>NW_027526203.1:357422930-357868386 GCF_048455015.1 Haemaphysalis longicornis | reverse complement strand
CCTGATCAAGGATTTGACTTCCGTTTCCGCAAGCAGAATCCTGTTCTTTACTCAGTAGAAACAACATCCCAGGTTTAGTCGAGCCTCGTCATCATTTTTGAAACGTTGTCTGAGGCTAAGCGTCGCCTACCTGCGCGGTCCTCAGTATTTTGTTTCTCCTCCTTTACAACTCTAACCACCTCGCAAAAAGCGACGCGCATGCGCATTAAAAATCGTACTCAGCAGCGCCAGAGAACATTGGTATAGTGAGAGAGGGAGAGGGAGAAAATTTTTATTTCTCCAGCAGAGGCTGATGTGTGGGCGTCGCTCCGTGGAAGGCGTCCCTAGTCCGGGATGCCTTGACTTCGGCTGGCCGTCCGTGCTCGGGCCACCAACTTAAGCTGGATATCCGGGTCCGGGCTGGCCAGGGAAGCCCTCCACTGCTCGAAGGTTGGGTTGGAAAGGGGGGCAAGTCTGGAGTTCGTTGGCACTCCCCACAGTATATGGTAGAGGGTGCCAGGCTGGGGACAGTGAGCACAGAGGGAAGAGTGTTGGGTGGGGAAGATGAGGTGGAGGCGGGTGGGATGTGGATAGGTATTCGTTTGGAGCCGCCGCCAAGTTGTAGCGTCCTCTCTGGAGAGGCGCCAGTGTGGTGGTGGGAGACGACGGCGAGTTTGCCGGTAATGCGCGAGAATCTCCGTGTAGCCACTCAGTGGGTGGGGTCGATCGTGAGGGGGTAAACATTGGCCACCGTCGGCAATGGCTCGGTGTATCATATCGCGAGCCGCGGCGTGAGCCGCTTCATTGACGGGGATGGCGGCGTGTCCAGGAGCCCAGACGATGCGGATGTCAGGGGTCGTTGAGCAGTTTTTGAGGAGTGTGAAAAGCTGATGAAGAAATTCGGCCAATTTGGTAATTTCGGCAGGGCTGTCTGCGAATCGGTGAGGATAGTTACTTGGCCAGGGCAATGGATATTTCTTCGGTGACATCGATTGAGCTTGTGGTAGTAGTGGCGGCAGTGACGCATTGGCCAGTATGAGTAACTACGCATGCTACGTGGCCGGCGCGCCCAGGGTAGAGGGTAGCATCTGTATATAGGGCGATGGGTCTTCGCCGTATCGCGCAGTCAGGGCTCGAGCACGGGTATAGTGAAATGTTGAATTTACAGACATGCTTTCTGTCGCAGCGCTGCTTCACAGCAAGCAAAAGTCAGCAAGAGCGCTATTCGCTCCAGCGCCGGCTGCTTAAACATATTTTGCGTTTTAGTACGATGTCATAGCGACACTAGTAGTAATATTTTAGACTATAACTGCATTCCTATGGACAGTGGCCCTAATTTCAATCCCCGAGAAGCGGTCAGCACGCTTCAAATCGAGAATATATTACATAATTCATGCGAAATGGCTCGGAGGCAGGGCTATTTACGCGTTCATAACTACGACTGTAGCAGACATTAATTTTACCGCTTCGAAGAAATGTCGCAGAAAAGAATAATCGTCTTATTTGCATTCCTTATGCGCATTCGAAGCTAAAAAAAAACTACCCGCTCGTTCGAGCTTGAAAAACAAACCATTCTAAAAAAACGCCTCCCAAGAAAAAAAAAATGCCAGTGTAATAAACGTTTGTTCATAATCAGTGCAATGGTTGCAGCAAAAAGAGCAGTAGAGATCTTTTCGGAGCTCTGCACTAAAGCGCGCCTTTCAGGCAAGCTGTTCCTCCCATTGTACATTGTCCGCGGGATCTGAGGATATAGGAAGCGCATTGCAGTATCATGCCGTGCTATCGAGAAATGCGCGAAGTAAAATGTACGAGGTATGAAACAGAGACTGCGTGCGGAGCTTCAGTACGCGGTGAAGGAGCATAAGGGAGCACGGGATAAACCACCAGAGTACGCTCTCTTTTCTTCCCCCGAACAAAACAAAGGCACTGCCGCTAAAGCGCAGACCGTGTAATGCAGGGCTGCCAGCGTCAGGGATCCTCCACCTCGTGACCCGCAACTGGGGTTTCTGACAGCTCTGTTACCCACTTTTGCGCTGGCATTCTTGGGAGCCGCGCTGACTTGGTAAAATCCTTGTATATTATCATTTCCCCCGTGACGCGGAGTACACAGACGCCTGACGCAACAGCCCTGCAGGCCGCGGCAGTACGCCCCTGGACGGACAGCAGCGCGCGGAGAGCCCCGTGAATGGGCCCCCGCCCCAAGCTGGCACCGCGGCGCAGCCCTAATCAAAGTCAGCCTTCTGAGCTGCGCGCCGATTGTCCGCACGTCACGCTGCCCAGCACTGAAAGGACGCCGAGAGCACGCGCTAACGAGGACCGGCGTCCATCACGTTTGGGAGGTCAGCGAAAATACGCCGCCGCGGCTGCAGCGGCAGGGAGGTCAAGGAATGAAGGCCCCCTGCAGTGCCTGTCTGCCCACCTGTTTTCCCGCGCATTGCTTGCACGCGAGCGTGTTCGGCGAGCTTAACGGGCGCCTGATGGCTGCGAGACAGCGATTTCCATACGCAAATGTACAGAAACAAAAATTAAAAGAAGACTAGACATCTCAAGACGAGGAGGAGGTTTCGCGAATTGGGACGGCCACCATCCGGCCGGTGCCCACGCTTCCATAATCGGGGATCGAGCGTCCGTGCGCGGAAAGCGGAGGCAGGCTGCCGTGGTTCGCGGCAGGGACTCTCTGGTCGAGGCTCGAGGAGCTGCTAGCGAGATACTGAGGGCACCATGCGCCCGAAGGACGCAAAGAAGAAACACAGGAGCGCTACTTTCCTATTTCTTGACTCATGGTCGCCAAAAAATTACACCCGTAACAAAAAGGAGAGAAGCTTTGGTGCAGATGGGTTTAGATGGTGGCCGTTTATCCGCTCTTGGAGAGGCCTCTTAATTTTCAGTTGACTACCGGCAGCTCTTTCGCCAATTTTTACAGTACCCAGACTGTGCTTGCACAGACTCAAAATGGCCTGTAGGCGCCGCTGAATTTGAATTCATCTTCAGTTATCGGTGAGTTGTCGTCTCTGTGAAACTTTAAATCTGGAATCGGCTTACTGGTGACTGCACGCAAGCGATGTGGTCACGCAGGAGTGTCGCCCACCTCCTAGTTTCCTGTGCGACAGCGTGCCATGGCGTGCGTCATGCGCTCACAACCGATGTCAAAATCATAGTCTGCCGAGGCCAGACATAAAATCTGAATAAAAACAAGCAGGCGGCATTCATCGGAAATTATCGGCGCTAATTAAGGCCTCAAGGTATAACGTTCCGTGCACTCGTCTCTCCCACGCCCATAGTGCGGCGCGTGCAGGCATCATTGTTGCCGAGTCCCTTGAGCTGCAGCCAGCCCCTTATTGACGCCAACACCCATTCTCCCCACGCATGCCACCGCAGGTAGCCCGGCTCCGACGGGTGTGGTAGCACGCCGGCCATCAAGTGCACGCCCCATTCTCGGAGACGCCGAACTGCGAAGCACGATCAGTGAGAGAGCGAAATGCAAATGGAAAGAGGAAAAGCCCCTTTGATCCCGCACCGTGGTATTGCAAAGGTGCGCCGACATATCGTATACAAGGTCGCATTTTCCCTCTTCGCCCTCACCAGTAATAACAACCGTTGCCGCTGGAAATCTCACCGCGCTCTGGGGTTCAGCAGCGCGACGCCCTAAGCACTATACGTAAGCAAGTCAGCGGAGTAAGCCCATCGCACTCACAAGAACGTGTGCGCGGTTCTTCAGTCGAAAGCAAGCAGTGCAGTATTCATCATCAGTAAGCTAATTACCAACTGGGCACACCCCAAACACTGAGCAGAGAGGACGCCGTCCTGTACAGGCAACTACAAACGAACTCGTTCCCGCCTGGAACCTTGTTACATGTCATGTATACCCAGCTATAGCTACGACTCGTAATGCAAGTACTGCTCTGCTCCTTGTACACGACATGGTGTGGGAGTGTGCGGGCTCCGATGTGCCCCCCGTCGCTCGAACAAGCGAGGAGCAGTGGGAGGCCCAGCTTACCATCCCTAACCCTGCGGACCGGCTTGTGGAAAGGGCGACGAGGACGGCCAGGGCATGCATGGCATCCCGGACTACAGGGACGTCACCCATCTGGGACGGAATGCAAGTCGTCTGCTCCGATAATAGAATTTATTGCTTTGTTGCGCTGCCCTCTGCAAACAGGTAAAAAAATGAAGTAATGTAGCAAAACAATATAGTAGTACAGAAAATTGTATACGGCCGTTCAGGGAAGTAAAATAATACGCTGTCGGAACCACCTTGCATACATCATTCCATCTGTTGCTCCGCCAACGGCGCTCATGTCTTCCCTTTAGGGTCCGATTCCACCTTATCTTCGACAATAATGGTAGATGCGGCAACCATACGAAGAGGTGTGTAGCCGCCGGCCGGATAGCTAAAGTCGGGTGCGATGGAGAGAGTTAGGGGGTTGATCACTTCGACTTTCCAACTTGGTATACCAGCAGATCTATATTGGCCGGAACAAGCTGCTTGGCTCGGGCACACATGGAAATTACACAAGCCAGGACACGATTGCCTGTCCGGGACTTAGTAATTACTATATTGTGCACTATATTGTGTACTATATAAGACCAATATTGTGCATCATCCTTATGATCCTCTCCGTTAATTCTCGTATATGTGTATTTTACGCCCTCCACTAGGCCACGAAGAAAGGGCACCAAGGCCCGTGTAGCAGCGTCAGTCGAGTGTCATGGTCCGATGACATTACTGAGGTACAGGCGTTTGGACCAAGGTGCGGTTTTGACCAAATCCTGTGAAAGTTATAATCAAACATACTTCCGTGTGTGTGCTACGCGTGCGTTCCTGCACTCTTAATAAAAAATGTCGTAAAAGGGTAGTACCGGCAGTGCATGCGCCTGTGGCTGTTAGTGCTTACGCCTCATCTTCACTCATCTTCACCCTTCATCATCCTCATACAGAGTAGCAAGCCAAAATCGCTGGTAGGCTCACTTCTGTGCATCACTGAAGTTATCTCTCTTTCCCCCTTCACTGGGCAAGGCCGGATGGGACGAAATACTGGCGTGGGCGCTAGTGGTATCTGGCACCATTTACCTTGGCTCGCGCAAAATGTTGACATGCGTATGTACGCTGCGTGTAGCGTTGGTTTTACCGCAGAAAGTCTACCTCTCTGCTTTCCACCAGGCAGTTCACATTAGGAGCGGTTGTGTCTCTGTTATCTCTCATAGTAACGTGGCTATCTTTCTCTCGCTATCCATTGTCTGTCTGTCTGTCTGTCTGTCTGTCTGTCTGTCTGTCTGTCTGTCTGCCTGCCACCCGTCCGTACGTAACGGGTATGACCAGTACAGCAAGACAACGCTAACGACGCTGTCGCGACAGTATCAGTTATAACGTATTCCGAAGTATCTTCAAAGTATCACCTGTGACAGTTAGTTAAACCACGTGCACCCCCATCGGATGACGCGGAAAATGTAGCCGCGAACACTTGTCTGCAAACGGCCCCGTCGCAAGTAGGAGGAAGTAATTACCTCAGACTGCGACAGCCCCGTAAGTGCTTTGCAGCCCGCAAGAAAGGGGAGAGAAACGCGGCCCCGAATGCGCGGAGGCAGGCTGGGAAGAGAACCGAGGCCATCGTCGCATTTTGCCAATCGACGTTGCGCTCGCGCGTAAAAAGCTCGGAAGCTGGCGGTGGTTCGTTACCCAACGGGCAGCGCGCGCGTTGAACGGCTCGCATTCTTGCGATTCCGGGGCCTCACGCGAGCGGCCCCAGGTCTAACTCGACGGCCGATGACGCAAACAAATGTGCGCGCAGGAAACGGGGTCGATGCGCTGCCGCCGTGTTTACCCGTCACTGTAAAATGCGCCGTTTTCCCAATCTTCTCCCCTGGCTGCGCCGTCGCCCGTTCCCAGCTCACCTACTCGTTAAGCCGCGCTCAGTGTGGGCACAAATGGCCCACGCGGCCACCCCGTCTGGGAGACCGCGCGGAGACAGAAAGCGCCGCGCTGCAACCCTGCAGCGGCAGCGAAATGTTGAGGCAATAAAGGTGCCCACTGGCGCCGCCGCTCAAGATTTTGCCTCCTTGAACGCTCCTGGCTCACGATCACACATTTGGCATCCACTTTTGAAGGAAAGGGAGTCTTCGTTCTGAACGCAAATTTTGGGCCTGCGTCAATTATTGGTTGAAAAAATCGGCGCACGAGGCCGTATTTTGAGACCTTCGCAGTGAAGAAAACAGATGTCGGTGGATGTCAGAACGAGGCCATGGCAGTTTTTAGAGTTGACTCTAATTTCCCAGAATCGGTCTCATTTCTGTCACTATAGCCCTACATACTACGACTACTGATTTCAATGAGCTGATCTCTGTACGCGAAAACAATTGTGCCTGTATAACACAAAAAAGTACTTGGAAGTGTACGCTGGGGCCGAATTCTCTAAAACGACGGGCCGTCGTCTTGAAACGACGGGGTAGCGCCATGCAAATGCATGTGTTCTGGGGTAGGGGGCCGTCGCTTTGGGGTGCGCTGCGGAGAGAATGAGCCGCCGAAAAGCAGTGTGGCAAGGGCGCGAAGCGACACCCACTGCTCCCCGTCGTTTCGCTTGTCGCTTCGCGCCCTTGCCGCACTGCTTTTCTGCGACTCATTCTCTCCGCAGCGCACCCCAAAGCGACGGCCCCTACCCCAGAACACATGCATTTGCATGGCGCTACCCCGTCGTTTCACAACGACGGCCCGTCGTTTTAGAGAATTCGGCCCCTGGACTATTTCCTATCTGAAACAACTTCTTTGGTTTCATTTGTTGCCAACTTCACTAAGGTATATAATCAACGCTTTTTTAGATCATCTCCTTGGACCACAAAAATTATTGCGACCGTCAGAAACGCATAAGGAAGGAATGTTCTCGCTGTTTTTTTAGCGACTAAGCGATTAAAATCACTGTCATTTTGCCGCGCCGTATTTTACCAGTCTAAAGAACGACTCTATACACCTCGACATACGTGCCAACAAATGCGTATACAGACGGCTGGTGTACTTAACCAAGAGGAGACTTTGCATTAGAAAGTAGTGTACGCAGGGCTGTCGCATATAGCAATTTTAACCATAAATCTGCGCTGAGAGCACTGTTCGCAGCGTCCTACAGCCTTGCATTATAATCTGTCGCTTTAGCTATAACGCGGACATAATTTGCGACCCCTGAAATGTCCCAGTCTCTAGACATGGGCCTTTCTCACTATGTGCAGCCAGTCGTCAACCTCCCTTTTTCATGTGGTTCGCAGTACTTTTCGCTTTTCGGTTCGCAGTAACAATCGGACCTTCATGAGGTGAATCAACGTACATACCAATACACGTACCACAAGTGAACTAACGTGGTTAATACTGCTCAGGCGAGTGCGGGATTTCTGAACAGCCCGAATGTTTCTGGGACATGGATGAGTTTCACCTGCGTTGAAACAGAAGAAAACCGCGAAAATGCAAAACTGCTATTTATTCTCAGGAAGGTATACCCTCAGGGTCATTTATTATATGGGAAGATGTTTTAGCCGATATTTCCCAATCGCATTAAGATCCGAGATACACAAATCATGTCCGCTCCTTCTGTTTGCTTTGATACATTCCTTAATTCCAAATCACCACTGGTAACCGTTCGTGTGCGCCCCACACAGCTGAATGGATGGTGCACGTACACATAAAGCCGACGGCCGCGAAAATGATGTCGTGGGAACGCCCTTGAAGGAGCGCGGAATAAGTGGCCCAGTGGAACGCAATTACAGGGACGGGATAATAATCTAAAAATAGAGAGAACAGGAAAATAAGCTAAGTGGCCAAGAAAGTAGCCCCCAGTTCAACTTTGCCAAAAAATGCTTTTGCAGCTGAGCGTTTGGAGTATGTGCGCGTTCTCTGCATGGTGGAGCCTCCGCTAGCCCGGTAATTAACTTGCCGACACACGTATACGTCTATAAATACTTACGTGTATTTCTGTCAATATGACATCTTTTTTTATTGTATAAAGGAATAAAGAAACGCCCGTAAATGTGCGCAAGTGTTCCTTCTGCCAACGAATTCATGAGCGCCGTTATTTCCGAGTGTCACTTTGCACAGCTCTCTGCATGGTACTTGAGCTTATAACACTTTTCTTTCCCACATTTCAGCACATAACCCTTAGTCATCCAAAACCCCACCAACCTTATTGTTGAGGAGTAGCTCTCACCTGCACACGCGTTTGTAGGGAAGCATATGCCGGAGCCCAAGGAAGCATCGTTCCTGGTGCAAAATCCGTGACACGCATTTATTCTACACTCTCGCTTACGCAATAATTTAAATGCAAATAACTCTTTCTTACAGCGCTCACCTCTTGCGCTGCTTACAACACCGAATTGCATTTAGCAGCACCGCAGCGGTGCGACAAATGCTTTCCCCTGTCATCCGTGTCTGGAAGCCCCTCCAAAGCTATACTTACCGCCAGCTCAGAGCGGCACTGAAACGAAATGGCATGAATCGAGAGTTCGACGGGAGCCCATCTGGTGGTGCAGAAACACAGTAAAAAGACAGACATCCACCAAATAAAACTGGGATCGGCTGCACTGTGTTCCTTGCTCGCAGCAGCAGATACCTCCTCTCATCTCTGCTTTGTTTTTGTCGCAATATTTTTAGAGTGGCCATCGAATGCGTTTATTGGAGCATTTGAAAGGAAACCAACATCGCCAATAGCGGCGATGTCGCTGGTGTGACATCACTCAAGCAAGCCGACAACGCCCAGGTTTTGTAAAACACAAAGAAAGAAAGATGGAGGGAAAGAGAGAGAGAAAGTTTCTTAGTTATGTGATGTTCGAAGAGTGGTAATATTTGGCTCGGATGTTTTGTGGTCACCACCTAATTTAATCAGTGGACGCGCTTATTGACCACGTTCTAAAAAAAAGTTTCGGAGGAGGAAAAAATTGGAAAGAAGTGTCGTAGGGGCTCTGAAAGGTAGTAAAAAGTACAAGCGACCATATGTTTCGCCATTCCGATGCGTGCAAACGGAGACGAAAGGCCAAAAATTTAGTGCCATCTGCAGCCCTGCGGGGTTGACATTCACCTACACAGCCGAGCATGTGAGACAAGGCGACTTGCAGGGATGAAACCGTGTTCGTGCCTTGTAGCTGTGTTACAACCAACACAAAAAATGGCGTACATAAAATAAAGAAAAGCCAGCCAATAGGTGCAACACCGAGGTAATGACGTAATTCCAGCAGTCGAAGAACGCCGAGACTAGGAAAGAGAGAAAAAAACATTTGAGCAAGTTTCTAAGTTATCTGATGGGCACAGAGTCGTAATTTCTGGCTGAGGTACTTTGCGACCCCCCTCATCTAATTAGTGGATGTGTTGGTTGACAAGTTGTGCAAGCTTCTAAGATTTCGAAAAAAGTTGGAAAAGTGCTTCAGGGTCTCTTTAATGCCAAAAGGGACCAAGTCCTGATTAGCGTGCGACCTTTTAGTTATGGTCATGTTAAAACAATACGTGATTAACCTTCTAGTGATTAACCTTGCACCCCCCCCCCCTCTTTCCTGTTTTGTCTCCTTCAAAACCGCAATTAAAGCACGGGTCGGTGTATATTTGTAAATGCAGGCAGGGGCTCTCTCTCAGGCTGCTCAACGTAGCGCCTCGGTGCTCTCGAGACTGTCTGAGAGAAGGGCGAACGTGACCAGTATACAAGCCAGAGAATGCGGCCGTGCTGAAAACCGGCCTGAATGAAGTGCCCAGACCAGCACAGGCTCCGTTCCGTTGCTGGGCGGCTGCATTCGTTAGGAGAAGCTAAAGCCGACAGACAAAAGAAAATAGAAGCAGAAGCTACTGTGTACTTCTGTATATTGTGCACGTTGTAGTACCCCAGGGGGTGGATAGTCTGATGCAGTGCATCGACAGACACCGGACGCAGCGCTGAGCAAGCAGGGAACGGAGACGGGGAAGCCACTCCCTTCTTCACTCGACTTGGCCCACGGAGCCGGGGTGCAAGTCTGCACCGTTATATTATATTAGACCCACTCCCAAAATTTCGCGCATGGTGGTACCTGAAAATAAAATGCGTTTGTCACTTTGAAGGCTGGCGGGGGTCCAGGCACTTCTGAAGCGGGAATGGTCAAAATGATGTTACTCTGTCACATTTACTACTTGGTCACAATTATTTTCCTTTGTTATCACGTGAAAGCGCAGAGAGTTAAACAGAAATGAGAACACACGAAACCTCGGGGTCATCATTACTGCCGCAGATATATACAAGAACCATTGCTGTTCATAAAACACAACTCTGGGGTTTTCTATACGTGTTTTAAGGCTCGTTGTAAGGTACAGCAGGTTGGAGAAAACTTTTACGTGGCTTGTAAAATTCGCCGCAACAAAAACACCGTAAATAATGCCGTTGCTGCCCTAGACCCATGCCCACATACTCACGCGTGATACATATACTCACGCGGGGGATTAGCCAAAAATGGCAAGGCAAACCTGTCGTCATCTGGAGCGCAACCTTCCTGAGGCCCATCCCCGCGCAACCACATACGGAACGTTCCCAGGCTGGCATTTGATTGAAAATGAAAGAAACTGCGTGGCGCGTGCTATGAATTCCAGAAGTGCTTTCTCTTTTTTTTATGCTTACTGGGGAGGTTCATATTCGCGTTTCATGCACCCGATGACTTTCTCAAGGAAAGGCTCACTGGATTATTTTTTTTTACCGTAGAATGTGATATATGTCGGGCTATAACGAAAACGTGTCCGTGCATACGTCGCCAAGCCACTCCCCCGTATTTCTATCTCACCACTTGACTTGCGTTTTTATATATGAAAAAAATCCTCGGAACACTTAAGTCTACTTACGTGCTTTGAAGGCCTAAAGCTACGTGCACACTAGCGTCGAACTTTCCGTGCCGCCCTGCCGTAGGCTGCCAGCGGCGTCGCGTCGCAGCCTTCACCCGCAGCGCGGGCGACACCGCTGGCGGCCGACGGCAGGGCGGCACGGCAAGTTCGACGCTAGTGTGCACGTACCTTAAGCCTGACGATACTTATCAACTTCTGTGCTGCAACATGGTATTTTCGTCTCTTTCTTTGCTTTCGTTTCTTCGGTTGACGTTTCGTTGACGCGAATTACTTCGACTGGATTTTTTTCTCCTACCCGTGTTTGAGTTTGTTTTTTTCGCTTTCGCTTGCTCGTCTTACGGCGGAAATCACGTCACCAAGCAGACTGGCACGCGCCACTGCTTCTCCAAAACCAAGGTTCTGCGTGGCTGGTGTGCGCCTGTTCTACTCACATGCCATCACGTTCAAGTGTCTGGCGGCACGCACTATTCTACAACTTCTGAATATCAAGTTCATAGCTTTGTGAATTTTGCGAAGCGGGCATATTAGCCCCTCAAAGCTCCCGATTTATGGCCAATCCACCAATTGTGTGTGTGCCACGAAGAAAGGGACAACAACGAGGAGGAGCAAGAGGAAAGAAACATTTATTGGACTTTGTGCGTTCCTTTGTTGGAGGCCTCCTTATCCAGCGCTACCCGCCGCGGTGGCTCAGTGGCTAAGGCATTGCGCTGCTGAGCCCGAGCTCGCAAGTTCGATTCCCGGCCGCGGCGGCCGCTTTTCTAATGGAGGCGAAAAGCAAAAATGCCCGTGTGTGCGAGATTTTGGCGCACGTTAAAGATCCCCAGGTGGTCAAAATTAATCCGGAGCCCTTCACTACGGCGCGCCTCATCCCCTGCGTTGCGTCGGCGCGTTAAACCCTACAATTAATCAAATCAATCTTATCCAGCGCTGGCAACCTGCGAAGGTGGCCCAGCTGGTAAGCCCCGAGATGCTACTGTGCAGACCAGGCTCCAAATCGCATCGGATGACGCATCTTTTTTTATTTATTTCATCTTTAATTTTCATGGCCGGACAGCTACAACAGCAACAGCGCTTTTCCGCAGGATGGGGCACTTAAGGCTTTCGCCTTGATCATTCGTAAAGCAATCACACTTGAACTCCACTCGCGTCTTTGAGTCACATAACAAGCAGCGGGGTTCTGGCGCTGCGAAGAAGCCATCCGGATGGAAGCCAACGGTACAAGATATAGTAGGGGCGGCACTGATGTGCGTCCTCATTAGGAGCGTGTGGGGACGCGCTTGTCATCCCCGGTCTCGTGCCGCACCGTGGTGTAAGTCACGGATGAGAGAACTAGCCGGACAACACCAGCTCCTCACTGTGGAGATGCTTTCATTGTGGTACGTTGGCAGTTGTGTGTGCGACCGTGTGGGCACGCGTATTTTCAAATTGGGGCTTGGTGCGCCTACTAGGCTACGAGGTGCAC
Organism: Haemaphysalis longicornis; assembly: GCF_048455015.1. Classification (NCBI taxonomy): domain Eukaryota; kingdom Metazoa; phylum Arthropoda; class Arachnida; order Ixodida; family Ixodidae; genus Haemaphysalis; species Haemaphysalis longicornis. The sequence continues at coordinate 357,856,123 of NW_027526203.1, read as the reverse complement.
CGCAGCAAAGGACTACGGAGTAATTCCACCACCCTTTAACCTGCCCCGAAATTTCGTTCCCTCCGCGGCCAGGAATCGAACCAGCGACGAGCTCGTGCACACAACACCTGAGGCACTACATCACCGCTGCGGTGTGATCACTTGTGTTCACACTTTCTAAATTGTTCGAAAGAAGGATTAACGCTGCAGCATTTTGTAACCATTTGTTCCACTTAGCCATAACCGAAGAAAAGCATGTTTGTGGGAACGGGGCGCTCATTCTTCACTCCTTCCGACCAACCAAAATATTTGTGCACAACTTGTAAGAGTACGGAAGCCTGCCACTTATTCGCCTTTCAAAACGTTGACCACACACTAGTCCAGCGAGTCAACGAGGGACCCAGGTCTAACGTGGCGCCACCGGAGTATTTGAGTTTGGTATAAGTACCGCAGAAACCCGCAACCTAATTTCCAAAAACAAGCAACCAGGATAAAACGGAAATATGAGTAAAAACTGCATGCAGCACTAAGCTTTCTAGTCACGATGCTTGCCTCTTCCGGGCCTGCTCAACTTGGTCTTCGTCACTGGTCCAGCGCAGGTAGGCAATTAGCCCAGTTTTGCCGTTGCGACAAATCTACGCGCACGACCGTCAGAAAGTGTTCCGAGGCAGGTCTGCACAGAGGAATGAAAGAAAATGCGGGGCGCGCCTGGCGTACTTGTTCGCAACAGGCCTGCGCGAGTCGAAGCGAGGCGCGGGAGTGTCACCATTGCACGCCGCCTCAGTGTGGTACCCGCACCGCCCGCCAGTGTGCTGTCCCCCGCGAGGGGCCACGTGCGCCCTTCATGTCGACACACCGACGCATTCACTACGGCTGCTTTCTCGGCAGCCCAAACTGCAACCGTCCCGCTTTCTTTGCGGAACCAGAGTTGAACAACAGGGGCCGGAAGGCAGCGCCTTGTGATTGACAGAGGCCCGGCGGTTCGGCAGCGAGCCGATTGAACGAGCTAGGCGGTCGGCCAGCTGCAGCAGCTCGCCCAGTTGCTCCGGGAAACAGACGCGATGCACGAGGCGGCGAGCCGGAGCTGTCACTCGGGAATGTGGCACACGCACCACAGAAATGGATCATTGTGTGGGGTGGGCAAGCGGGCTTATCGCTCGAGGAAGCACACGGCCAACAGAGGAGGAGGAGGAACAACGGCCCGAGGAAAGCCCGCATGATCTCTGCAGCCGCGGGGCGCACAAAGAGACATCGCGCAGAGTGTTCTGTGCGCCCGGCAGGGCTGCTGCTATCGTATGGGCTGGTCGCCGCGCTTGCCGTGTCGTGTAGCTGGCGAGACGCGTCCAGAGCACGGGCGACAGTGAATCTTCTCGGGTATCAGATCTCCGGCCGTGAGAGGCAGAGACTTTTGTTTGCCCTTGTTCCTTCCGCGAGATAGTCATTCCCCGGACTTGCGCAAGTTACGCTTTCTCCAGAACAACAACAACAACAAAAAAAGAAGTTGGGGATTTAACGCACCGAAGCTACACCTGGGCTATGAAGTGCGCCGTGTAGTGGAGGGCTCCGGTTTAATTATGACCAACTAAGGATCTTTAACGTGCGCGACGTGAAGACATTCGTCCGAACGCCTATGTAGCGCATCATCACGTTTTGTCACATGAACAATGAAATATAGTTAAGAAAATACTCCAAGGGGCTCACACGCACGCTAAGCAAGAGGAAATTTTAAGTAACAAATGCGAAGCTGCAGCTTCAATAAGAAGTTCAAAAAACTCCAATGGTCCTGAACTGAAGAAGCACCAAAATGGTCCTGGAAAAATAACAAAACAAGAGTGCCTCACGGAACAGTGGCGTAGATGATGAAGGGAGGGGGGTGTCAGGGTGTCCTGACCCTCCGCCCTCCAATTGCACGGAATCTCTCTTAGCAGCTATATTAAAAGAAAAACAAAATGGCCGCCATGGCAGGATACGTGTCCCCCTGTGATTTTTCTGGATTTACGCCATTGTAACTGAGTTTGCATAACGTCGGTCAGATGTCCTGGCCGTCTTGGCACCCTTTCAACGTTTCCTTCCTTTTTGCCGTTTACGCTGGCGGAATCTTGTAGACACTGCGAGCTAAGCTCTCCCGCCGTTTCAAACACCGGCTGGCTTCTTGTAGATGGCACGGTCATCCCCGGAGGCTAAGAGGTCATAGAAGCACCCCGTAACGCCCAACGATGGCTTCACTGTGCCCCCTGTCAATTAGGCGCCCTCGAATTCAAGCGTCACACCTAAGTTTAACTACTGCACAGAGCAACGATGTCTGGGCACGTCCAAAGGAGCAAGTCCCTTCGCATAGAGCGCGCCGTGGGGCGGTTCGGGGCAGCTCCTACGATTTATGAACTTCTAGAGTCTCGTCGCGCTGGTCGAACAAAGAACCGGGAGGATGAGCTCTTGGGAAACCATCAGAACGATGCTGCGCAGTCCAATCATCCTCTTGGATTCAATCGCAAGAAGGCCTGAGTTCAATGACTGCACAGGGCAACGACGTTTTGTCCGTCACAAGGAGCCAGTTCCTTCATGAAGCGCCAAAAAAACTCGGCATGCACACCGTAGGGAGTTCCAGTACAGGGCCTCCGGAACATCGACTTCAAGCGTCTTGTAGCGCTGGTCGAAGAAAGAACCGGGAGGACGATCACTTGGGAAGCCTCTGGAACGATGCCGCACAATCCGATTTTCTTCTTCGCAACACGCTGCTGGTGATATTCTGATGAGATTTCAGAGGCATGGCGTTGATGTGATGGTACGAGATGGTGCACGGTATTGACAATTAGGATGTCTTCTTAATCGGAATGTCTTTTGTTTTTAATTACATTCCTTTTAGTGTGAAAACACTACCACACCACCTAAGCTGGCTTCGCGTGAACACTTGCCACTCTATGAGGCCTAATTCGTTCCGGTTTGCTTGCGCGAAGGTTGATGCACAGCAGAGGGGTAGGGCGATGCGGGCATGCGAGGGCCCCACTGCGCATGCGCAATCCCCTAGCGGCCAAGTCCCTAAGCAGTCCGGCAGGGGCAGCAGATGACATTCACCACAGTTCCCGCACAAGCGGGAAGGGGTCGTGGTTGTATTTACATCGTTTGATTTTTTTGTGTGTGCTCGTTGTGCGCGGAACAATGCCCACAACTTGTGCTGCGTTCTGCTGTAACTCGGAGTGCCGAAAAGGGAACGGTGTCGGCTTCTATCGCTTCCCGTCGGCCGCACACGATCGGCTACGGCGGCTTGAGTTGCTCGGGTCGGCTCGGGTGATGGGAACTTTAGGCTTAGCATCCTGGCGGATATTTGATCGCCGCTATCTGTGCAACTGCGAATGACAATCCGTAACACAACTTTTCACCACACTATCATCCCCTTTCTCGCATGTGGAATTTTATTTAAGCTATAACTGCCATTTGAGCGATCGGTGACCAAGACATCTGCGTAGCCTGATTCGATGCTTTCGCGCAGGTATCGCCATCTCTCGGCCGCTCGGCGCACCGCGTGCCGCGGCGACCGGTCAGCGTAGGCTTGCATCGCGGCAGATATCTGATCGCCGCTTTTAAAATAAGCCCTGACAACAATCCCTAGCACAATTTTTCACCACACTAACACCTACTTTATCGCATGTGGAACTTCTTTTTAGCGATCAGATTGATTCAGAAGAGCAGCGACAAGCGCGGTGGCTACCGTGGTCTGCGCCGGTTCGAGCCGCTGAGTGTGCCGAGCTGGCAGGCACAGCCGTCGTGTGCGCGGACTGTTTCCATAAGCAGAAAACGCTTCACGATTGCTTGCTTTATCCATTTCTTGCGAACAAACGCGCAGAATCTACAAATTCAGCTCAGCGATCGTCGTAGTTGACCATGGAGCAAAAACAGTGGGCGGAGCGACGCCGACGACGCATCTCATGCGCGCATCGGGTCATGTGTCTCAAGTTCACGCGTACGACTAGTCGCGGCGACAGTCGTAACGATCACTCGCATGCGAATCGCGTGTACCAATCGTACATCTGTCCAGCGCTTAAAGGCCGTGTGCGAACTGCCGGCCTTTGTTGAGCTGGCGATCGCAGTTCATGCCAGACGACTCCAAGTACTGCTCGCTCTGCTGCTCGGACGGCACACGGATCTGTCCGAGATTTCTCTGCCAGCCCTCATTCAGTGATAAGAAGCCACATGGTATTATGTGATGACCAGGGGCTGTCATCTTAAGGCGTTATAACACCAACACAGAAGAAAAACTTCGGCTGCTCCTCGCCGTAATGTGGGATTGCCGTGCATACAACGAGAACGCAGCCGGAGGAAACGCCGGCGAACCCTGCCGCTTCAACTTCCGCTAGGCACGCTAGGTGGCAGCACACCGCAATGAAAGAGGCGGGTTATCATCGGCTGCTGCTGCGTTATGCATGACGGAAAGTGGTAGAGGTGAGGGGGTAGTGTCGTTTCGTTGGATGCCGGCTGTGCGAGTTTTTCGTGGTTACCGATACTTTCTCCGCCTGTTCGTGTTTCACTGATGCTGAATTCATTGCCACTCGCCTGCGAAACTAGTGGCCTCATAGAAGGCCAGGTGATTGACGAGACGATGAGGTAACATGCCGAAGTACTTATTGTGCCTTCGTGAGAACCTCTGCGAGTAAAGCAATGGCAAAAAAGGCATGCAAGCTACTCGGTTTGCCTGTACGGGTTCGAAAAGTGCTAAACCGTCCGTGGCGTCACTTCCGCCCCCTCCCTTTTATTGCTAGTGACCATCACTTCATTTTCGAGGCACTGCTGTCCTTAGACCTCTGGAATACTAGTTATCTGTTCAAGTCTTCAAATCTTTAAATATATATATATATATATATATATATATATATATATATATATATATATATATATATATATATATATGTGTGTGTGTGTGTGTGTATGTGTGTGTGTGTGTGTGTGTGTGTGTGTGTGTGTGTGTGTGTGTGTGTGTGTGTGCGTGCTTATTTCTTTATTTATTTGCCGAGTTCGCGTGAACATAAAAGAACGCGCAGCCGAGGCGCTTTCCCGTCGGTGACAAAGCCGCACTTTACTAACAAAAGGAAAAAGAGCGCGAGTGGCCGTTCAGCTCACGTCCCACTTCTATGCACACTTGATCCTCAAAAGAAGGAAAGAAACCCGGGGCGCTATTTTCTTCGTCAAGCGACAGCTTTGGTGCCAGCTTTCCAAGTTAAGCAGCCTCAGTCAGCTGGGGAAGGCCCCAAAAAAACCGCGCGTGTCCGCATTGTTAGAAAACCACAGCGGCGACCGAAACCAGAGAGAAGTGAGATGTCGAGGCGCGAATGCGATGGCCTGCTAGCGGGGGGCCCCTCTTTGTTTAACCTGGACAAAGGACGGGCCAAGCTGCCCGTTGTCTTACCGAAGACTGTCTTCCCGCATGGACGCGGAGTAACGCAGCGACAGACGAAATACATCTGAAAGGCCGCTGCCACATGGGTGCTATCACCCCCGCCAGCCAGCTGCTGCACCTGCACGAATTTATGAAGGCGAAATAAATTTTCTCGGCGGAGTACCATTTCTGAACAACCTTTTTCTATTTTTTAAGGAAAATGATGTAAATTTGTTTCGGCAATCCAAAGCTCATTTAAATACACGCCGGGGATGAATGGTACACAAGTGACCCGTGTGTGTCTTTTAACGGCTGGCTGGCGCTCCATACAAACCAAAGTGAAATTGTTTAGGATGAACGTAAGGGGAATACTGTGTCAGATGGACATCATTCTAGTGCTGCACAGTATTTCATTAGAACGGGAGAACAAAATAATGCTTAGCACTTTTCCTTTCTACAATTGTTGCACGATCCCAGTCCTGCGTAAAGCGAAACAGGATAACCAAAAACGACAACAAAACAAAAAACAAACGGCCCCGCGTCTTATCAGCAAACTTTGTTCGTAAAAGCGTTCAAACTAAGCTGCAACAGAGATTATCTGAAGCCCCTCCTTGAAACCTGCCAGGCATCATCAACAGATGCGAGCGTTCTGGCAGTACAATAGCAGCAAAACCGCACGCGCAGATACCAGCTTTCAATGATCGCGCATCAGCGAATCCCTCCCAAATCCAATGAAGTCACCTCCGAGACAAAACGGGAAAACCGGCTACGGTGCGCGCACGCAAGCGCCGCTCCGGTGGATAACATCGGGCGGGCGGCACACCCCCCGAGGGGAACCTTGGCGCACATACTTGAGCGGGGAGAAGACGAGCCAACCTGCGCCGAAGGCTTCTTCGCGGCTCGGTCGGACTACAAGGGCGGTATGAGAGCATCGCTGCGAAGAGGATAATCGCCGAGCGCCGTTGCTCCCCTCGGGGCTGCAGGAGGCACCGTTACGCCAAGGCTAGCCCGCGGACAGCCGGCCGGGCCACTCGCAGGTTGACCTTGGGCAAAACCGCATTCTTGCCGAGCTCCGCTGCCGCAGCTCATCTCCGCAACGGTCGGCGAACGCTTATCCTGTTCGCTGTTCTTTTCGGTGTCCGCCTTTCCAGGAAGAGAATTCAGCTGAAACGAGGAACGTTGATACTTAACGAGCTCCGCACTACAACGGGACGGAAGCCTTTGAACATATACATTTATACGACTACGTTGAAAGACGTTGGCTCTACGCCGGGGAGAGCATTTCTGTCGCTGAGTGTTAGGGTATTTTAGGGTTAGTTTGAATTTGCCATAGTATTTGTGCCGACAAAATTGGCTTGCAACCGAGAGTCGAACAAATACTTGTCTCCGTTCTACGAGTGAATGTGTTAACTTTACCACAGGGGGACTACATACCCAGCGTCCGTGCCATTCGCCGTACGTACCAAAACTAGTATGTATCGTGTTAAGGGCTGTAAAGAACGCTTCACTGCAAGCGCAAACGTTGCGAAAGAAGACATGATGGAAAACGTCACCGCAGGGACATGATGGAAGTCGTGAATGGCGTTTTGCGTTGAACCTGTACCTGCGCCAGTACCATTTTTTCACTCAAATCATGTGCTAGCTCTCGTCATTCGCCGAATTCGCGTTGATTGGTAATTGTGCCGCATTCTGGCAAAGCCAACTTACGGGAACTTCTTAAGGCTGCCGTCGAATCCATTATTTGTTCCCATTATTTGTGCGTGTGTGTGTGTGTGTGTGTGTGTGTGTGTGTGTGTGTGTGTGTGTGTGCGTGTGTGTACGCGCGTGCGTGCGCGTGTGCGTGCGTGTATGTGTGTGTGCGTGCGTATGTGTCTGTGTGCGTGCGTGCGTGCGTATGTGTGTGCGCTTGTGCGCACGCGCGCGCGCGCGCGCGTGTGTGTGTGTGTGTGTGTGTGTGTGTGTGTGTGTGTGTGTGTGTGTGTGTGTGTGTGTGTGTGTGTGTGTGTGTGTGTGTGTGTGTGTGTGTGTGTGTGTCGCGCCTGTTACGCGTCATCCGCGCAACATGTCTGCTGGCAAAATCCACCCCCTCTTTTTAATTTCAACTTAACTGTCTCCCGCCGAGGTTTCATCGCAACCCCTGATGCTTGACTCGTAGCCCAGAGTGTGACAGCAGTCAACTTTATTTCTTTCCGTGGCTCTTTAGATTGGAACTACTAGAAGGGTCAGTTAAAATTATGGGAGGTTTACGCGGAGAAGTAACACCCGGGCTATGAGGCGCACCGTAGTGGAGGGCTCCTGGTTAATTTCGACCACCTGGGGATCTTTAACGTGCACCGAAATGTCGACATGTGAGCGTTTCCGTTTTCCCCCTCCACCAGAAAAACTGCCACCACGGCCGGGTTCGAACCCGCGTCCTTGAGCCCAGCAGCCAAGACCTTAACCACTGAGCCACCGCTACTATAGACAGATTCACGTGTACAAGCATTGAATTGGTCCTTGAAAGACCTCTTCAGATTCCCTTTACAAGACGATGTCATCAGCGACTCGCAAGTGGCACGTACATGTAGGCCCCGTTTTTTGTGTATATACTCCGAGCGTCTAACCATGAATTATAACGTAAAAAAGAGGTTCAATACCCAACAAAAATGAGGTTACTAATTCGCAATAAATGGCTAGAAGATGCCTGATACCATATTCAATACCTCTAAAGGCCCATTCACACTGCGATGAAAGCGACGGGAATTCTGTCGCTTTGTCGCGCGACGACAAGAATTGGTCCCGACCATTCGCCAAAAAAGATCGTCGCGCGACAAAGCGACGGAATTCCCGTCGCTTTCGCTCGCTTTCGTCGCTAGTGTGAACGGGCCTTAACACGGCAGAACGTAAGTCCACGCGCTCTAAGTGTTTCCTGAATAGGCGACTATGTTTGTGCACATTAAGCGAGTCAGGGAGAACAGTGGCGGGATCCATTCTAACGATTTCATGCGTCGATGCTGCGGCAGGAAGAGGGGGAAAGAAAGGAAAGAGGAGGATGCCTGGTAGAGCGGAATGTGTACACGCCAGTATTTTCGTACGGTCACAAACTGTTCGCGAGTGAGCACTCCATCCGTCCAAGTGGAACGTCCTTGCGATGGACGGTGAAAGCGGGCCAAATTACGGCATGTGCCCGCCGGCATTTGCGCAAAGGCTGCCATGACGAATATCGGGGCGTTGCGCGTCGTAGACAAAAAGGAAACGCGCGCGCGCACGGAGAGAATGGGACCGACGGCTGCGGTTACGGAAACGCCTCTGTTCCAATGCTACGCGACGCTTGATTGCAGTTGCTTTTCGTCCGCCTTGGAGCCAAGGCTGCCTACCCGCACTGCAAGGACAATGCTGCCACGGAGACGAAAAACGAATGATCGACGCAGGCGGCCGGCGGACGAAAATAAGCGGGCCTTGTGGACAAAGAGGCCAACCCGCGGAAGGCGTTGAGGCATACGCCGTGCAGCACGCTCCGCAGGCAGCATTTTATTGCTCACGCCAACGATTCGCTAAAGAAAAAAATGCAAACAGTTATGCCGCGATCAACGGGCGCCCAGAGTATACTGCTTCTGTCAGCTTTCGGATTTTGCACGCAGCAATTTTAGCCACTGAAGTGTACTCACCCAGACGCAAAAGTAATCAGCATGTGAAAAAAAAAAGACATGCCGAAACGCGTGATCGAACTAAGGACCTTTAGATTTTCAGTCTAACGCTCTAGGACAAGCACGTGCTATCACGAGGATTGTTTTGGAGCGATTAAGTGTATTGAGAAAAAAGGGAAACACATGCCGAAACCCAAGATCAAAACAGAGACATTTATATTTTCAGTCTAAGGCTCTCCCAACTGAGCTATTTCGGCTTTTCTTAATTTATTGCCTCACAGGTCCCAAAACAGCACAATATTGATAACGCCAGGTGAAAAAAAGGATGGAAAGAACCACCTTACTTTGACGGGCGGTTAAAGTGGCGCTTCGCGTGCCTTCATTACTACCCGTTCGTTCATCAACGAAAAATGTTCTTCGTGCTGTTCCCGAACACTTCTGGTAATTTACGTACGTGCTCTACAAAATAAGAACCCACAGACAATTGTTTCACTTCACAGTGTCAAATATCCATACGGATCCTTCATATCTACACCACCACCACCACCACCACCACCACCACCACCACCACCACCACCATCATCATCATCATCATCATCAAGACATGTCCGTCTTCACTGCAGGACGAAGGCCCCTCCCACAGATTTACAGCTACGCCTAAAGTGAGATAGCCGAGTCCCTTGTTAGCAGGAAAATTTTCTTAGTATATCCCGCTATCGGGTCCTAGGCCTGCCTCATCGACTTGGGGTCTCATTAAATCAGGCACCTTGAAACAGCATTGATAGGCCCAACGAGCCATGAAAAGAAGAATGCTGGAGGTCACACTCAGAGGTAAGGAAGCAACAGTGTTATTCGGGAAGAAACTCGCGTGGACGACACTCTAGTGCAAATTAGGCGAAAAAATGGGCTTGGGCAGGACACGTTGTGCGTACGAGGAACAACAGGGAGACCATCCGTTTAGGGGACTGGTTTATCAAGAAAAAGGGTGCCGTGTGACGTTAAAGGAATGTCTTAGAGTGTGCTGTAAGTCATCGCACGACCTCTCCCCCCACCCCCCTCCAAGCGCCCCAACAGTCAAAGATAGCATCATGTTCTACGCCCTTTTCACAAAGACAGAAGTCAGAACTGGAAGGCAAAAACAACCTCCGTTATGACATCCCACCCTTAACCTTTTCCTCCTTCCCCTTCCCTTCCCTGCCCTGGCATTTTTTTTTTTATTTTTACGCTTTTCGAACATCTTGTCCCGGCCGTGAACGATACAAAGCACGATACAAAGGTTCGGGAAACAACATTAGACTAGACCCCACGACAACTTTTTACGGGTCGCAGAATGCACAGAATACAAAAACTCTCGAAAAACTCGTGCCGAAAGAAAGCGATGATAAAAAAATGTGGTTGATTTCTCTGTCATAGGAATCGGTAAAACACGAAATTGAAATGTCCAGCGAAATCGGCAGCTGAGCATGATTTGCGGGTCGGCGGCTGTCTCGTGGGTGTGCTTGGCGAGCGACGTCCTGCTGGCGGGTCGCTTCGGCAAAGGTGTACTGGCGTCCTTTCCGTGACGGATATGACGTCAGTGAAATCTTGGTGTATCCCGGCAGAAAACACTTTCGTGTTAAAATATAAAACCCGAGAACGAACAACCAAAAGAATTCCGTACTCTTTCGTACTAAAGGTTGCTTGCCCGCAAGTAGACCCTTTGTGCAGGGGTGCACCCTTTACAGGGCGCTTGCTTCGTTACACTGGCGTCACTTCCGTGGCGGATATGACGTCAGGGAAATCTTGGTGTATCCGGGAATAAAACACTTTCGTGTTAGAACAATGGCCGCCATCCCGTTCTGTGAAAGTGGACGTCAAGCGAAGCTGTTGTACACCACTACAAATGCTGATGGGGCAGTGTATGAAATGTTCCTCGCTGTCTCGTCGGGCTTGGCGCTTGCGCTCGTCTTTCCTGGCGGCAAATGCTGGGTCCTGCCTAACCTGATGCATGCGCTCGTCCTCGAAGACATCAATCCCACTTTTTGAGAGTAGCTGCAAACCTAATCTTTGCAGGGGGTTTTCCCGTTGTTGACAGGCGCCTTATCATCTATTACTTGGTTTCGGTGCTTTTGTTGCGGTTTTTTTCTTGACGCCAGGTTCAGAATGTTGTCGCAGCTGTCGTAATATCTTTAAATAACGTCGTCATTTGACGTCTCAGCCAACAGAAGAGCCTGAAACGCCGTTTCTTTACGTCCATAACTCACGATATGGTGTGGCTGTTACGTCGATAGTCTGAACACAGCATGACACGAATACTGAGCTCTATGCTGTATGCCTGATCAGCCTGATGCATGCGCTAGGCGTCTCGGACGATAGCTGCTGGGCCTGCCGGGTTTTTTGTTTACGACACGAAATTTTCTGACCGACAAAAGGCTAACACGTTCGCTGTAGAGGACTCCGTTTAAAGAACGACCAACACTATAACGAGCACTAACCGAAGACATAGCAATGCAGTTAGGCAAAGCACTTCCTAATGTCGGTAAAAAGATGCGGATAAACGGGTCAGACTGGCCCCGCAAAAAGAAAAAGCATGACACCAACAAATTTGGGGCCCAGTTATGCCATCGTCTTTTAGCCACTTGAATATATTACTACAGCCCATTCTGTCGAACGCCGATCGCCAAACGCACGAAAGAAGCGGGGAAACTCTGGCATGCTCAAACAGTGCTTACATGAAGTACCATATCCGAGCCACAAGGAAAACATTGCAGATCGTAGAACGAGCAAAGACGAAAATTCCTCCCCTCCCACTTCCCAGTTCGCTATTTCGGCGGGATGAGACCGCGCAGGTGTTTTCACAAGGACTGCTATGACGGCGAACAAGTGATATAAAATTAAGTGTACCACGAAAAAAAAAGAAGTACGTGCCGAAACCCGGGATCGAACCAGGGACCTTTAGATCTTCAGTCTAACGCTCTCCCAACTGAGCTATTTCGGCCGGGCGAGAGCTGACGGCTATTTTCACGAGGACTACAATGACGGCGAATAAGTGGTATAAAATTAAGTGTATTGAGCAGAAAAAGGAAGTACGTGCCGAAACCCGGGATCGAACCAGGGACCTTTAGATCTTCAGTCTAACGCTCTCCCAACTGAGCTATTTCGGCCGGGCGAGATATGACAGCTATTTTCACGAGGACTACAATGACGGCGAATAAGTGGTATAAAATTAAGTGTATTGAGCAGAAAAAGTAAGTACGTGCCGAAACCCGGGATCGAACCAGGGACCTTTAGATCTTCAGTCTAACGCTCTCCCAACTGAGCTATTTCGGCGGGATGAGATGGCACAGGTGTTTTCTCGAGGACTGCTATGACGGCGAACAATGATATAAAAGTCTACCGAGAAGAAAAAGGAAACACGTGCCGAAACCCGGGAACGAACCAGGGACCTTTAAATCTCCAGTCTAACGCGCTCCCAACTGAGCTACTTCGGCTTTCTTTATTTATTGTTTGTTTCACTTATAATCTAGAAACAGCGGTAGATATAATAAGAGCGCTGGCTTTACTTAAGCCAGCGTAACATGACTAAAAACGGGGCACAGACAATACCTTTCCAAATTCTTTCAACCATTCAGGTTTACATTGCTTAATCTTCCACATTTCTACAATACGCTGTACACTCTCGCAGAAATACTGCCTTGCCAGCCTTGAGTCTACGTCAGAGTGACGAGCCGCCATTCGAGACATCCATATTCCATGGAGGACCAGCAACATCATAAGATCATAAACTCAATTATAGTTTTGCACCGCTAAAACAGGATGCTATACTGTTTCAACAGAAACCCCTCTTTCAACGTTGGCTGAAGAACGTCCCACAAAAACACCCCATCCCAACAATAAAAAAAAACATGTTCCACCATCTCGGGCTTCTTACACAGAGAACAGACCACTCCCCGTGGCACGAACAGACCCCTCTCTAACATCTATGTTCTAACTGGTAACACTCCGGCGTGCTGTTTAAAGAAAAACGTTTTGACACCCGGGGAACGGCCGTAGCTTTAACACGTTTCAAAACGCTCTTCCCGGCGCCTACCGGAAACATGGATCGGTATAAAATAACCGGAAAACTTATTTCAGCACGGTCCCTGCACAGCTTTTTCTTCGACACGGAGCTCAAATACTGCATCGAGAAACGTACACACAGAAATTGTTTCGCTTGTAAAACTTCCTTTAAATACCCGTGTACTCCTCCGTTGTAGCTTTGACATGACGTAATAATGAATTGGGGAAATAGTCTACCCAACCTGACTTAAATGACAGTGCGCAGGAAGGGGTCCTTTACCTTACGCAAGAAATAAAACCGATTTACCACTCGCATAAAAAAATGTGGTTGATTCCTCTGTCATAGGAGTCAGTAAAACACGAAAGTGAAATGTACTACGAAATCTGCAGCTGAGCATGATTTGCGGGTAGGCGGCTGTGTTGTGGCTGTGCTTGGCGAGCGGCGTCCTGCTGACGGGTCGCTTCGGCAAAGGTGTACTGGCGTCATTTCCGTGACGGATATGACGTCAGTAAAATATTGGGGTATCGCGGCATAAAACACTTTTGTGTTCAAATATAAAACCCGAAAACGAACAACCCTGAGTATAACGCACTCTTTAGTACTAAAGGTTGCTTCTCCGCAAGAAGACCCTGTGTGCAGGGGTGCACCCTTTACAGGACGCTTGTTTCGTTGCACAGGCGTCACTTCCGGGACGGATATGACGTCACCGAAATCTTCGCGTATCCGGGAATAAAACACTTTGGTGCCAAAAAAAAAAGATGCGAGAGCGATAAGCCGCCTTCACGTACTCGTCGAAAAATATTCGTTCTACTCGTCCTTTCCCAGGACGAGCCCCAAGCAAAAACAGCACAAACGCGGTCCATCCTTTGAACATTGTCGTGCGAACAATGGGTCACTTGCAAAGCGTACCAATGTTTCGCAAATAGAGATATGTTGCACACCGTTGCGCGCTCAAACATCGACAGCGCACGCCCCTTCCCTTCCCACTTTTCCGCTTTATCACGCAGCGTCGTCGTCTGGCTACACCAGTTTATACCTTCAAAGCGGTTACGTCCCAGTTGCCGTGCCGAAATCCCAAGCACTTGCCCCAATTTACAGAGCTCCCGGTATACTCGCAGGACGTTTTAAGCAATGCAACTGCATGATTAATGCTTTTTCGGTCACGACAAAATAAAGCAATGTCATCCGCGTATGCCAATACACGCACCTCACAAGCTTGCAACTGGAAACCGTGAATACTATTGCTGTTTATTACGCTAGCACAAAACGTCTCGAGGTGCAAACAAAAGAGTAAAGGGGACAGCGGGCATCCTTGCCGTACTGAAGTCATGACATTTATTGCACGGCTCACTAACCTATTTATTACCAGCATTGTTGAACACTCCTTATACGCCAGTCCTACACACCCGGTTTTCATTTTTCCTAAGTTTACTTTTTCCATAATAGTATACAGCAGCAACTGAGATATTTCGGCGGGATGAGAGCGTACAGGCGTTTTCACGAGGACCGCAATGACGGTGAATCAGTGATATAAAATTAAGTGTATTCAGCAGAAAAAGGAAGTATGTGCCGAAACCCGGGATCGAACCAGGGACCTTTAGATCTTCAGTCTAACGCTCTCCCAACTGAGCTATTTCGGCGGGATTTTTTTTTTCTTTACTGCATGGAAAACTTCCCTTAATACAGCCTACGAAAGTTAGGAGTCATCCAAGAAGATGCACATCACTGCAGCTAAAATAAGCCGTCCGTTAAAACTCTGGCAAGCAGACGCACGCGTCCAACAGATGCAGCCATTCTGGTGGGTCACTTTGCGCCGCATAAACGGCGGGATAATCGGTAGCGCGTGTTTTCAGGAGGACTGCGTTGGAGGCGAAAAAGTGAAATAAAATGAAGGGAATCGAGAAACGAAAATAACAGGCGATTTGGCAGCGCCTACCCCAGAGTGTCGTGCGAAAGCAGCATGCATTTCTGCTTATAGAGCGTTGTTCAATGTCTTACTGCTGATATACATGTGCAACTCAGTGAGAATTAATGTAACACTTTGGTAATTTTCAGAGTACGCACGCAGTTTTAAGAATACGCCCACGTATTTCTTGTGGTCCACTGTCCTAGTGTTTGCTCTCAAGTAATTGGCTGATTACTTCATTGATTGCTTGATGCATGCCAAAGCATGCAACGTGGGCGGGAGCGTCTTTAGTAATGCGCGCTGAAGCAGCATACATTTCTGCTTAAAAGCGTTGTCACCAATGCACACAATCGTGGGTATGTGCTGCTGTGGGGGCATATAATTATAAGTACGAGTCGCGACTGAGATTACTCTACGTATTAAGAATCGTACCACCAAGATATGAAGGCCCATCTCACCGGTGGACGCTCAAACTGAGAAACACGGGAACTCAGCCGGTTTAGTAGGGAAAAGTAATACGCTTATAATGTACTTAAATAAAAAAACAGCAAACCCGGGGGCACCTGAGCACTTCTGAGTTGTGAACGCGTGAGCAATTATGTCCAATTTATTCATTTCTATTTGTGAATGCTTTGCCTCGACCTTGCCCACCCCCTCACGTAATACCCCGCGAGAGGCTCTCATGAGTAAATAAATGACGACGGTTGGGATGAATTCAACGCTCTGGAAGTGGTGTGGCACCAAACGGATATGCCGGTATTTTGGACGCTACCATGGAGCAGAAGCGACCGCAGCGCCGGCAGTCAGTGCGGTGGGGCGCCGGGCAGAGAGCCCTGGCTCGTTGGTGACTAGTGCGCCGCTGGGTGAGCCACATGACGTGTCGAAGCCAAGGGGCATTTAGGTGATGTATTGCTAACGCAGGCACTGACGCAGGTTTCTTCGCCCAGTGTGCCATTTAATGCTATCGCATTAAAAAAACTGAAAGTTCAATCGAACTTGCACAATGTGTTTGTGGCAGTGTCTCAATGATGCAAGATGTGGAGCGCGTGTGGGTGGAGTTGTTGACAGAATTTGTAATAATGTTTCAGCCCCCTCAACGAATGATCGAAGGCCTGGAATTTCGTCGAATTAGTTTCTTCCTCACCGCTGACGGCTTTTCGTGTCGTAGTTAGTAAGGCCCCGAGCTGTTGCAGCAGAGGAACAGACGCCCCCGCAAACCAGAAAATGGCTAATTTGTATTCGGGGTCAGGCCCCGAGCTGTTGCAGTAGAGGAAAAGACACACCCTTTCTCCCTCCCCGTCCCAACCATCATCAACATTTCAGTCCTTCAAAAATTCCCTTGCACCGCCGCGATAAGTGTCATGGGAACCGCTACTTCTCCAGCAGCTTTACTCCATTACTCCAGGTACAAACTCAGAAAACGGTTCGTGGCGTCAATGTGACCTTCAATCTTGGTCAAGGTCAAGACAGCACCTCATGTGGTTGCGCAGTGAAAGCGTCTAATCGCTCGTTCGTTCCAAGGGTAGGGGAGTGTAAATGGGGATGTGGGGAAAGAGCAAGGGCGCGTGCCACCAGAAAGTGATACAAGGAAGCGCTCGATGCATCCAAGTTCACCGCGCATTGGCGCCTACACGACGACTGCGCCGCGCAGAGTCTGTGGTCTGTCTAGCAGTGCAATGTGTGCGCGTTCACTGTACGCTCTCGGCGCGGAAACCGAGCTATCACTCGACAAACTTGGTTTAACCGCTTTTAACCACGGCATTTTTTCCCTGCTCTATCGAGGCCCGTTCACACTGGCGACGCGATTGAGAAGCGTTTGCGAAAGAAGTGCAGTGCAGCCAAGACGACGCCACGTCAGCACAACGTCACCAAAGGCGTAGCAAACGCGTCCCGCGCCGCCAGTGCGGATGAGCCCTTACTCTGTACATGGGGTGGAGTGTCCGTTCAACAGTGCGAAAACAAAACATGCTGCCTTGCCTCTTGAACACCTTAAACGTTCATATGGCTTCCAATTCTGACCCGTGTGCCTGTGATTCCGCTTGTGCAGGCTGGTCACAAGATGGCGTCTACTGCTACAAATTCTTCAGTAATCAGCATTCATGGAGGAGAGCAGAGGAAGTCTGCCGCAGGTGAGTCGTCGTAACGCACGTCCCTATGTGTGGATGGAGGCATGCGGAAAGACTAGGCTTAACAGTGAGCTCAGGCGCCCTGCGTGCGCCTAAGCTCACTGTTGAGTGTGTCTTGGCTGTTTGGATGTTTTATTGCGTGAGAAATAGATGGCGCCTGTCGGCAAAAATTGGCGCCGTCGATCCGTCAACGCCGAGTCAGAGTCCTTCACACTGAAGTACTCTGACCAGAGAAGAACAGAGAACGACAGAGCGCGTGTGGAGAGGGGACGTCAAGCCGAGCCTAAATAACCGCTCCCCTCCTTGCGCCAGTTCTGTGGAAGAGGTGATAACCATGCAGGCGTGTGCGCGTATGCTGTGTAACCCGCTTGTGCACAAATCACTTAGCGACACAGTGGTTTTTGGCGCCTCTTAGGTGGTGCAACGGACAGCTCGAGCCCGCATTTCTGACGGTCGCAACACGTTTGCGGCCTCGCACAAGTGGTATTTAACCTCGGGCAAGTGGAATGCTTAAAAAAAAAATAAGAAGCTGAGGACCTCTTGGGGAGGGGTGGGGGGGCGATCGCCCCCTGCGCCCCCCCCCCCCCTTGGGACCGCCACTGGTCGAAATCCTCCTGAGGGGGTGTGTATGTATCCCTGGGCAGGGTGCACGTGGTTGTGGAACCTTTCTTGGGGGAGTGTCGAAATCCTTCTGAGGGGTGCTGGGGGGTGGGTATGAATCCCTGAAGTCAACACGGTGCCGGCTGGATTCTCTTTGCCCGTGCTAGAGTGTACTTTCTCCTTCTAGTACACTCTACCCGTGCGCCCGTAGTGGAGCGTCTCGAGCAAAATGGGGTGTGACGCGAGTGCAGGGCAGAGTAGGCGGCAGAACAGGATGGGGTACAGATGACGGCGACGAAATGCCGGTTCTGGTGGACAACAAAAGCGACAGGCAGCCGATACCGCTGCTAAAGCGATCAATCGCGACCACTGAGGTGGTTAGGACGCAAAGCAGGGCTGGCACGGGAAGCAAGGGACGTGCGAGAAACGCCGTGTTGTGGGCTTCTAAAGCCGGAGCGAGGCACGCGCATCGGGCCGAACCTCATGTTGGCGGGGAAGAGGAGAGCCACAAATGGAAATCCCAATAATTTTTAGGTTTTATAAACGAAAAGATAAACAATCTATATTTAAAAATACCATCGCGTGATTAAACCGCGCTGCATACACATTTTCTCTCCAGCTCTCCTTACAAAGATACCGCACGAATCCATGCGATTGCATCGGGCTCCCACCGACTGGGGGGCGCGTTGGAGTGTCAAACCACAGCATTGGTATTTTGCGGGAGTACCTCGGCACTGTACCTCGCGACTCCCATGCGCCCTGTTACGGAGGGATGCGGATTGTGTTGGGCCACTCGGGATAACTCAACGTGCCCCGAAATCTCTTGCACACGGGAACTCTTGCTCATTGCGTCAACCGGAACAGCGCCGCAACCAGGAAATTGGTACTAGATGGCGCACGTGCACCTTCGGCACCCGACAGCACTGAGTTGGAACGTTCGCGAACTTCGGCAATGTGTCTCTTGCGTCGCCCCCTCGGCGTTTCTCGGCACCTTCTGGGGAGACACGACGGATCGCGCCCATGCGCACAAAGGAACAGCGGTGCTTCCGTTGCTCGTCGGGGGCGGGGCACGTGTAGCATCCGTGCTCGGGCCCGCCCAGTGCAGCAGGAGCAAGCGAGCGCTTGCCGAGGTGCTCCGAGGAGAAGCGAGGCCCCGTGGAACCTGTTTACCCCGCGAGCAGGTCGCCGTCTCGAGACGCTCCCTGTGGGCCGCATGCCTCCGCCGCCGGACGCGCCAAAGGGCTGCGGCGCTGGTGACCTCACGTCTCCCGGTATCTGGGTCAAAAATGCGGACGGCTTCGTACCCGCTGAGATTCCCCCGTACACGCCTGATACCTACGCGCAATCCGATTGCGCAGGACCCTGCCGCTACTGCTATACCAGCCGCTTACCGACAATGGACGGGACGTGGGGGTGCGCCACAACGAGGCTGCTCGTGGTCCCGCTTAACGCACAAGCTTTTGCTTTGGTAGCGAATTCGACCTCGGCGTCCAACTTGGCCCGACAGGGCCCCCCCGACAGAGCACGACAGGCCCAGCCGGACCATGTTGTGCTCTGTCGGACTCAAAAGAAAACGGGCTTAACCTAACAAACACTGTCATCCGTCATCTTACATGCCTTACAATTTGTGGCAGGAATTGATGATAAACATCGGGGAGCATTTTCAGAGTATTAACAGTAGTGCTGTGCGAATATTCGAAGCTGAACAACTTGCAAGCAGAACTTGCTAGTCGATAAAATTTGTATCAGACTCTTACTATTCGAAACACTTAATTCTCCGACTATTCTAAAATTTCAAATTAACATCCCGAAGGAAAATTGGCTCAAACGCAATGCACACGATTGCGAATGCCCTTGGGTTGGCTTTCTTGCACGTCGCCAGAGTTTCGCAGAAAAGCTAAATACGAATAATGCACGTATAAAAAAAAAAAGCGAGTGGACCAGCGGAAACATGGTGGCAGGCGTTACAGAAATGCAATTTCCATAAATCAGCCCTGCAGATTTAAGCGCTAACTTAATAAGCGATTTCAAATTTAACCTTCCCTTTCTACAGCACGCCATTTTATGGGAACACGACGGCAGCATACAATTTCGCTTTATTCAAAAACTTGGGCCAGGACTCAGCCTGCTATTGGATATATATATATATATATATATATATATATATATATATATATATATATATATATATATTTCACCACTTTCTTTTCGACTCAAAAAATTCTTCATCTCTTTCTATGACCCACCACAACCTCTCCTTTGCTCTCCGAGGTTTTCTTGACTGCCAACCCTTATTTTCTGTCTTATTTCAAGGAGCCCCTCATTTCCCATTTTCTGATTCGCTACATGCTTAGCGAGGGCCTCTGTTCTGGCAGTCTTGGTGCCAAAGGGAGCTTAAGAGGGTTCAACGCTGGTCGACCACTCTCGACATGTCGTAGGCACTCGAGTCACGACCCGGGGGTTAAAAAGAAGGTCCCCTTCACCCCGAGTAGTCCGAGTGGCGCTGGCTACCACCCCCAAGTGCAGGAAACAAAAATACCTTAACATAAATACCCGAGAAAGTGCTGGGGAAACAGCCCAGCCGGTAGCGTAGTGGTTATCGCACCAGACCGGTGTTCTGGAGGTCGTGGGTTCGGATCCCACCCGGCGGGCATTTTTTCACCACTTTCTTTTCGACTCAAAAAATTCTTCATCTCTTTCTATGACCCACCACAACCTCTCCTTTGCTTTCCGAGGTTTTCTTGACTGCCAACCCTTATTTTCTATATATATATATATATATATATTATATATATATATATATATATATATATATATATATATATATATATATATATATATATATATATATATATATATATATGTGTGTGTATGTATGTATGAGAAATTACAACTGCGCATCCAATTTGGGAAAACATGAGGGGCGGCCTAAGCAGCCCTTCGAAGCACCTTGCAACCACTGAAAGCGCGAATAGCTGGATTAACCATAGTATTGCATACTAAAGTGCACCTCAGGATTTGGAAGTATACAAGGAAAGTTTTTAGACAAGGCTGCTTACCATCCAAGTTTAAGTATAACCCCAATAGCGGCGCTGCTTTCACAACTGCACAGTCTTCATGAAGGGGTGAAGCCGATCCCGGTCGGTTGCTATCCTCGCTGTCTACTTTGGCCATTATTATTATTATTATTATTATTATTATTATTATTATTATTATTATTATTATTATTATTATTATTATTATTATTATTATTATTATTATTATTATTATTATTATTATTATTATTATTATTGCACCGTATATACTGGTGTGCTAGCTGCTTCGATTTTGACCCGCCACGGCGGCTCAGTGTTTAAGCGTTGTGCGGCTGAGCCCATGGAACATGGGTTCGATTCCTGGCAGCGGCGGCCGCTTTGAGATGGAGGCGGAAAGCAAAAACGCCCATGTGTGGAGATTTCTGCAATCGTTAAAGATATCGAAGTGGTCGAAGTTAATCAGGAGCCTTCCACTACGGCGCGCTCAGGTGCAGCTTCTTCGCGTAAGACCCCCAAAATTTGCATTTGAATTTGTTTCTATTTTGTTCGAGCGGTACGTCAACACCGAGATGGTTTTTGTGCCCGGGGCAGGATTCCGGCGGCGCCGACCGCACAATACGTAATGCTGGATTCTTACGACGGACTCAGGTCTGTGCCGCTTTCAAGAGGCTACAGCCACACCACTTCACACCCCTTGGAGGTGTTCCGGCGGTTCGCGAATTCACGGTTTAACTTGGGTGCGCAATGCCGATTTAGTGCCCCTTTCCAGCCAATCGTTCTTCTCTTCTTTATTCTTCTTCTGCCAGCGCGGGCCGCCAGACGTAAGGAAAGGCGGCGAGACGCGGAGGAAAATAATGTCCGCGTGACCTGGCGCATGCAGCGAGTGCTTAGAAGTGCAGCAGCGCCTGGAGGACGGTACCGCCGAGTCATTACTGAGGGGGCGCTTTCCTCTCCCGCTTTTAGCCTCACGATTTCGCGGCGATCTTCGAGCTGGGTAACCTTGTAAGCGCGCCATTGTGAATGCACCTGCGCAGCCTCGTGGCGATGCCCCTCCGAAAGCAGATCCGTTAAAAGACCGTTACAGGACCACGACCACATGCCCGTAGTAGACTGATACGGGCAGCCGCACACCCGTCAGCACCACCCCTGCCGCCAAGCAGCGCACGAGGAAAAGGAGCGCCCGCCACTGCGCGACACACAACACAGTCCGCCATTTGGTCAGCTTAGGGAAGAATACTTACACCTCCCCACCTTCATTCTTCTTCTTCGTTTTTGTTTTTGCATACCGCCCACCACGATAACTTATCCGAGAGGTGCACTGACATCTGAAATGCAGTGACACCGGTTGGCGTCGTTGTGCGACGCGGAGCAAACGACTCGCGCTGTGAGGACGACGAGCGATTGGGAGCGGCCTGCAGGTTGTGACATTCAGTCGAAATCGTGCTGGGAAAAGTGTGCGAAACACCGGGGAAAAGAGAAAACGCGCGGAACACGCGCAGCCACGCATCAGCGTAGGCTACGTCTTCAATCGTGAGAAATACGCCACCGCTTTGCGCGTGCGTGCGCGTTCAAGAGTATGACGAATAGCCCGAGGCATGGCGTTTGTGGATGCCTCGGATGTCTCGGTCCGCGGGGTGAAGGGCTTGCACCCCGCTGCGCGGATCCTGAGAGGAGGAATGTATTGAGACACGCGGTTGCGGCGACCGCGTGCGACAGCGTGGTTCCTGAGGTCAGCCGCCGTCGCGCGCCACTCGAGGAAAACAGGTTGGATAGTAGGAAGTGTCCTCACCGACGTCGTGAGACGCAGCCAGACAAGCGCGCGCGCTGACTCCGGGCCGCCGTGCACGCAACCGGAAGACGCTGCTCGGAAACGCTGGGAAACGGAACGCTGTGCACGCGTAATCCCGGCAGTGGACGCATGCCGCTGTGTGCGCCTCCCATTCTATTTCCACTCGGTGGCGTCCCATAGCTTAGCATACGTTGTGTCATGTATTTCGCATGAGTTATGCAAAACGTTGCCTCGTCGGCACGGTTCGCGTGGTTAAAAATACAAGGCCGAAGGATATTGTTCGCCCCACGCGCACTTCCTGTAGCGAAATAGTTGTGCCTTTTCGCCTGCACGGGCACATACATGTGTGAGACATCTTGAATGTTCTTTTTTTTTTACTTTATGTCGCAACATTACTTTCCGATTTACCTTGAAACAAATTTCGGCGTTTCCAACAGTGGCCATTCATTCTGCACGGTTAACTGCAGCAGTAACTAAGCAGACAAGTAACGACTTCATGAAACCGTCAGATTGACCTATTTCGTTACAGTAGAGGGATATGACCTGTCCTGCTCTGTGCGCACGTTTGTTCGCGCTCTCGAGGTATTTTGCGTTCACGTGTGCGCGATGGGTCCAAATTAAATACACACTAAACTTTTTTACACCCTTTGTGACCGAAAGGGTGTAGTATAGGTTTAAAAAGGGTGTTTGGAGGTCTTTTCCACCCTTTTTCTTCGGTTTCAACACCCTAATTTGTAGCTTTACCCCTTTGTTTTTTGGCAAAAAAGGTGTTGACCGAATGCAACACCCTAGTTTTTCTGTAGGGCGTTGAAAGGGTGCGGGATGGGTGTGTGTTGTTTGATTGCATCGATGATTATTAAGGCCATATACCTAGTTTTAAACACTCCCACCTCACCAACTGTGGAAGATGTCCACCGCCGTATATCCTTTCGAAGCAGCAAGGCCCCCTTCATATTTGGACAAAATTATTATGCCATTAACATTTCCACTTTAGGCCCCCGTCAACCTTTCGCAAATTCTCTATATATTGCCGCTAAAAGAATGCACCCAAAGTTAAAAACAAGAGAAAAAGTTGGCAAGAGAGTAAATTTGCCCCAGGTGGAGTATGTCCTTATTATCTTACATATTACTGGAAACAAGCCTCCCTGCGGGGAAGATGCAGCGTAACATGAATGTGAGCTCTATAGGTGAACGCCCACTCCCCGTTTCCTTTCTTTTCCATTTCTCATCTTGTTTAAAAGCTGCTTAATTCCTAAAGGGCCCGAGAAGACAACCAACATTCCTGTTTTATTTGAAATAACTAGCTTTTGATAATTTGTTCAACTCCATTCCAGCCCCGAAGGACGTTGCCTTCACCAAAAAAAGATCAGAGCTCAACAAGCTTTCAAATTTCCCGCTATACGCGGCGTCAGCAGTGACATCATTGGTGGAATACCAAAAACAGAGTAATCAGTGGGCTAACCCCATGCTAGCATTCAAGCGGTTCGATCAAATGGAAGAAAATGCACCACTATAAATGCGCAGTCATTTTATTGGCGGTAGCTTTTGTCGGATTTGTTCAATCGCAGAAAACAATAGTCACTGTGACGTCACGGAAGCAGGGCAAGAAAGTGGCTAGTGAGTAGCCACCCTTTCATCATTTTTCCTAGAGAGAGAGAGAGAGAGAGAGAGAGAGAGAGAGAGAGAGAGAGAGAGAGAGAAGGCTCTTTATTAGAAGTGAAAGCCGAGATGTTTGCCGTAATTTCGAAACCGACATGATACTCGGCGGGGAAAGGGGGGAGGGAAAAAAGAAAGCGAAATTCGAGTTAAAATTCGCATGACTGCTATTCGTACGTGGCAAACTTTGGAATAAACCAAAATTGTATTTTGTCTTCATGGACCCTTTAAAGGGACTCTCAGCATGCAACACTTTCGATAAACGCTTTCACTCTCCCCTTCGCGTCTGGATGCACTGCGAAAGCTATAGTTAGTTATTGTTATAGTTCTGCTTCGCTTTTGTGGCTTTCTTTATTTAAAGTGGCTATCGAATGCGTCCATTGGTACAGCTGAAGGAAAGCCGGCCAATGGCCGCTACCCCGCTGCGATGACGTAATTCCATCGGTCGAAGAACGCCAAGACCGGGAAATAGAAAAAAAAATATTTTGAGCAGGTTTCTAAGTTATCTGATGGGCATAGAGCAGTAATTTTTGGCTGAGGTACTTTGTGACCCCCCAATCTAAGTACTGGATGTGTTGGTTGACTAAGTTCTGCAAGCATTTAAGATTTCGGAAAAAGTTGAAAAAAGTGTTGCAGGGCCCCTCTAAGATGGTTCGCACACGACCTCTGCAACTTGCGTTACACGACTTCTCGTTATTATTTTTTCTGCTGAGGGGGTTCTGCTCCTGATGAATGTTATTTGCTTGGTCTATTTTCAGGTACGGCAGCCAGCTAGCGTTAATATTAAATTACAATCAAAATAATTTCACAAGAAGTCTCGCAACTACTGGTCTCAAGGATGTGCCGCAGAGTGCGTACTGGATAGGTAAGTCTGGGAATGCCCTTTTTATGTACTAGGAGCATTGATAATAACCCGTAGCATTGCTGACGACGCATGCAACCAGTATAAAAGAAAGTAAGGCCCACCACAGCAACCTGCCGTTCTCGATAGCAAACGGCGCAAGCACAGGCGTGCTCATGGGATCCGCATGAAGAGGATGGTTGGCGAAGGGAAGGGACTGAAAATTGCATTCCCACCCCCTTCGCTGTGTTCCGGCAGTTTTCCAAAAAATAAATACTTAACCAAAAGTTCGAATAATGAAAAAAAAAAAAAAAGAAAACACACGCAACACATCCATCTTGCTTAAAGGGACAGAACAACCCCACTATATAAAACGCTGGCTTTCATGTGAGATAGAGTGGTCAACCTCCACGAAAATCGGTTGTCTATCCCTTTAACGTAGCCTATGCGAGCTTTTCCTAAGTATTGGACTATAAAACACACTGCAGACATTCACGCGTTTGCGACGCCGAA
Source organism: Haemaphysalis longicornis (assembly GCF_048455015.1). NCBI lineage: Eukaryota > Metazoa > Arthropoda > Arachnida > Ixodida > Ixodidae > Haemaphysalis > Haemaphysalis longicornis. Next base: position 357,830,645 of record NW_027526203.1, on the reverse strand, counting down.
AAAAAATGTGCAACTGTAATGGCCATCGATTTCAACTGCGGTTAAAGGCCATCGGCTTAGCCAGTCGTGCCGCTTACAACTTAACTGAGTGCCCCCTCACACGCTGCAAGCCGAAGCGAGGCCTTTGCGGCTACGAAATGAGGGCCTCGTGGCGCGCAGGTCTCAAGTCCGTGGACGACCTGTCCACGAACACGCTGGAGTCTTCGAGCGGCTACTTCATCCCCAAGTACGTCGGCCACTGGGCGCTGGACCAGCCGCGGCCCAAGGACGGACAGTGCGTGCAGGCACGCCTCACCGAGCGCGCCCAGGAGTGGCGCCTGGCCCCCTGCGAGGCCCTCCTGCCCTTCATCTGCCAGGTGCCCGCGTGCCCCGAAGGTCAGTGCCGCGCTGAACGCATCTTGTGCCCTCTCTCTCCGATTTCGCCTGCACTTCGCGACAACCATAGAGAGCGAGGGAGAGAGAACGGTACTACTGGTGAGGTTAGCCTGGCGAAGGCTCTATGTATGAAGAGATGTGAAATTGATGAAGTGATGATGAGCACTATGAGGACGATGATGCGCCCACTAATGAAGCCCTATCCAGAGAGTCTGATCAAGTCCTGTACTTAGAAGGAAAGTCAGTAGAGCTTTTGATTGATTGATTGTACGGTTTAACGCGCCGACGTAACGCAGGAGATGAGGCGCGCCATAGTGGAGGGCTCCGGATTAATTTTGACCACCCGGGGATCTTTAACGTTCGCCGAAATCTCGTACACAGGGCGTTTTCGCTTTTCGCCTCCATCAGAAAAGCGGCCGCCGCGTCCTGGAACCGAACCCGCGTCCTCGTGCTCAGCAGCACAACGCCTTAGCTACTGAGCCACCGCGGCGGGTATAGAGCTTTTGTCACTCGGGAAGCTCGTTTAGAGTTAGACAGGGGTCCTAACACGTCCCTTAGCGTTAGTCTTCTCGAAAGCGGCTGCCCAGGGACACCAGGAGGGACTGTGTACCGCGCACATTCACATCATACGTGGTTCAAGTGCTCGCGCACGCCGCAAAGGGTGCAGAGGGGGGAAGTGGCCTGTTGCAGCTCGAAGCGAAAATGACTGTGTAAGCGGCATTCCGCCGCACGCGATGAAGAACCGCTTCGTCAAGCTCGGAAAGTTCGTGGGGCATCCTAAAGTTCCCGTGCGGCCCTAGTGAAGCGGCGCGTAATTTTACGGCGCTGCAGCCTATCGCTGATAACTCCAGGAAACCTTGGTTGCAGGGTGCCGCCATAGCCGGCCCTGAACCTTTCGTCTGCCACGGCCGCTGGATTAAGGGCGCGCTTTCATCCAGCGGCCGTGCGTGTGCTCCCACACCCCTTTTTTGGGTGGAGAGGAAGCCGTACGTGGACTCGATTTGCACTCAAAAATCGGAGAAGCGAATACTGCACGAATCATTTTAGCGAGCGCAGCCCGATTGAAAGAGCACGGAAGCAAATCACGTGTCCTTAGCCTCCCAAAGCTTCTGTCGCTACATGTACACATGCACCAGTGCGGACTGTGGCGGTGCGTCTTTCGGCCCATTTAAATGGACGTATGGAGTACAGAACAAACTAGCACAGAAAGCACCCAAGCTCGAATTATGGGGGAAAAAAATTCTGTTGAGTCCGACATGGATTACAGAGATCGGCAACAGGTGTACTACCTGAAGTACAGAGCGGCCACTTAGAGGCGGAAAGAGATGATAGGAGCGTACAGAGAAGAACTCGGCACTGAAGAGGTGAGATTCGGAGGGCAAAAAGCCTACGGAAGTGGTCTTCGTTTTGCAGTGGGCATCGACAGGTTGATTATAATTTTGATGGTTTTTCGTCTCGGGTGTCTCCAGGCCGGCACGAAAGAACTCGATTAGCGCCTCTGAAATCTTTATATTCGTCGAGTCGGGCCTGATGATATAGCAGCAATTAGTGTCAATTCTGTCTTGCTTGTTTACTGCTGTTACCGACTGCAGCATGATCACCAATACGTACTTATTCCACGCAAGCCCAGAAAACCCGCTTCTACAGAATAAGATGGCATGCAACATTCGCCACTTTTTCCGAGCGAACCGCGACGTGGCGGAAACGTGTTGGCAATGTATTTCGTTGCCTTATAGAATACTCGGGGTCCAGTTGACTACACTTTAGCAAAATTAACTGCCAGCTAGAGCCGGCAAGGAAGGCTGCACGTCGAGTAGTGGGATTCTTGAGCAACAAAGACGAAAGAAATAGCCTAAGTAAAGTAATATAAATCTCCTCATAAATAGTTATAGAGTACTGCAGGTGCTTCTCAAGTTTGAATATATATAGTCTCTTGAACTTTCCGACTTTCGACCAGGACGGAAGTAGGGTAAAGGGGACCTTCAAAAAATACATTTATCGTTGCAATACAACGTCACCCTTAACATTCAAAACAAGATGCACGCAGGAGAGAAAAATAACTCCGTGTCTTGGTATTCCAAGGTCCCATTTCTTTTTACTTGTACATCAGTTTTCTTATTTCGTTTATGCGGGATAAGCAGCCTCTATATTCTCCGTGATTCCTTATAGACGTCCATTTGGGCCATACATCGTTTGTGCGCTTGTCCCGCTTTCCAGGCCATTACTACGTGCTTTTATACTGTCCCACTCTGATAAAAAATGCGCGCGCTTTACCTTGGGGAAGCATCACGCCAGCACCGCCTCGATTAATAGGCCATCACGCAGAAGGATAAACGTTTCGCTGCTGGTACAGCTGTGGGTATTGAGTCTGACGTCGTATTGGCGTCAGAAATATGCTTATTGTTGGTTCGCGAAAAAAAAAAAAGGGGGGGGGGGGACGTACTTCGGTCGAGTCGTATCTATCACCGTTTCATTCAGACGCACTTCACCTGAAGCATGCGGAAGTTGTTTTTTTCCTGCCGTGAACGAAATTCAAACATCCATTAGAAATTCCGCTCCCGGCCGTGCACAGACGGCGTAATCCAGCGTGACGTTCATCATTCTGTGCAGAGGCATGCTAATCGATGCGGTGTCAAGGGGCGGAGTTAGGTTAGTTGAATGACAACTTGAAGGGAACGAAGCCACGACGCCTCATGGATCATATCGTGCTGAGGAGATTGCATGCGCAGGTGCCGCCTGCGATGACCAAGCGCATATAATTAACAGGGTTAAAACTGTTGATTAAGTGGTTTAATTAGCAACACAGATGCTGTGAACATTCATGAGCGAAATGTCGCTACATGCTACCTGTTCTTGACCAATCTATGCATCCTACAATGAAATTTTGGCGACTGATGATATCGAACATGCGATGGTCCTGGCATCACGCAATGCAAGCACGACGTTCTGCATTGCGCAGGGCCACATCGTAGATCATATTTTTGAGGGAAATAGTACGCGCGGTGCTGTCATTCGTCGAATTCGTATTATTGCCGCCATTGATTGGTGTTCGAGTGCATTGCGGTGAAGACTGACCACGGGATTGCCTCGGCGTAGAAGTGGAGAGGGCGGTTAGCTTCCTCCCCGCAGTAAGGCACTGGAGTACCGCGGAAAAGCTCACTAATGCTTACGATGGCGAGAAGGTGCTCGCGAACATGAGTTGAATGGGGCGTGGTTTAATAGCGTGGAACGCTTTCTGAAAGCGCATCTAACTCTCGTAATACGGGAGCAGCGATTGGGGCCGCTTTTCACACTGTTGCCATGACGGCGTCATGCATGTGGTTTACCTGGTGCTACGTGGTATCGGCTCTAAGGCCGCTAAGGTCGTCATAACGCACTTTTCATCACTATTTGAGTTACTCTTAGCTGCGACTAAAGCTTTTTCATCAGCAAACGGCCGATGAAGAGACTTAGCTATGTCTTCTTCATATTTATGAAGTTGATGGTGATATTTACTCGTTGTGCGCGCTTGTTACATCTCTTTATAAATTTTGTCTCGGCAGGTACGTTTGCTGATGAGCTAGTGTGGATGCAGTTAAGGAATACATACATGTAGAAAATTTATATTAAAAGCGTTAACACCATTAACACGTACAACTTCACCGGGCTGTTCAGGGGTACGTCGAAAGCAGGACATGCGCTCACAACTTCGTACGGACTTGCCGGTCGTGCTTGTTAATTGCAATGCTCGTTCCGTTTATGGAGAGAAATTTTCCCATGACTTCCCTCCATGAAATCCTCTCGCTCGTTCACGCGGAAACTTTAAACTTTGCTCGCACGCTAGTATGTTAACATACTAACATCAATTAACCCAACGACGGCGATCGGTTCAGCCTCCTTAACAAAACAGCTAGGTCGTTTCAGCGAAATTAAAGTACCCTTCACGCTGTGAGAAATGCACACCATCTACACGTACGGAGGTAGACAGCTATTGAACGAGCGAACATATCATGCAAGAAATTTTGGTTAGGTTTCGCGAGCGATGCACCACGTACTCATCGCTTTACATTCATTGCGGGGCGACAGACTCGGAGCTCGATCAGGCAGCGGCGGTCTTCGTCCGGTAAATCCACCCACGTGCTGCCGCCGGCGCCGAACGCCGCGCTTTGAGCCTCAGTAAACACAGGTTGCTTCACAAAACCTTCATCTCCTTGCGCAGGTTCATTTCTCTGCAGCAATGGCAAGTGCCTCAACAACAGGTGGATGTGTGACGGCCAGGATGACTGCGGTGATGAATCAGACGAAATGAACTGTCCCAGTAAGTTCCCTGATCCATGCTTTCTCATTTATCAAATCTCAGGCATGCAGGATACAACACTGAAAAAAAGTGAACTAAATGTGGCGACTATATCCCTTTTTAACCTCAGCCCCAAGGTCTGGTTCAGAAATGAATTCTAATCCAATTTGTGTGTGTGTGTGTGTATCTGTGTATAATTTTTAGTTACACCAGCTACACCTAAGACTGTATGTTATTGCACAGTCATGAGCAGAAACGTACTGTCCATGGGATTGCCAATTTGAGGGAATTTCTTATCACTGCTAGTATGAGTGTAACTAGTTGCGTAATACATAAATCCTCCCAAAAACACGTGCATTAGCTGCCAGGCTGCCATGCGAATGAGAAATTCTCCAAAATTGCCGTTATTGTACAGGTTTGTAAATTTTTGCTTGTGACTGTACATTGAAATTGCAGTTGCTAACCATGTCAGCATAGACATGAAAATCTCATGCAACTCTTTCAATTACAGAATCATGCCACTTTTACATGCAAAGCTCGGGAGATTCCATTCAGTCACCAAACTACCCGAACAAGTATGAGCCCAATCTCGACTGCAAGTGGACACTGGAAGGCCCTTTGGGTACCGGAATTGTTTTACAAGTGAGTGAACTTATTGAGAAAAAGAAAAAAAGAAAAACGGGAGCACATGCTGACTGTCCACCCGAACGAAAGTGCAATGAAACATCAACGATCTGGTGCATCTCCAGTTTGCCTTGCCCTAAAAAAATACAGGAAGCAAGACTACCAGCCTAAAATAACAAAGCACTTGCTGTGATGAGCTTGAACAGTAGTTTGTTAAGTGCTTAAGTGATATATGTATGTTTATTTTGTTTTCATTTGTATTTGCATCTAGTTTTCAGAGTTTGAAACTGAAGCCAACTTTGATACGGTGCAAGTCTTGTCTGGAGGCAGAACGGAAGAGTCAAGTGTCTCCTTGGTCACCCTGTCTGGGAAGCAGGACCTCAACTCAAAGTCCTTTATGACGGCGTCCAATTTGATGATCATCAAGTTTCGGACAGATGCATCGGCTGAAAAGAGGGGCTTCAGAGCCAGCTGGAAGACGGGTATGGGCATTGCACGTTTACAGCCTGTCCTTACACACAAGGCGCAACTAGTTCTGTCATGCCTACAAAATTTTAATCCTAATCCAATGGTCGTGAAGAACATATTTAGCCTCAAATATTCAATGCCATCACCTGTAAGCCTCATCATTTTCTCCCTTCCTTTTCCTGTGCAGAGCCAGTGAAGTGTGGAGGAGAACTCATGGCCCAACCCAGTGCCCAGGTTCTAAATTCGCCCATGTACCCCGAGCCTTACCCTGGTGGTCTCGAATGTCTCTGGGTTATTACAGCACCTGCAAGCAAAATCATATCACTTGAGGTACGAGTTTTTTTTTCTTTTCCCCATCAATCCCACAGTGAGAAATGTTTCCCCCATACATTTTCCCCCCCTCTAAATACTTTTGCACTTCCCATAGTTTTGTGCGAAGACAGCCATTATTTCTTTCTTATGTAACAGCTGTGTTTAATACATTTCAGATTGTTGATTTGGACCTGGAACCGGACAAAGACTTCATACTGGTCAGGGATGGCTCTCTTCCATCGGACCCACTTCTAAAAACGCTCACTGGACCTGCGTCTGACAATCCCCAATTTCTTATGTCGACCCGGGACCGCCTCTACCTGTACTTCCGCTCCAGCTTTGGTGACAGCCGACGAGGATTTTCCATACGGTTCCGGTCAGGTATGTTCATTGTGAAGGGTCTTTCTAAACACTGCCATGCTGGGCAGCTCTTTTTTTCGGGCTGCATGTATGGCATACAAAGGTATAGGTAAAAAAACAAATAAAGTGACAGAAATAACGAAAACCATACTTCAGGTTCTAGTTTTGGTTATGATGTTGGAAGATTGATTGGGTTCAGTTTAGTAGGAACACCTAGTGATGGTGTTATACATGTAGCCACTGACTAAACTATCACACTAAAATGGTTCACAGGAACCTTGTGGAATAAAAGAAGGGAAAAACAATAACACACACTACTTGCACTGTTTTTTATGCCTTTGCTACACGTGTGAATGAGAAAATAGCTTCGCAATGCAGTATTGGTTGGTTGGCACTTCTCAAGTGAATCATTACAAAATTGCTTTTGACCGTTAAAATGCATCATAAATACAGAGGCCATAGGCAGCATTTTTGTGGTGTATTAGCTGTCAACATCTACAACTAGAAGCAAGCCATTACAAGATTTTATTTTTTGGCATCTACCAGGTTGTGAAGTGGACATTGCCTCCACCTCTGGCAACGTTTCGTCCCCTGCATTTGGTGTCGACAAGTACCCGCCCAACCAAGTCTGTGCCTATCGCATCACAAGGCCTGGAGGAGGACCTGTGTCTCTCAAGTTTGAAAAGTTTGCTGTGGCTCCTGATGACTTTGTGCAGGTGCGTATGGTAGTTCTCCTTTGAATTTGCGCCTCTCCCACCAAACTTCTAATTTTGGAAAGAAAAAAAAAAGCTTAAGGCAAAAAATAAAGTACGGTTTGGAATTTTTTTTTTTGCTTGTGTGCACCACTCACATCAACAATCATGCACCACTATTCATGCCAGACATGACATTTACTAATTGCTTGCAAGCTGTCAGTGGTTGAAGCCCACCAGTGCACATTATTGTACCCCAACTAAATTAAAACTATGTATGCACATGAATCAGTGAAATTTCAGCTTCTGTCTGAATGCTGTGTACGTGTGGCTACTTGCAAGCATTTCACAAAGCTATCTATTTCCTAACCCAGCATTAGCCCAGCATAGCTGAGCCCCTGTGCTTTTGTATTTCAGATCTATGACGGCTCCGACACCAGGCATGGCATCAGACTGCACCCTGGCCAGGGCTACACGGGCACGAACCGGCCAACCCTCACACTGACTGCCAGCAGTGGCCAAATGTTTGTCCTGTTCACCAGCAACCCGCTGAACACAGCAGCTGGATGGCAGGCCAGCTTCAGTGCGGGTGAGGCGTCTTGGCAGCGGAGGTGGCCTGTGCATTGCGCGTGTTTATACAGACACAATAAGCTGTGCGAGGTTGCCAAGGTATCGCAATAGCAATTTGGTTACCTATCATTATAAAATTGCCCCTTTGTTTTCTCTTTACTCGGCATTGGATAACCTGCTCCTTGCACTAAACAACTTTATTCTGCAGTGCCGATAGAAATCTGTGCAGATAAACAGTCAAATCTTATTGTAACTATCACAAATGTGGCAGTCGGGTTAAAAAACATGGTACATACAACAAGTTATCTTACTCAAGCTCTATTTCTTAAGATGACACATTGGCAACATGCAGTGGTTTTTTTTCCAGGTATGAGGTCCGCTTGGCTTGGCAACTAGGAAAAGAAGCTGTCTCATTAGTTTATTAAAAACATTATGAATACTGGGACTCAGCTTAAATCGAAAGCATTGTTACCTCTGACCACTCTTTCTACCTGTTTATGTCAAGAAGACCACACAAGGCATTTATAGGTGCTATACCACTTATGCCAAACATTCTATTACTGCGGGGGAAAAATGCAGAAAAGAATAAGCAAATTAAGTCTGGTTGAAGCATGTCGGATTCATGACACGAGGTTCGCTCCAACCCCGTTAGTGTTATTATTCTGATGTGATTACGGAAGCTGAGATGTGTTTGTTGGCATTTTTGGTTTTCAGACTGCCCTCTCTTGACTGTTGGAGAAGGAGCACTGGCTTCAAGTCGAGAGACAACATTTGGCGCTAAGGTGACCTACATCTGCCCAGCCGGACAAGAGTTCAGTAATGGCATGTCAAAGATTGTGGCTGAATGCATGCCAGGTGGCAAATGGAGCATCGGCTCTATACCAAGATGCCAAGGTAAGGGCACTTTGGAGACATTTTGTATGGCATCATAAGTGGTAGTGTGAATGCACTGATTTGTTGTTAACCCTAGTAACTCCCAACAACAAACCTGCCTCGTTCAGAGGTGCCATCCTGTCTACATATTTTCAAAAAAATTTTGTCACTTTATTTGTCTAGGTACCACAAAAATTGGTACCTCATGTCCAGGAAAATGGCACATTTATTCTCGCTTACAAAGAAGGGTCCTAAATGACTGCACAAACAAGAAAATACAGATATTTGAATTATTCCTGAGAAAACAACTTGCCAGTTCAAGGAACAATTGCGAGTGAGTTCGCTAAGATACAAAAGTTACAATCATGAAGCTTATCACTGTTATGTCCCTTCATTCAAACTTCAATGGTATCCAGATGAAAGCGAAGTTTTCAAATTTATCCAGTCTGCAAAAATAATAGTAATAACTAATAATTCATAGCAATATCATGGATGTGTAAGTACAGTGTAGTAAAGTTATAATGGGGCTCAAAGTATTAAAAAACAAATGAACGCTTGATAACAAGGATTACCTCTAAACTTCTGTCTAGTATTGGGAGACAAGTGCGCCTTAACTTTTAAACTTGCACCAATTAAGAGTGCTGCTCATCTTTGCGACAGTGCGAAATAAATTAGACATACAGGAAAAGGAAGGGACAAGAAACGGTACGGCGACAGCACTAGTAAATAGAACCCAATTGCATAAAAATTTTCTGCTGGTGAAGCATTCAATTCATGCTTTTGTCAACGATGGTTTTCACCTTTCTGCCTGCCACATTTTAACCGTGACCCCACTTTCCCTCGGCTCTGCCGCAGAACGCTACTGCGGTGCAGTGCCCCAGATCGACAGTGGCTTTGCTGTGGCCGCCACCAACGTGACGTACCGTGGCCAGGCCACCTACCAGTGCTACGCTGGCTTCGCCTTCACGGGCGGCTTCCCAACGCAGACCATTCGGTGCAACGAAGAGGGCCACTGGGTCAACCTGCCCACGTGCCTGGCCTCGTCATGCCCGCCGCTGCCCGAGGTGCCCCACACGGTCCACACCATACTCAATGGTGGGGGCAAGAACTACGGCACCGTGGTGCGGTTTGAGTGCGAGCCAGGCTACATCCGCACGGGCTACCCCGTTGTCGTCTGCAAGAGTGATGGCCAGTGGTCGGCCGCACCACCAACTTGCAAGCGTAAGGAGCTTATATTCCAGGGGCACTCTCCTGTCATGTGCTCATGTTTCCGCTGTATTTACAGAACTGATTGTGATTGCAGTAGTGATAACTGAGTGCGTTCTTACGTATGTTGCTGCTTTTTCCATAGGCGCTCAGTGCATCGACCTACCAGACATCAAGAATGGCTTTGTGCTGGACTCCAGGCGGACTTACTACTTTGACGATGAAGCAAAGATACAGTGCCACAAGGGCTACCGGCTTGAAGGAAACCACGTGGTGACTTGCGGACCCAACCAGACATTTAGCAACCTCCCAACTTGCAGAGGTAAACGAGCGTGGCAAACGAGGGAAATGAGAAATACAAGAAAAATTAAATTTTTTATTGCACGTGGCAAGAAAAATAGGCAGTTGAGCTACTTTGTTTTCATAAACTAAAGAAATGCTTGAAACTGGTCTGCATAATGATGCTTACAGTGCAAGATATTTTCAAATACTTATGATTATAATTTTTTGTCACCTTTGGAACGAGCTTGTCCTCCAACTTTCATCTGCGCCATTGGAAACTGGTGTTCTCAACTACCCCCTTCCTGCAAGTGCCAACCACTGCATGAATTGAAATAGAATAGGATAAGCTGAATTAGAAAGGTTTAATATCAAGTGAATGCCTTGAGAATATGAAATGCCTTAGTGGGACAATTATGGAGTTATAATTTATTGCAGGGTTTGCCAACCTTTTGTTGAGGTTGAGGGCCAACTTGCACGAAGCTGACACAGTGGGAGCCAGACAGCAAATTGGAAGGGGGGGAGGGGGGCTATTTAGGTGACAATAATGTATAAAACTGGAAGATGGGGTACAATGTTAACTGGAAGCAATCTTTCTTTGTTCCTTTTTAACCCCATTTGAGGTCAAAATTGCCATGTCGGCCTTCAGATAGGTAGTGACAGGGGGGGGGGGGGGGTGACATTGTGCCGGAGGCTATATAACATGACCGCACAAGTTTTCAACCACTGGTTTATTGTTTTCTGATGAATAAACGCGAGGTTGCAAAGCATGATGCCTCAAAATTTTGCACTCTTGAAATTTTTGTGAATTTTGTGAATTGAAAGCCCAAATCAAAACTATTCATCCTAACTCATTATTTTGATTGATTGCAGCTGGCATTATGTGAAGCACTTATTGACTAAATCACCAGACCATAAGCCAAACAGCAGTCTTTTTGTAACTCTCTTTTTGGTACATTAATAAAAGTCTGTGAACTTAATCAAGGGCCTCCCACCTATGCTTTGCTGCATTTTGTTACAAAATTTTATGCAGAAATAAGTCTTAAAACTAGGAAATGTACTCCTGCGTTTATCGATTGAGGCAATAAGTACGGATTTTTTCCTGAAACATTTCAGATATCAATGAGTGCGCGTCATCATCAGCTTGTGACTCAGCATCAACGATCTGCACCAACACCGCTGGAGGCTTCTTCTGCAAGTGCAAGAAAGGGTTCGAGCCCAACTTAGGTTTGTTCGCCTATTTCTATTAACAGGTTAACTATCACTCTAAGAATAAAACGAGAAACTTTATATACATATTGCATGCTATGAAAACTGATCTGAAAGCATTTCGTTCGGGATGCAGGTTTTTTTCTCTTTTTTAAAACACTGGTTATTGTTAAGTGTAGCAAGAAGTAGAAGCAGCTTGTAGCAAACCTTAAAATTAAAATTCAGTTTTTGCGCAAACAGGAAGCTTAAGTGTTACAGCACTAACGTCCGAAGGACAGAAAAGAGTGCACAAGACGATGCCCGTCTTGTGCATTCTTCTCTGTCCTTCATCTGTTTGCACTATAACACTTCAACATGAACACCCACCAACTCGCCAAACTATTCGTTTTGTAACAGGAAACCACATCATTGATCAACTGCTTCATCAAAGCAAGTGAAACCCTATTGTCTTGCTTGTGCGAGCCAGATTTTCCTTGCGTTGAACATGGTTCTTAGTTACATCAACTTGATAAGGAGGCCGTATAACTAACATGGTGAGGAACAGCGCAGAAAAATGGGACTGGGGTTCACCAAGTTTACAAACTCACACAGTTACTACCCTGCTTGTGACACTAACCTTTGACAAGAAGTGGGACTCGCATTACTCGGAGCACAGTGACCTACGCTGCTCTTTCCATTGCGTGGTGGCGCTTTATAAAACTGACTGCATGTCATCTAGCAGTCGGTGATAAGTTTTTTTCACATGTATAGCCAGCACTGTTCTTAGGGGCAAGGATATGATGACAAAGACCCCTTTCCAGATTGTGCATGACAGCATGCCCAAGGTGCTTTCTACAAGTTCAAAATCAAGGATAATAACCTTAATGCAAAAATGATGACATCGAAAAATTTAGGGGCACCTAGCAAGCTGGTGACGTGCAGAGTAGAAGAGGGGATTGCGATTTTCGGGCTCCAGCCTGTGATGGGTGGGTGTCCCCAGTGTAAACGTGAGTGAGAAAGTGAAAAGAAGGAGATTGTTTTTGTGGGGGCTTTTATAGTAAAACGGAGTGGGAGATGCTGTGCACAGTGAAGAGAGAGCGTGAGAGAGAGAAAGCAGAGAAAAAGGCACCAGTTCTAACACTAGGGCTGTGATGATTTTTACAAGTTGTTCCCAAGAAGGTCATTCTACATATACTATGCCCTTTTTGCATGCTGCAGTATCGTACATATACATGTTTTTCAAGATAAAGTACAAGTATCCGTGTGAGGTTTTGTACTTTAAAGAAGCTCTGATGCACAGTTGGCTTCTGCCCATATAAACCCTGAAGGAATGGCAAAGCTGGCTCAAAATTAAGGAACATATTGAATGAACAAAGTGCGTAGTTTCAACTTTGATGAGACCGTTACCAAAACGTTTTTTTAAGACATGCTGATTGAACTGAGGATTATGCCCATCTTTCATTATTTTTATTCATTTCAATTCAGCTAAATAAAATATTTGCTTCCTCCTTAAAATATGGGAAGAGAACTAACTGTGCAATATTTTTCTCAGTATGTCTGTTGCATTTGATTTGGGAATACGGCTGGCATTTTCTTCTGCTAAACTACTGCTTGTGAACCATTCAGACTGCAGGCCTGTTGGTGACCTTGGACTGAGTAATGGAGCCATACCTGACACAAGCATCAAGGTCTCTGGCACTGAAGGAGGTTACCACAAAAATGTAAGTGTGCTACAAAAAATTTCAGTTGAAGAAATAAAAAAAATTTCGGTGTAACCAGTGGTAAATCAATCAAGATTCTTCCAGTCTTTCGGGGATATAATTATGCATTCCTCTACTAGCGAAAATGCAGCTAGCCAGCGTAAGTTGCAGTGAGATAGAATCACCAAGGAAAGAAAAGGACTTAAATGTAAAGAAGATATGATGACTGAAAGAATATTTGGCACACAATAGTATGAATGCTATGCATCCTGAAGCAAAAAAGGGCATGATTTTAGAAATTTTGCAGTATCACAGCTCAAATTTCAGATTTAACATACTGCAGGAACCCGTGGCCAATAAGGTGTGCCATGGTGAAGGGCGGCGTTTTTAACATGGACGACCCTGATCTTTTTGCCGTGGACCGAAGTCTCACACACGCGGCTGTTTTTGTGTTTTGCAGTGTCACTTTTGATGTTCTTGTTTTAAAATTGATAGCATTCAGTGTCCAGGAGCTTTAAGCCACGCACAAACTATCGCAGAATGTCCGACTAGATGGGCCCCGTGGATGGTGTGGAAACATTCCCCGGTCGGGCGAGAACTGGGTCCAGGTCGACCTGAGTGCGCCCACAGTGGTGCGTGGCTTCAGGACGCAGACAGTTGTCCGTGACGATGGGTCCCAGGCATTCCCCCTGAGTGTGCGCATCCAGTACACCGACGACCTCACTGACATCTTCAGGGACTTTGCCGACCCGACAGGAAAGGTAGGACGTAGCTGCTCTTTGTCCGCACCCTTGGGCACCATCAGAGTTTCTCCCACAGGGTGAATGGCTAATACTGCAGTAATAACTAACATTGTTATTTGTGTGCAACACCACTGCACTAGTTGCATTTTGTAAAAAAATTTGGTACTCAGCAACAGTTACTGAAAATTCAATTTAAAATGCATATTCAGCAAGAAATGAAATGTGAACAACAATTATGAACCTTATTTAGGAAGGTTGAAAGATTCTGCTTCACTGATGCAAAATAACAACATGGTTAAACAAGATTGTGGAAATTCTATGACTGAGTTTATTATTACAAAACATCCATGTCAATTCTTGACATTTATGAGGGAGAACTCTCAAGATTTGTGCATCCCCATTCATACTTTTTAGTTTTCATTTAATTTGTTACTGAGTCTATATCTAAAGTATTCTATTTTCCCTCAGTCACTTCAATGCAGGCTTCGAAAAGACAAAACAGTATTCATGCACTGCGTAGTTTACTCGCCTTCTGATTCCACTCAGTTTCCAGCGTCTTTGCTCCTGGCCTCTGCTGCAAACTGTTTTTGTAAACATTTTTATTACTGTTGCGATTATTTTGACAATTAGTGAAAACAGAAATGTATCTAATGACTTCTTAACGGTGTTTTTGTGTGGCTTTCAAAAAAAAAAAAAACGAAAAATAAATAAAAAATAGCAAGCATGCACACAAATGCTGACCAGTGTATAGGCAGACCTAAAAAATACATCAGGCATGGTTGAATAGGCAGTGTGGTTCAACAAAAACTATGCCATCATGTTAAACATAATTTAAAAATTCTTTCAGCTACTTCGGGCCCCTTGTACAAGTTCATATTTCTGACCTCAGCTGTTCTGTTGCAACCACTGGTAGACAGGATTGGTTGTGATTCTGCACACACTATTTAACACTGAAATGAATTCTAAATACCTCCGAGCATAGCTGATGATTTTATAACTACACACAACGTAGACACCCTGGACTAAATCTGCATACAGCCCTGAAAAGTTATTTTGCTGAAAAATCGCACGCATTGTTAACCCTGGTACTCCTCAACCAATAGCTGTACTTAACATGCAAGCATTATACTAAAGCATCTTTGCGGTTGTTGTGGCCCATGTCCAATGCAGGCGCTCGAGTTCCGGCTCACGCCCAATGGAGGCTCTGGCCTGGCCGTGGTCAACCTGCCCCTGCCGTTTGAGGCCCGCTACGTGCGTGTGCTCATTGTGGAGTACGTGGGTGCTCCCTGCATGCGGCTGGAGCTCATGGGCTGCTCTCGTCAGGACTGCCTTGGTAAGTGGCACCCAGACTCTGTGGAACATTAGAGGAGGAATCTCTGCTAACTAGCAGATATGTATGTAGAAGCCCCTGTCATTTACAACATTGCATGCATTACAAAAGGCTTATCTCTTGTGAGCTAAGCTTTTTTGGTGCCCAGTATGGTACCGCTGGACAATGCAGGAAAGGACATAATATTAACACAAGCATTCTGTTTTTCAAACTGCGTGTCTTGCACAACTGTAAGGATGGTGAACTGGTTGCTATATTATCCCCAAACAGAAACAGTACCAGACGGTTGTGAGGTTACATAACACATTTTATCTTACAGATGTCAACGAATGTGTGCACAAAAATGGTGGCTGTGACCAGCGGTGCATCAATAGTCCGGGTGGCTTCAACTGCCTGTGCAATGTTGGCTACGACTTGTACACATCTAATGGCACAAACGGCTTCAACATCCTGCCCAGTGAGACAGGGACAAGAGATGGAGACATGTACCGCATCAACAAGACCTGCGTTCGTAAGTTGCTCCCCCACTCTCCCTCTTTTTTAAGTCCGCTTTTATTGCCAGCATAAAATTAATGCTGCATGTCCCACTGAACTTGCTATCTCATTAGCTAGGTGATCAAGGGAGCGCTCCTAGAATTGGAGATCACCTGTATTTTTTTGTTAATCTTGGTGGCACAAAGAGAATGTCGTGCTATAGAATCATGCAATGCATATACTTAAATACAGTGTATTTTTTTTTAGAAAAAAGCAAAGAGAACATGTAGCAAACATTTATCTCGGCATATGAACTTTCCACCTTGACTTTCTCTTTTACGCAGCCAAAATGTGCTCCACACTGGAAAGGCCCGAAAATGGTCAGCTCCTGTCAACAAAATCCATCTACCACTTTGGAGACACCATCCACTTCCAGTGCAACTTTGGCTACATCATGCTGGGAAGCACAACTCTGACGTGCACAAGCGGGGGCAACTGGAACGGCACTGTGCCCACCTGCCAGAGTAGGTGCACTGCTGGCTTGCTCACTCGCGGCGTCCGAGTGCACCTCATCACAAAGCAAAGTGAAGTTGAGGGGCAAGATAGTGCCTGTGTAAGGGTCGAACCTTGTGTTGATATCTCGGGCAGCTATCAAAGTGTGAGAAATAAAGGAATTATTAATAAGTGTAGCACCCGCATCACGGTTAATTTGACTTTACTGAGCACATGGCCAAGAGAGGTGGCCACCAACTCTGCCACCCGAACATATAGTATGCTTGCAATGCAAGTTGGGCAGTCTTGAGATACTATGTAAACAGTAGTAAGACTGTGTACTCCATAGCTTTCCGCTTGGCGTCATCATGGCTAATTATCAAAGGGTCATAGTGTGGATGCACGGACACTTCACAATGACCCTTGAGGATCAGTCACGTGCTTTTTCACTATGTGCACCCTGCACTAAACGCGGTCATGTTAGTATTGGTTGTGTTAAGTCTGTAAACCTAGACATAGAGTGGTCACATTGAAACCTTCACACAGTGGCTGCAATTGCTTGCCCCTTATCTCATGCACTGAGCCTCACTGCACAGGAATAGCCAGACATGGCTATTTAGTTGTTCAGTTATGAAAGTTATGAAAGTGTCTTAATTTGCTGTAATCATTATTTGTGTAGTGTCTTGCCTGGTGCAGCCTTAGTTATCCCATGCTGTGTAAGTTACTGACAGTCAAGTTGTGGTCAGGGCATTGCTTTTGTCTTTGAAATACTCCCCACTATGTAGTCACACTTCACAGTTTCCAGGCTACCGCCCCTGTCATAAGATAAAACATTTCTCACAAAAACGATAGCTAGCCTAGCATGCTTCACTGGCTTGGTAACTTAGAGAAGTGTTTTTGTGCCGGTTTATGGGCTTGAATCTTTTGGCTCTGTTTCGTAGCCAAGCTTGCCCATTAACCTAGGAACTTCTGATCAAGACAGTGCAGATGTTGGCACCATATCTGAGCTTGAAAAAATAGCATTTTTCATTGTTTTTGTTTTTCAGTTTTTAATGTAAGCCATTTTTGCTTGTATTTGAGCCAAATTTTTCGGTGTCTAGTCATTACAGGGTTACTAAGGCAATTCCTTCTAAAAAATTTTCAGTTGCTACCTGCCCAGTCCTGGATGACGACGCAACACAGGGTCTGGCAGTGCGCTCGAATGCAGCGTCTGATCATGTGACCTTCCAAAAGAACGTGACAGTGTCTTGCAACGAAGTGGGAAGGCCCCTGAGGGAGACAGCCACAGCTGGCTTCAGGCAGTGTGTCTACAGTCCGACGGAAGGCCGCTCCGATTACTGGCTCTCAGGCGCACCCCCGGAGTGCCGGAGTAAGCCATCCATGCACACATGCTGTTTTCGTTGCATAGAGCTGATTATTGCGCACTACAGAAGTGAAGCACGTAATGTTTTTTTTCACACTGAGTTCCTTTTCTATTCTTTTTTTAGAGCCTGATTGTTATGATTGCATTGTGTACCTACAATACGGCCCATTATTGTTAATGAAAGCAGGGCCTGCAACCAAATAACCAAACAAATGAAGAAAAAGTAATTCAAACGATATGCATACATTAAAAAAAAATATATTCTTTTTTTAGAGCCTGATTGTTATGATTGCATTGTGTACCTACAATACGGCCCATTATTGTTAATGAAAGCAGGGCCTGCAACCAAATAACCAAACAAACGAAGAGAAAGTAAAGTTTTTCAAACGATATGCATACATTAAAAAAAAACTTCACTTTTTTTTTCCCCCAAACGATATGCATACATATTTTTTCTTGGCGCTCTTTGCCCTTAGTCGGCCTTGTGCCATAAAAACCGAATCATCATCATCATCATCATCGATATGTATACATAGCACAGGGACAGGGCTACACCTGTAATCTAAGCCGTCATAAAATTTTAAAAAAGAACGTACAGTAGACTCGCGATAATTCAAACTTGGATAGTAATTCAAACAAATTTCAAAATTTGGGTTGGCCTGCTATGTTTTAAATATATTTTATAGATGCCTAATTTAAATGGCTTCATTACATAAATTCGGCTAATTCGTACTTTTTGCTTGTCCTTACCAGAAAATATCTGCTGCATTTGCTGCTTCTAGCTGCACATTTGCATCCTTATATTAACAACAGTCCCAGATAAAGCTGCATACCTGCATACGTATATGGCAAAGAAATTAACTATGAAATTAAATTAAAGAAATTAAATATGGCACAAAAACTCTCATGCACAGACAAAGCAGTCACCTATTCATTTTTTTTGCGTTCAGTGTTAGTAGCACTTCAGTATTGTGCGTGAATGTTGCACTATTAATAAATATATGTGAATTTTTCATTACTATACAAGTTGGTATGTGGCCCCTAGCCATATTTATGTCAACTTCTGATAACTCAAACTTCTGGTAATTCAAACAAAATCCTGGGGACCTTTTGAGTTTGAATAATCGGGTGTCTGCTGCACTTCTCATGCAAGGGGATTGTTATGACATATGGACCTATATAATTTGTGTACACCCAACTGATGCAGTAGTATTAGTCCAGTGCTGTATTTGTTATATTTACTACAAGAACATTTCACTGCTACCACTTCACTGCTTTGCGATAAAAAATTCAGCAAATTTAATTCTATTAAAAATGCCTTTGAAAGCAGACTTAAGCTATTATCTATACAAGGATTAGTGCACATTTGCATTTCTAATTTAAACTATTTTTCCTTTGCAGGAACCGACTGTGGACCTCCACCAGACACCATTGGCGCCACGTATGGATTCCATGTGGACACAAAATATCGCGCAAGCTTCTTCTTTGGCTGCGAAGACACCTTCACCCTCGTTGGCAAAAGCAAGCTAAATGACAACGTCATCCGCTGCCAGGAAGATGGAACATGGGACTTCGGAGACCTGCGATGTGAAGGCATGTTGTTCTTGCACACTCAAAATTAATCCAGGTCACTCACGGATAGCAGCTGTGATAACAGAGATGTGCATAGCTAAATATCAACTCAACCCCAGTCATTTACAACAAGTTCTAAACTCTAAATACCAATTTTACTCCAAAAACATAGAATTGTTCAAGAGCGCTGTCGACTTTGTGACAGGTTACATCTTAAGTAGCTGTGCTTATTGTAAGTGAGTCCATTAGTGTTATCACCCAAACTAATTAGTGGTAACAGGTTTTATGCAAACATCTTTTTTTTTTTATATCTGCATGATTATCAGTTTATGCGTCGTTCTTCGAATTGAAACCTAAAATACAGTGAGCATTTCACCTTAGATTCAGTACTTACCCGTGTGAGTGCTACCTGACCTCTGCATTTGATTCATGTCCAGTTCGAGCTAAAACTTTGGCTTTCTCACACCCCGAGTGTACATGCATACATACACAACACCTGCCACGCCAAGGTGCTTCCACTGCCATTTATCGCGCTCTCCACTCAGGTCCAGTGTGTGATGACCCGGGACGACCTCCAGATGGCTACCAGATTGCCACCAGCTTCGAACAAGGCTCAGAAGTGGTGTTTTCTTGCAATCGACCAGGCTATGTGCCGTACACCACTGACCCCATCACCTGTGTGAAAAGTAAGTCGGGGGTATGCTTTGCCAAAGTCAGTGCACTAGCACCAATGTCAAACCAGCTTGCCACTGGAGGTGAAAACAGACAACTTTGAATTGTACTTGAGAACAGGTTGGCTAAATACTTGTTATACGACTCCGATTAAGGCGCATAAGGCTAAGAAAACTTAATGTTGTGGTTCTGCAGTGTGTTCTGAATGAAAGATTTTGCGCTCCACAGATGCTGAATGCAAAGTGGTAAAGGCGCTTGGAATAACCTCGGGTGCTATACCAGACAGTGCCATCAATGCCACTTCACACAGGAGCAACTATGAACCAAAGGTAAGGTGCTATCTGGAGTTACGTTCATAAATTGTACGCTGCTTTGTAAATTAAGCCGACAGTAATTAGAACAACAGGTCCTTACTTTTGTCAAAATAGCACCCAATTAACCATCACTTATATTTTTCATGCACCATAAAAACTTTTTTTTTTGCATTACAAACTATACGTGAACTATGAATGAGTTGCTGCTAGTCATTAGTATGTGTAAATTTGAAAAATAAAATGAAATGAAATACAACTGCAATTTAAAACCATTCAGATATACAATAGCATATTTGAACAAGACAGGACAAAATAGGTATGCCAGCAAAGATTGCTGTTGTGTAGATATAAAGGCCAAAAAGCAGGTTTAGTGTGATTAAAAGCTTTAGCTGCAAAGAGAGGGAGAGAGTGTGTAAAACAATAAGCTGACATGTAGCTACACTAATAGTAGCAGCAAAAGCATCAGGCTTCAATCACAAGCCAAATGGATTTGTGGTGCCTGGTCCCACAGCTCTCAGCAAATCGCAAGCTTCCTTTCAGAAATAAAAAGTGTATAAAGCACTAAGACTGGGCAGGTAAAGTTAACTACAGCCTGAAAAGAGCATGCACAGCCACATAGCGGGCTGCACTTTTTGTCCCTTTCTTGAGATAATGGTTCCCATTCAGAAGCTGTAAAGGTTCTACAGTTTGCAGTCACTAAGAGACATTGTGTACACACAAACAGATGGAAAACCCCGGTATGCAGTTAAGTGTCACTGGGTGAGCTACGGAATGCTGCTCAGCACAGAGCAGTGCCAGCTTCATGTTCAGAAAAACTCCCTTTGATTGACACTTTACTCCATTCGAACAAATTGTCAGTCCCCTTTCAAGTTCCATTGAGGGAAATTGCATGTATTTATGTACAGTATACGGCATGCTTACTAGGCATTATACAGTAACAGTGCTTGTAGTAACACTACATTGCAATTAGTAACATTTTGACTACTTGCTTTGGTGTCTTTCTATTCTCAGCCATGTGTAAAATTTTGCACGAAAAGTTCTTCCAGTCTACAGGAATCTACAGCCCTGTTCAAAGTTTCACTTTTATTTTTGTTTACTGAGCGCCAGATAAAACTGGATTTTCACTCGGTTTGGTGACTTATGCTCTAATTTTATGTATTAAAAAAAGAATTATGTAAGCAGTCGAGTTTGCCAGACTACTTCTGGGCGTGAGATGTGTAAAGTTCCTTCAGTGTATTACACAGCCAACTTCTTTCGTTTCCCTTTTTAACCCTCTAGAATATTCGCCTGAACAGTGCCACAGGTTGGTGCGGCCAGCAGGAAGCCTTCACTTACGTAACAGTGGACATGCGCAAGATCTACCACATCAAGGCTCTTTTGGTCAAGGGTGTCGTGACCAATGATGTTGTGGGTCGCCCAACAGAGCTGCGTTTCTTCTACAAAACAAGAGAGAATGAAAACTTTGTTGTCTACTTCCCTGTAAGTGTACTGTGATGCTACCAATCGTGCCCACAAACTTTTTACAAACTGGTGCGTGTACCTAAACGACAGGGTGGATGGCAGTGCTTTCAGAGTGAATTAAAACAGTGCATGTACACTTTGTTTGGAAATGCATGAATCGGATGAGCTAACATCAATCACATTCCGAATGTTGCCAGTGCTTTCTTCTTTTCAGTATTCATTTGCTGAGGTCAAGAGGTCTTGTTCTAGCTGCATGAGCAGATTTTAGAAAATTTACCTTTTGATTTAGTTCTGGAATGTTCACTAAGGTTAGATGCTTGAGTGAACTGGTGATTCATGCTTGTTACACAGTGCATTGAAGACGGTTAATGAGGGTGTGAATACACCACACCACACGGTGCTGTCCCTTTCTCACCCGTTATTTCATTTAAACTGTTTTGAAGAATTTGAAGCTGTGTGTGAAGAATGCTTAGTAGTCAATTAATGATTCATATGAGCTTAAACTGCACAATAGGGCCACAAATAAAACTGAAAAAAAAAACTCATTTGAGCGTCTCTTTAATAATTCGTATTCTCTGATTTCACTCACTCCATTTGTTGCTTATACGCCCTGCAGTTACACGATTCTTCCATTTATCCTGCACTGTTTGATGGGTTCTCATCATCATCTGGTATAAAACAACGACAAAAAAAAAGTGTTGTGTCCTGCTTTCACTGCCTCATTGAGTGTCTCCTTTGCATTGTAATTCAAACCGAGGGTGTGGCTAGGTTCCTCCAGCTGCATAATGTTGTCATATACGAAAAGAAAAAGAGGCATCAGATTTGTGGAATTATAGATGTGCTGTTAACGAAGGTTGTGCTCTTTTCAGAATTTCAACTTGACCAGCAGGGACTCCAAAAACTATGGAGAGCTGACAGTCATCCCACTGCCATTGAGTGTACGTGCTCGCTACGTGATTCTGGGAATAGTGTCATACAACAAAAACCCTTGCCTGAAGTTTGAACTGATGGGTTGTGAAGATACTGAAGAAGAAGTCTTGCTTGGCTATGACAATGGCTATTCTTTTTGTGTCGGTGAGTACTCTCATTTACATGTGAAGCCGTTCAGTGTGAAAAAAGGGTGTTATGTTCCCCCTTCCTTGAGTTAAATTAGGGCTTAACAAATTCAGGTATAAAAACCTGACGTTCAGTATCAGGATAAAAAAAAAAAAAGCTTGCATTACATTCACGTAAATATGTAGGCGATGCAACAGAATTAACGCTGCCTCTGCCTGGATTGTGAAAACTTGCAGACCGAGAACCCCCTGCATTCATCAATTGCCCCTCCCACCCCTTGGTCCTGGAGCGCACACCATCTGGCCACGTTCCTGTGAACTTCTCAATCCCACATGCCGTCGACAATTCCGGACGCATTGCACGCTTTGAGGTCCGCCCAGTAGGCTTCAAGCCCCCCGCAGTTGTGTTCGAGGACACCGTGGTTGAGTACATTGCCTACGACTTTGACGGCAACATGGCTGTATGCACAATCAACATCACCGTACCAGGTATGTGCACGCCATGTGTGCAGAAAAATGCGGACACGAGTCCCCTACCTGAGCAAGCAGCACTGCCTAGCACGATGCCCGTGATAACTTCTTGTATCTTTTGATGCTCGCTTTCTGCAGACTACACACCACCATCGCTGACGTGTCCCCAGTCCTACGTTGTGGAGCTGACTGAACGTCAGGAGAGCTACCTGGTCAACTTCAACGAAACTCGTCGGTTTATCAATGCTACCGACAAGTCTGGAAGTGTGGAAATAACACTGACACCAGAAAGTGCAGTGATACCCATTGGAGGCTACAGAAACGTCACGGTCACAGGCACAGACAGATTTGGAAACCAGGCCTTTTGCTACTTCCAGGTCAGAGAAACGTTCTCACTATTTAATTTAGAAACTAAACTTTAGTCAAGTGGCAAGTGGCACATAACATATGTAGCTGTGGATATCCAGAATGTCTGCAGAATGGTGAACTCGTGTGCTGAGACTGTACCCGTCTTTTCCTTTTTTCCAAACCTGTCGCTGCAGGTGTCCGTGCAAGCGACCACCTGTGTAGCTTGGTCTCTTGCTCCACCTGCCAACGGAGTTGTGAACTGCTTGCCAAATGAAGAGAACACTGGGTACCGATGCCTTGCAACGTGTAACACTGGATTCAAGTTCACTGATGGAGAGCAAGCCAAGACCTATGAATGTGCCAACAAAGAGCAGTGGAAGCCAAGTTCTATCATTCCAGACTGTGTGCCTGAAGGTACTGTGCAATCAGATGTCCCGCTTTCTAGTATCATCCGCTCTATATCTTTATAGCTGAATTTCATATGCAATACCCATAAGAATGTTTAGGGAGCACAGCAGTTGAAGTGTTTGACTGTCACCAGCACCAGTTCAGAAATAATAAAAATTGTGTTGCAGGGCACAACACAATACTGAGTTGTAGGTAAACACGGTCTGCTTTTCGAGAACCAGTACAGGCCTTGGGTAGTGGCTATTATTCTGTTTAGTTTTTTTTTTGAAATTTTGAGCTGACACGTAACTGTCAATTACTGTTGGTTAAAGTAACCCTTTCCACCCAATTAACCAACACTTAAGTACCTGGCATAAAATACAATGCCTCGTTATTCAGCTTTATAGGGAGCATGCATGCACTATCACCTAGATAGCGTCCATTCATTTAGTGTATAACTTACAGCAAAAAATACATTCCTTTTGTCCTTTCAGACACCAACCAGGCAGCATATGACGTGATAGCCTCGGTGGAGTACAGGGCAGGTGGTGCACTGTCCGCTGTCTGCCTGAACCACTACGTCAGCTACGTGTCTACGTATTACAGCTCCCTCAACAGGTTGCTCTCTGACCGGTGCTCCGCCATCAACGTCCAGATGGACATTTCCTTCCACAACACCAGCATCAGGACACGAGGCGAAAATGAGGTGACCTTGCGAGTCTAGAACACTTCTTGCATCTATTTACAGGGCAACACGAGTTCAATGAATTCAATTCACGGTCGTGAAGCACTCTTTAAACATCAGATGTTGCACACGACAACACAGCAGAGGCCAAAAACAGCTTGAAGTTCTGCGCATTGCTCAATATTTACAAGCATAGCCAAATAAAATCTAAAAGCAATAAAATTCTGACAGTAATGGTTGTGTTTTAGAATCTGTTCATGCGTTTAGTAGTGGTGGTGGTAGAAGTGTTCTGAAGTTGACATTTTGCACGTGTAGATCACCATTGGTTACACCCTGCGGATCGTGCCAGTGGTCCGTCAGCGTTTGCTCTACGACCTCTGTGGCTCGACGCTGGGGCTTATCTTTGACCTGAGCGTTCCGAGCACGTCTGCAGTCATCGAACCCATCCTCAACATCAGCGCTCAGAACGTGGGAGGCCAGTGCCCCACCATCCAGGCCATCCGCTCCACAGTCGATCGGGGATTCAACTGCGAGGCAGGAGAAGTCCTCAACCAGGACGTCACAGGACAAGTGCCCCGCTGTCGTGAGTGCCCCTTCTTCATTCATTCTTCATTCGTTCAAGGTTCACAATCGTTGCAACTCAACACACTTGAAACAGTGCAACCTTGGGGAACACGTAATATTTATCACAGGTAAGAAAAACAAAACTGGGAGTGTCATTAAACGTGCACACTGGTCTTGCATATAGCCCTTATGACTAAGCAGTGTGATTCCAACAGGCTGTAGGATGCAAGATAGTGGTATCCCCGGAGTCTCCACGTAGTGCGCTGTCATTTAACGAGCAACAATAGAGGAATGACAGCCTCTGCAGTCTAGACAAGTGTGCGACAAACCCTGTACTTGTGCCCTAAATTCATGTACTTTTTCACTAAATTCATGTAATTGTGGAGATTGTACCAACTGCTCGTGCCTGCTTTGTTCTCCCCCTGCAGTGCACTGCCCTGCGGGCACGTTTGCCTCCAAGGATGAGAAGTGCACGTTCTGCAGCAGGGGCTTCTACCAGGACCTCACCCGGCAGTCTTCCTGCAAGCGCTGTCCGGTGGGAACTCACACACGTGATGAGGGCAGCAAGAGCCTCACCGAATGCATTCGTAAGCCATCTCCATCAGAACTTTTAAGCATACCATATATCTGCGCCATAAGACAAGCATTATGTTATGTAGGTAAAAAAAATACACCAACGTTTTTTACAAACACTGCTACACTCCTTGCTCCTTCCCTGATAATGAGAAAATGCTTATGATAGGTCAGTGAACAATTATTCAGTTTATGCGAGAAATTCTAAATATGCTGCTCAATGCAAGCATGCTTACTAGGGAGATTAAAACAAGTACTAGCAAGATTTTAGACTTTCAGCATAACTGCATGTCAATGGCGTTACTCTTTGCAGCTGTGTGCGGATTTGGAACATACTCTCCGACGGGCCTGGTGCCTTGCTTGCAATGCCCGTCAAACACCTTTGCTGGCACACCCCCAATTGATGGCTTCAAGGAATGCCAGCGGTGCCCCGCCAACACCTTCACTTACACACCGGGAGCTGACTCTCTGGAGTCGTGCAAACGTGAGAAGCATTTATTGTCCATAGTTCATTTGCTTCATAGGTACTGTTCATAATATTGCATGGGCAGCTTCAGTAATATGCCTAACGAAGCATTTTAAAAAAGCATGGCAAGTCAAAGCCAAAGTTATGGTGTGTTGATGAAGAAAAAAACATTGGCAGCAATGAAAAAAAAGAAAGAATGCATCAGCACAATAATGACTGAAAGTTGAAAAAGTTTCTGAACGCTCACACTGAAGTTAAACAGTGAGCTGAAAATAGCACAGAAGTGCTTTGGCCAGCCCTGTCTGACCCAGAACAAAATTTTTCCATGGAAGTAGCCATTTTTGTGGCTTGGAGCACTATCTTGTTCTTTTCTTTTTTTGAATTTGTTTGTGCCATCTCCTTTTCTCTAAATTTTTCTGTCCTTGCTCAGTCTTGCCGTGTGGACAGTTATTATTTTTTTATGTGACATCAGTGATGCGTACACCCATGCTTCTTCCTATGCATTTTAATGCATTTCTATTACAAAGCAACTTGTAAGTTTAGCACCAATCTTGCCCACTTTATCATCTAGTATTTTGTTCCTTTGCACAGTTAATTTTAGCATGCACCTCAGCAGTGTGCCAAGTGCAACAAGCGATTGAATTATTTGCCGGTAGCCCATAACCTCTTCTCAAAGTTTCAAAATTTCTTTGAGCTTGCCCATAAAGTCATAGCAGTTTATAAAAAAGTTGTTTCTATTATATTAAAATGCTGACTGCAGTCTGCCTTGTCATGGTTGCCTTGCAAGAGACAATACTAAATAAGCAGATCTACTGACAGTAGCCACAGCCAGATTTGTTTAAAGTTGGTGAACAAGCAGATTGTAGTGGACTTTGTATACATGCATCCCGAGATTAAAAAGTAATTACATTCTGAAAAACTGGCGCGATAGCTTGGTCCTGGAGGGTTGCATACGAACGTGTAGTGAATAGAGCGTCGCTGCTGCCTTGCCACGTGCAGCCCGCTGTCCTCCGGGCACATACTCCGAGACGGGACTGGAGCCCTGCTCCCCGTGCCCCATCAACTTCTACCAGCCTCAGGACGGCCAGACTACGTGCGTCAAGTGCGCTCCCAACCAGAAGACAGCCAGGCCAGGTGCCCTGAGCCCTGAGGCTTGCACCCCCGGTACGTTGCACCACCGGAGGTCCAAACATTGCATTCAACCAATGCATTAGGTTCGGGGGGCTCTGAGAGTGTGGGAAAGGGGAGGAATTCGATAAGCATGCGCAAACCGTCTTCACTGTTGTGAACTCCGGCGAATGATCTGCTGCGGTGGCTAGAACACTGTGAACCTGCAACTTCGTGGCACTGAGCACGAAGTTGCAGGTTCAATTGCAGGCTATTTTTTCCTAGGGGAAATCTCGACACATCGGATTGAAATCCGATGTGTCCCCATCAAAGTAAAACCTCCCATTAAAGTAAAAATTCTGCACAGTTGAAGTCATAGTGCAGTCATAAAAAAAAAAAGGGGAACTCATTACTCTGCATGTGCATCCTTCAAGATTTTGACTCTTATATTAATGCAAAATAATGCGTTAAATGGAATAAATATATATATAAAGGGCTGTGATCACACTTTATTTTATTATGACTAAGACCCATAATTATTTCATTTCTGTTGAAGGAAACTGCCTAACTCATGAGTTCAGGGTAATATTTTCTTGATCGCACATTATTTTTTCTCGACTGTACATGTGCACTGGTGGGCAATGCAACAGTAGGGTGCATGAAAGCCAGCCTGAGACTTTGCAGTATGAATTTCGACAGTTGGAGTTGCCAGCATATGATGTCAGATAAAGCCTGAGCTCCAGCCCTGCTAAGATGCAGATCGCAATTTTTATGTAATGTCAATAGTACTCAAACTACAATAAAGACTTATCACTTGCTGAAACATACAAAAAGATGTGATAAAAATATTCTGTGCCTGTTTTGAAGTTACGATAGTATTTGGGTTATGGTAGTGTTACAGAGCAAAGTGCTTTGCACTGTAAAGCAAGGAAATGGGGAAATTAATGTGCATCATCGTATACCACCAATGGTATCTAACACTGTTTCATTTCCTGTTTTCCATCCAGTCCACTGCAATCCAAGCATCTGCCAGAATGGAGGCCTGTGTGTAGCCCAGAATCACGAAGCTGTTTGCTACTGCCCAGCTGGGTTCACGGGACAGTTCTGCGAGACAGACATGAACGAATGCGACAGTGCTCCCTGCTACAATGGGGGAACGTGCATAGACCAGCCGCAGGGATACAAGTGCAAATGTCCGCCAGGTGAGTGACAATTGATGAACAGGTTCAAAAACTGTGGTAGTTGATTTTCCTGCTTCTCCTGGTAAATGCGAGTATAAGCAGCTCTACATGGTGTGTAAAAAAGAACATCTCCAATGTAACAGGCATTAACAAAATTACAGTATGATAGCAACCTGCAACAGATTTTGTAAGCATTCTTTTTCACTTTGATGATTTCTTCTTTGCATGAAGCTTTGTATGGCCCTAATCTTTAGAAGCAGATGCAGGCTGAACGCAAACTTTTTGAGGTTAATTAATAGACGCATTGTAAAATGACCCAGTATTCTTTATTCAACGAGTGCATTACTCCCATCATCTGCTCTTCAAGCACTTGCCCATGGAGGACAAATAGCGCCTGACTGCACCTGGTGACGGCTGGAGTATCATTCCTTTCCCCCTGCCCCTTGTTCTTTAGGCACAAGTGGCCTGCAGTGCCAGGAGGAGCAGAGCGACTGCCTGAACAACACGTGCCCTGAACGTGCCATGTGCCAGGACCTGCCGGGGCAGGGCACAGTGAACTGCCTCTGCCGCTCGGGCTACGAGGGCCCCACGTGCAACATCACGGTGAACCCCTGCACAGTTGGGGACAGTCCCTGTGCCAACGGGGGCCTGTGCGTGCCCCTGCAGCAGGGACGCTACAAGTGCCAGTGCCCGCTCGGCTGGAGTGGCCCCACTTGCCAGATCAACATTGGTGAGCACTGGGTCCCCCTCCACCACTGTCAGCCTGGGCTCCTAAATCTTGCAGGAGTTGCAGAGGAAAAGGAACAGGAAGGGAGCAACAAATCCTCCTCTTCCATTACATAGAATCTCTCTTCCCTATCCTCAGTAGCTGGAGAATGCTCCACTAGTGGTGCATTCCGAGTGACGCCGAGGTGTATTTGCTAAGTTTACGGGAAGGAAAAAGGGGGGATAACACACACTGTATTTGCTAGTGGTAGTTAAGACTGTGTGTGGAGGATGGGCAGAGGTAATTGAGTGTCCATATTGCGCCCCCTTAAAACTAGTACTCTGGGTCACAGAGTGCTGTTTATAGGAGCAGGTGCCATGATTCTGTGTCCATTACCTGACAACCCACCCACCTCCTCCTTCCCACACTCCCCAAGGTGCAGTGTGTGATGATGCGCCACTCCTCAGCCACCTCCCCATTATGTCCATCTCTCACACTAAGTCACCATGGGCACTCTGTGAATGCAATATCATCGTGAGATATACTTTGCTCTGACAGCAACATATGCCTCTCTAAAACGAAGCACAAGTTTCACAGATCGCACATAAGAGCTGCCTTGAAAAAGAATCAGTTTCGCCCCCACCGTAAACCCTGGCTGCTGAAACCGATTGATAGAGGCTTTCATCAAGTTGAAGCAGGTATCCTACAGCAACACCAGTTACAGCTGTTGCTGTAGGACACCTGTTTGAACAAAACTGCACTGCAGCGAAAAAAGAAGAGAGTTACACACATTCCCTGTCCTCCTTTTTGCCAGATGACTGTGCGGAGAACCCGTGCCTCTTGGGAGCCAACTGCACCGACCTGGTCAACGACTTTGTCTGTGACTGTCCGGCAGGCTTCACTGGAAAGCGCTGCCACCAAAAGGTGGAGCTGTGCAACGTGGACCCCTGCGTGCATGGCACATGCGTTGACCGCCTCTTCTACAGCGAGTGCATATGCCATCCGGGCTGGGAGGGCCAGACCTGTGAACGCAACATCGATGACTGCCATTCCAACCCATGTGTGAACAACGGTGTCTGCATCGATGGTATCAACGAGTTCAGGTGTCAGTGTGACACTGGCTACACTGGATCCAGATGCCAGCACACCATCGACGACTGTGAATCTGCACCTTGCCAGAATGGTGGAACTTGCTTTGATCAGGTACATCTCCTGCTGTCCCGTGACAAGTAACTTACGCACTGCAATATAAAGCAAACAAACAAACAAACAAAAAATACCCTGAAGCTTAAATTGAGACGTGATGTGTATATGAATGCACCGTACAATCGTTTGCTACGAGCACCAAAATTTAATTAAGACGCACTTTGTGATGTGACACAAAAAGGGCAGAGGAGTTTGGTTAGACTTCCAGATCAGTGGTGGAAAAAAAGAAAAAGAAGTGCACATTTCTTTCGCCTCGTAGAAGGGCTTAAAAAATTTGAAGCCCTTTCATGTAGTCATTCAATTTTTTTAAAGACGTAGGTGTTTTACCACCTACTATCCCCACCCATTAAAAAAATGCCCTCAGTTTGCACCATCGAGGATTTTGTTCAAAACAAGATATTCTCCATTGGATAAATTTGATATGAAGTCTCATCGAACTGTTATTACAGACAGGAGAGAAAAAGAGAGCTGAATTATTGTCAGAAGAAATTTTATCAGACTGAAAATGTGACATTGTGTGCATGTGGTCCCAGCAGTAGTAATGTGTTGGACTTCAGTGTGCTAATCAAGAAATAAGGATGCCCTACAAGCAAGCATGGGAATAAAATGAACGTGTCTATCTATTTTCAGATTGAAGGCTTCATCTGCCAGTGCAGGCCAGGCTACGTTGGCCTTCAGTGCGAGGCGGAAGTGGATGAGTGTATCAGCAGCCCATGTTACCCGACGGGAACAGAACGATGCGTGGACAGTGACAATGCCTACAAATGCATCTGCAACCCAGGCTATACTGGGGAACTGTGTGAGGTACGCAAGCGGCATGCACATTCATAGCGTCTGTCTTATGCTGACGACACATGTTCGCACGTGGACATCGTTTCTTCAAGTTGCACTACAGTGCGTGATGTCACAAATCATGAGAGGTGTAATGTTAGTAGAGCTTGTCTAAGCATTTTTCTAAAATAGACAGTAAGGCAGGGACATGTAAATGTAAAATAAATGTATGAGGGAGCTTCTGCTGAGCATATGTTTTTTTTAAAAAGGCACAACAAACTTCAGCTCTTAAACATTATGAAGTAGGTTCTCTCACTGCAACTGGTGGTAAGATTTGTTTCAGTCGCGATTTTGGTCAATTGTTTCGCATTTTCGTAATCAGAAAATTTGTGCAGGTGAATGCAAGAGCTATTCGGTAGTGTTTATTCATAGTATGCGACAGCCAGCAGCAAGTTGAAGACTACTGGTGCAATCGGCTATCCGACCTGTCTGGTCATCAGACGCCATGCTAGGAAATCGCACGGGTTTTCTTTTATCCTTCTACTAGCTAGCAGCGCCTTCCCTTGCTTAAGTGACTTTTTGAATTGTCCCTCTTCATGATGTGTGAAGAGGGACCTTTTGCATCACGGAAAAACATAAAGGAAAGAAGAGACAGAAGTGGCCAGCTTTGATAATTTATTTTTAAACAAAACAAGGCATTGTTTGTTTAAAAGACAAAGAATGAATGAGCTTTGAAAGCTTTGATTTTTTTACTTAAAACGAAAAAGTAATTCATCCTTTAGAGTCTTTTTAAAGATAAAAGACATGATGCCTAATTGTGGAATGTTATCATTCCTGAAGTGGTTACCTTGCATATAGCCTCTCTGTTGTCCTTGTTATGTCATGCAACAGAAGGTTCTTAACAACTCAATTGGCTTATGGTGCTGCTACACTTTATGTGTACAGGTGTAGTAGATGCAGCATTAAACAGAGGAAGAAATCTTTATATTCCCTTCCATTTTCCGCCATTAAAAGCTGTTTTCTTCTCTTGCAGGTGAACATCAATGAATGCGAATCCAACCCTTGCCTAAACGATGGGAAGTGCACAGATGCCATCAATGGCTTCAAGTGTTTGTGCCCACCGGGCTGGACAGGTGAACGCTGCGAAATTGATGTTGGAGGCTGTGCATCTGACCCTTGCCTGAATGATGCCCGCTGCATTGACTTGTTTGAAGACTATTTCTGCGTGTAAGTATTCTCTTCATCCTCCAACAAAGAAGTCCTGTAATTTGGTAACCAAATGAGTGCAGTGTACAGAATCTTGGTCAATTAAAATTGGATAAGAGGAATGGCCACATAAATGGAAATACATCTTCAGGCTTGTTTAGTCTTCACAGATGGACTCTTCAGCAAAGGGCGCCCTTGCTAACTGTTTTTGGACCCTTCACTTCTTTATTCTGCATATAGCTTTGGCTTTACCTCATTCGTTGAACAGGATAGCTGCTCATTCAAAAAGAAAATAGAAAAAAAAAAACACGAGTAGAAAAAGGTCATGTATGTTAAGGAAAATTATTTTACCATCTCAGATCATAAAAGAGTGAAAAAATTAAAGCAGTTTCACTCAACGGGAAAGCTGTCGGAAGTGCAGACTAGTGATTCGCCAGAGGGGCTGTGGTGCCGTTGTCTGCTTATTGCTACCACCCCTCATGCTCTTCCCCTCCCTGTCTCGCTCCTCTCTTGATGAGCTGAACAGAGGATTTGTCCAATGCAATTCAAATTTGCTGCCTTGCAAGTGAGCATGGGAATTTTGGAAGTTACGATGCCTAGGGCTGCAGGTGCATTCGTGCATCAACGGGGAGCTGCGATATAGTAATAGCGACCCATTGTGTTTCTCTGCTGCAGCTGTCCCTCGGGCACCGATGGCAAGCGCTGCCAGACGTCCCCGCAACGGTGCATCGGCAACCCGTGCACACACGGTGGAACCTGCCGCGACTACGGCAGCGGCCTCAACTGCACTTGCCCCACGGGGTACAGCGGTGACGGGTGCCAGTACGAGCACAAGGCCTGCGCGGACGTGTGCCGCAACGGTGCCACCTGCAACGAGGTGGCAGGCACATTCCAGTGCACCTGCGCACCGGGCTTCACAGGGCCCCACTGTGAATCCGACCTGCAGGACTGCACCCCGTCCTCTTGCCCACCCAGTGCCACGTGCATCGACCTCACCGGCGGCTTCTACTGCAAGTGCCCCTTCAACCTGACTGGAGAGGACTGTCGCAAACGTGAGTGCAGCAGGCCATGCTGGCTGTGCTAGTCCTTCCGGTGTACTTGGTCATTGCTAGGTCGAGAAGATGTACAACTGTGGGGGAATGGGAGCCTGATGGTTATCATAAGTGCTACAAAATCACTTTAAAAAAAACAAAGGTTTCGCATTCCCTTCTCGCGAAGCTACAATCACTGCTTATTTCATGGCAGGTCACAGCTGCCAACCTGTCCAGTTGCAAGGCTCTAGTTTCAAACTCAGTAGTCACCTTGATTTTGTCTACTAAACAAGTGGAATGTCTAATTCTTCATATTTTTCACGAGAGGGACTTAAATCAGTGAAGAGCAAACAACATGAACATCTTTTGTAACATGAAGTGTGTGGGGCTTTTTAGCTGTAATTTGAGAAAAATAAAATGGCAGCCGGCTATAGATACATTAATGAGAACTACCAGGTGCTTTCAAATATGCACAAGCACCAGCTGCATGTAGCATGCACCTTGCTGTTATTCTTGGAAAAAGTGTATTTTTGATTAATACTTAACAAAGTGCAAACAGCAGCATAAGGACTGCAATAGCAACATGTCTGCTATGGTTTGCTGATAAATGAGACTAAAGCAAGATGCATTAGCTGTTACATCATCACAAAAGCCATCACATTTACATCATAAAACTGTGTTCATTTTTACAGCCATCAACATTGACTACGACCTCTACATCAATGACGAAAGCCGATCTTCCAGTGCTGCTTTGGCAACATCATTTGAGCTTGGTTCCAAGAGCTTGACCATTGCCATGTGGATCCAGTACAACACACCAAGCTCCATAGGAACATTTTTCACGCTCTACAGCGTACAGTGAGTTTACATATGTTCCTTTCCTGTGGATATATTTTATGCCTTACTTATGTTCGATTCGAAACAAATACTAGTCCCCCTGTTAACTAAAGGAAACTGTGATAAAATGTTTTCTGAAGGTAGAAAATACTTCTACAGTCACAGTGCCACCATTTTTAGTTTATGCGGATACCATTGCCACCTGACTAGAGAACAGCTGTGACTACACACAACATGTAAATCAAGCCCATCAGCATGGTTGGCAATGAGAGATGTAAGAAGAAACTTGTCTCATCAGCAAGTAGAGCCAAGACAGTTGATTCAGAAAAAAAAAGAAAGCGGCATTGTTTGTTCAGAACTTGATGGTTTATAATGAAGAACCTAGTAATGCTTCATATTTTAGGCAGGCAGTACTAGATATAAAATAATTGATAGGCATGGAGTAATTAATTTGTTCTTGAAGTTGTGACCAAATAGGTTAACAAGCTGTGGAGCAAAGAGGTGTTAAGGGGTATGTAAAAAACAAACCTGCTCACAATTACCACTGAATTGATTCAAAGGCAGCTTTAAGCAAAAGAAGAGTTAGGCAAGCCATTGTTGTGGACAACACCACACCTGCAGCTATTTCTCGCAAGAATGCAGACCCCCAGCAAACCTTTTCCTGCCCAACATTTTCATGTTTGGTCATTTGCAACCACTAATCTTTCACAATATGTCCTTTTCAATGCAGTACGTGTGTCATAAAGTAAGAGATTCCTATTCGATGCGTGATTAATTGTTTTTTATAACTAGACAGGCTTGCCTAAAAAAATAACATGGGCCCAATCTATCACATGTTCTGTGCCCTTTTAATCCTTGATAAAGATGGTTCATGATAATGAATTGTTATCAATTAGCGCTTGGCACAGCTCTTCGGATTCAGGCCAAATATGAGTTGCTATATACTATTTCACTACTGCACGCTTCAAGCTGTAGTCTAAAAATTAACTAGGTGTTTTCAACTGAAAGTCGCTTTGATTTTTTTTTTGTTGCAATAAGCCTTATTGAGTAGAGAACGGTGAGCCCCACCATTCATCAAGAAAAGCAGACCAGCAAATTTGTTTTCCCTCCCTCCTCTGTTGAACCCTCAGGTCCCCCTACCTGCCGGTTGGAAAGCGCAAGCTTATCATGGCTGATGACACGGGAGTCATGGTGTCGCTGTTCCCCGACCTGACATCGGACATCTACATCCCATACCTGGACAACGTGCCTATCAATGACGGCCAGTGGCATCACATTGTCGTCATCTGGGATGGCAACCACGGAACCCTCACACTTATCACTGACACGGCCGTGGCGGGAATGGTCACTGGCTACATCCACCAGGAACAGCTGCCAGACTTGTACGTACCCTTTGGCCACGTTTCTCTGTTTGGTGAAGGGAATGCATGCACTAAACAGACAAGCGCCTTTGTGAGTCTCATGTGTCTTTTTGTATGGCCACAGCTTTGCACCCTATGACAAAACCATGTGTTTCGTTAGATTCCAGACCACTGGCTGCCTATTGTTATGCTCAGACTTGTTCACCTTATATAGTATGCTGCTTTAAAAATACATATCTTAGCTCAAATGCCATAGCATGCTGTTCATATTTCCCTTTTTCATTCACCCGCCGCGGTGGCTCAGTGGCTAAGGCGTTGCGCTGCTGAGCACGAGGTCGCGGGTTCGATTCCCGGCCGCGGCGGCCGCTTTTCTGATGGAGGCGAAAAGCAAAAACGCCCGTGTGTACGAGATTTCGGCGCACGATAAAGATCCCCAGGCGGTCAAAATTAACTCGGAGCCCTCCACTACGGCGCGCCTCATCGCCTGCGTTGCGTCGGCGCGTTAAACCCCACAATCAATCAATCAATCAATCATCATCTTTTTCATTCAATCCAGTGGTTGGGTCAGCCTGGGTGCCCCTCTGAACGAAGAAAACAAGGCCACTGCAAACAGCGGCTTCCATGGTCGCATCAGCAGGGTCAACATCTGGGACCGGCCGCTTGACTTCACATCAGAGATACCCCATCAGTTCCGCAGCTGCAAAAATGCTCCCGTGCTCTTCGATGGACTGCTTCTCAGGTGGACAGGCTACGACAGGTCAGCAGAACCACAATGCTCCTATGTTACATCCTCTAGATGCCATAGTGCAGCGTCTCCAATTTTATCTGCCCGGTGCCCTCAGTACTATAGTATGGTAAATGAACTTGCTTACACAGAATTATTAACTTAAAACAAAGTTGAGGGATCCTTTTGTAAGTTATGTCCTTTTTTTTAAGCACAAACTGTGTGATTAGAAGCACTTACTAGAAAAAACCAGTGGAGCTTTCATTAAGGCGCTAGTACTGAACGTTGCATGCATTTCAGCTTAGCAGGCATTTGTTTGCTGCATGTCACCATTTTGCAAAACCACTAAGTTTGTGTTTTGCACAAATGCAGGACAGTCCACTTTGCACAATTGCTAGATATGAGCCTGCTATAGCCTGTCTGTTTCTCCCAACGTGTTGTACCATATCTTTTTTGGGATGTTTGGGCACAGTTCTCTGTAGCATACGTGCATGCAGCAAATAATACATGTGAGATTCTCAACCTGTTCCGTTTCCCATCATCTAGGGTGGATGGCACTGTGGAAAGGCAGGGCCCAGGCAAGTGTGGACAGCGTGTCTGCGGGGTTGGCTTCACAGGCGATGAGTGCCGCGTCAGGCACCAGGACAAGACACCACCCAAGACCGTTTACTGCCCACCGGACATGTGGGTGGTCACACCCAACAGCTCAGTGGTTCTGCAGTGGGAGGAGCCACAGTTCTCTGACGACTACGCAACGCTACGTGTGCACGAACGCAATGGTATCAGGACAGGTGAGGGCAACTGCTGCTCCATCATTGCGCCATGCCTGGTCACTTGGTGTCGTCTGCTTGCTTCTTTTTTTCTTCTCTCTCTCTTTAATTTGCATGCCCATGTTGCCACAAAAGTATCAAATGGCTCTATGTAATTCTCGTACCACCTAGTCATGTGGAATGTAGTCTACATGATTATAGTCATATGGTAGTTCTGTTTAAGACCGACAAGACAAAGACACTGTGAATAATTAAACAAAATTAATTTCTTCGGTGCAAGCTGCGCATATTCTAACTGTGGTTAGCTACAAATGTCCCAATGTCGCAGCTATGTTATGCGGTCTTGTTTTGTTATTGCATAGAATGTATGACTGAAAATTATTTTGGAGCCTTCTAATAAAGCATGAGCATAATAGATAGAGATAATGCAGTGACAAATGCAGTTGCTTGGTTCTATTATTGAGTTGTGCAATTTTTTTTGCTCAATAACCATCTTGGGTGTCACATCAAATACACCAAGTCATCAGAGTGCATTTCAAATTTCAAATATCTGTTTATGTTTTTTTTTTTTTTTTTGCTCTTCTGGTTGCTTAATTGCTGGGCTTTTGTCCCTCACAGGTCAAGCATTTATGAAAGGAACCTATGATCTGTCATATGTGGCTTTGGATGAGGCTGGCAATGCGGCACAGTGCGACTTCAGGATACACGTGCTGAGTAAGCCTGAGTTGACCTTTTTCACTATGCATTTCCTTTGTGTAAGCTAAGAGGATCATGCTAAGATGACAACACTACAATACAACTGTTCCTTTTCGTTTCGTGTAGCTCATATAACAATATTCTTTTTTCATTTCAACCACACGAAAGAGATAAAGATAAGCACCATAGTAACACAAATATTGTCCATTGAGAAATGCTCATTGATAAATGCTTTGCAGTCCTGCGTATATAGACCCGCCGCGGTGGCTCAGTGGCTAAGGCGTTGCGCTGCTGAGCACAAGGTCGCGGGTTCGATTCCCGGCCGCGGCGGCCGCTTTTCTGATGGAGGCGAAAAGCAAAAACGCCCGTGTGTTCGAGATTTCGGCGCACGTTAAAGATCCCCAGGTGGTCAAAATTAATCCGGAGCCCTCCACTACGGCGCGCCTCATCGCCTGCGTTGCGTCGGCGCGTTAAACCCCACAATCAATCAATCAATCAATCTGCGTATATAGGATATATGCAGGACTGCTAAGTTTTGCGACAGGTGCAACATTATTTCAAGAGCACTTGACCTCCTCCATCGTGCTTGCACCTGGCTTGCCTGTGCAATTGGGTTTTTGTGCCTCTTGCAGGTGAGTTCTGTCCCCTGCCTGCACCTCCGCTTGGCGGCCAACGCCACTGCTCCGACTGGGGCCCAGGCAGTCGCTTCAAGATGTGCACCATCAGCTGTGAGGACGGCCAAGAGTTCTCCCAGGGCATCCCGGAGTTTTATGTCTGCGGTGCGGAGGGATTCTGGCGCCCAAGCGACAACCCTGGAGACCAGCTCGTCTTCCCAGCCTGTTCACGTAAGAGCACATTGAATTTATATCCCCTGCACATTGCAAAGAAATTTGCTGCAAAAACCATGGGGACAGGATTTTATCTGATGGTTCCCAACAATAGACGTGTTAGAGGCCTGTTGCACAAGTGGAAGTGATAGGTAAAAATGTTGAATGCCTGACACAGCTTAAGTTTTTCAAAGGCCCTATGCAATGCTCATATGCAATGTACCTGTGCGTGCTTTTTCACACAGCCCCAGTGTAGTGCGATACTGGAAGAAAAGAGAAAAAACAAAACAACAAAGACAATGTGAACTCAGGTCAAACGTGCTTTGTGGTAAAGCCAACTTTTCACAGCACCACCACCTGGTACTGTATTTGACAAAATCCCACCAACATGCGTGGCAAAAAACGCAAGTGGAAGGGAGAGCATGGGTGCTTCACAGAAAAATGAGCACTTCACAGTCCCCAAAAATTCCTTCACAGGCCTTAAGCAAAAATAGGTTAACCCTGAGGTTTTCTTTTTATATATATTTGAATATTTTTGTTTTAGGATGTCATTTTCATCTCGCATCACAGAGATCTTTTAAAATACTATAGTGTGTTACTTTATATGCAGCAAACCTAGATTTGTTTTTATGCTCCAAAGTGATACTGAGGAATTTCCCCTATTTTCTTTTTTTATCCGCAGCCAAAAGACCAGCTCAACGCATATTCCGCCTCGCTATGAATTTCCCATCGTCTGTGGTGTGTTCCGACTCTGGAAAGAAAATCTTGCACTCTCGCATTCTCGAAAGCCTGCTCCAGGTACGATGCAGATTACATTTGAGTGCACTGACTTGGTTGCGAAAACCAAGTCTGCTATGGCACCAGTGATATTCAAGCAAGAAGTGGTGGGTTGTGCATTCTCCCATGGCTTTCTATGTTGACTATTGCAGGTGAATCGTAACTGGAGGATATGTGTTGATCCTTCCCCTGGCTCCTGCAATGGCATTCATGTCAACGTGAACTGCAATAAGCACTCCCGCCTGGTTCGGCGTCAGCTGGACGATAGTGACATTTACTCCATCGACGTCTCCTTCCCAGCTCACAAGTAAGCACGAGTAATTAGTCGAGACAGTCAATCATCAGTCAAGTTCTTTAAAGTGCTCACAGGCATTTGTTCAGGGTGATTTTTTAAGCCTTTGCGAGAGCTCTCCCTGCTTCAGTCCTGGCACAAGTTCAATCTTGTCAGTAGTCCGGTCACATTCGGTCTCTGTGGTGTTAGGCCTCTTTACAAAACAAAAATGTGAAGAAATAATTGCTGTTTTGGGTCGCGCTAACTGCCAAACATTTTTCCTTGCTTTAAACCCTGCCCCATTCAAAGCACAATCTTCACTTGCGAGAAACATCTGAACTTTGTTTTAGCAGTATATGATGCTATATCACCAAAGCGAATGCAAATGCCACATACAATAAGCTAGGGCAGGCTTACAACTTCATTCAAAAATCAAAAGCTGGACTCTTTTTTCTTTTTTCTAAATGGCTGTGTCCTGTCTAATTTAAATATTTTTGCTACAAAGTTGATTTCGTTATGTTTGACTCTGACTTGGCAATCGTTTGAGCTTGACGTCTAAGCGGAACTCAGAAATGAGCAATGCAAGTTGCCTGTCAGAGCTTCAACATCAAGATGCACTAATTAAAGAAATGCAGTCCATTAGTCATTATTCAGCGAGATGACAACTGCCATGACATCAGATGACTCAACTCAGCATACACTGAATGTTACTTTCCTTTAACAGTGACCCTGTTGTCAACATAAACACACAAGAAAAGTCAACGGTCAAGAAGATAGTGGAAAACGCTGTTCTGCAACAGAGCGCCTTTGACGTACGAGACACGCTGCCAAATGTGACTCCTGACCTGACCTCGCTTAGCATGGTCACAGACTATGCCTGTCCAGCAGGGGAAGTTGTGGTCGCTCCGTTCTGTGGTAAGTCCCTACGAGAGATAGGCTTTGACCATTATAGCGTCTCATGCAGTGCACACACATTGTTCACGGAACAAAAAATCGATGAAGTAAAACTTCGTTCCCATGGTTCCTTTCAAGCTTTAACCTAGCTGGGTCAGTACGTGGAAGCACTGATAACATTTGTGGGTAGCATAAGTTTTGCAGCCAGCAACAGCTCTTTTTCTTTTTTCAGCAAAAAAAGAGTTATTAACTCAGCGCTGCCTTCTTTATTTAATTTTTTTTAAATACTGGCCCATCTTCGGCGTAGACAGGCGAAGCTCTAGCTTAGGTGGCTTGACCAAAACAATGAAACTTCTCTTACATATATAAAGCATTTAGGTAAATAATGGCACACATTCTGCTTGTACTGCTCGAAAAATGAATGCCCACATTATTCAGGAAAGAAACGCGATCACAGAGGTGAAAAGTAGATGTAGAGCTTGCCTTCTTTCTAGAGCTTGCAATGAACACTTCGCCATGAATACAGATGCACCCTGGTGGCGTCTCCTTCTTTTCCCATGCCTTGGCAGTCAAGTGCTCCCTGGGCACCTACTACAACAATGCCACCCAGTCCTGCCGATCCTGCCCCGTTGGCTTCTACCAGAATGATGTGGGACAGCTGGCGTGCAAACCATGCCCCGTCATCGCAGGAAAACAGGGTGTCACTTCGGGCCCTGGGGCTCGCTCTGCTGGACAGTGCAAAGGTACAATTCCGGGCTTTTAACGCAATTCTTTGAGTGGATTTTGTACCTTTGCTGACATGAAAGCCTAACAAGAAGTATACACAGCGCGTACACGCAGTTATTGAGCCAACAATGGAAGGATAGCAGGCTATGCGTGGATATTGTGGCAATCAATAAATGTGTGCCTCTGGTTTGGATGGAACCAGTGACCCAGGAAAGCAAAGAACATGCGCCATAGTGCTGGGCCACCCTGTGCACATGCAAGCTTTGTGTCTATATATATCCTCTCAATGCTTTTTGTGTGCATTTGAAACCTCCAGATATGATAACATTAGAAAAAAAATAGTTTAAAAAAAAAAAGGAAGGTAACATCAGCATCAGTTGAAAATATGTTCTGTCTGAGTGCAACACCGTGTGGACATGTATTACTAACTTCTCATGTGCCGTCGAAAATTGTGCATTGCTGTGCTATTTGGCTGGCTCATATTACAACTTGAAGCTGAAAAGTCTACTAAAAAAATTCAGTTTGATTGTGTTACAACTTCTAGTTGAAAAAAAAAAAAACACTTTACCCCTTATGACTTTCTTAGTAATGTATGTTCATCATGGCTACATGAGCTGCAATATGCTGTTTGCTCTCATTGAGAGCACCTATGGAGCCCTAATTAACAAATGCACGAGTCGGAACGAGTAGGAGGAGCGAAGCAGTACCCATCTTATTTGGTGCAAGTCGAGGCAGCACGAGATACGCGTAGAACCTCCCACTCATTACTCCCTTCCTGAAGTGTTCACTTCCTCCCTGCTATTTGGCCAGGCTGCTTATAAGCTTCGTTTCACAAGGTAAAAACCCCAGGGACGAGAGGGACAGAGACGAGTGCTGGCCTTTTCCTGTCTGGTATCTCATCTCTGCATCGTTTTTACCATTTGGCAACATGCGCCAACTGGCCGTAATGGTCCCGTTTCATTTTCTCAAACCAACTGCTGTTATGTGAGTCACCTTGTGCTTGAAGGCCAATCTTGCGCTCGGGTCTACCATGTGGTACCTTATCCTTAAAATAATAAGCACATGCGCAGTGTTTCAAGCAACACTCATTGCAGCTAAGAGGTGGCGTGGACGTTACTGTTATTTGTGCAGAGCGCTGCTCAACGGGCAAGTACTTTGACGAGTCCCTGGGACTGTGCCGTTCCTGCGGCTACGGCATGTACCAGCCACGGGAGGGTGCCTTCTCGTGTATGTCCTGTGGACCGGGCCTCACCACGCGGACCAATGAGGCCGTCTCTGTGCAAGAGTGTCGAGGTACGTGCAGCGTGAAAGACGCCAGAACTTCCCGGTCGGTAGTGTCAACTGGAGCAGTTGACAGCATGACTTCACACTGGGTGTCACCAAGACACACAGTGGCACTAGTGGCACTCCTGTCACTGATATTACTGTAGGAAAAACAGGACATTGAAGCTACGCTTGACGGCATTAGGCGAATGAAAAGTTTTGAAATCTGGCCAGGTTTCTCATTAATGGCTGCCTACTGTTCAACCCCACCATGCTTCCATACCATGCCAATATCTATCTCGTCGCCTTCTCTATTGGTGTGCAAAGCCAAGAAGGCTGCACTTTTCAGGCTCTGTTACTCTGATCTCCTTCTTTAGTGCAACTGCAGTACTGCTTGTGACACAAGCACTGCTGCAGTTTCTATTAAAGACAGTTGTAGGTATTGTAGTTAGTAAGCATAAAGTATGTCTACACTCTCTTGCTAGTGAAACACGTTCTAAATGGTTCCTCACTCCCACATGCAGGACAGCCGCAAAAAAACTAATCTGCCAACTGATCCACTCTTTTGCAGAGGAGTGCGCTGCGGGGCTGCAGCTCAGCCTCACTGGGCAATGCGACCCGTGTCCAAAGGGCTCCTACAGAACACGGGGCATGGCATCGTGCAACCCTTGTCCCCCTGGAACAACCACGCCCAACTTTGGATCCACAAGCATCGACCAGTGCTCGCTCGGTAAGGATCGACATGAGTGAAACTGTCTCTCACGTCTGAGTGGCAGTGATAAGCTGCATGGGAGACATGAAGAACAGTTCAGGGTGTTCAAGGTATGTGTAGTGACACTAATGAAATGATTTGCCACTATTTAGCAGCCGAATAGTATCACATAACTGCCTAGATAGTCCTGAGCTTCTGAATGCACCACTGAAAGGTTGCAAGGATCACAGAAGTGTACATGAGTGTCAGTTTATTAGTCCCTGAATGAGTGTACAGTGCATAAATAACATTATTTATAACATTGCTCATACAGAGAAATTAATACAGAGCACACGCTGTATTTGCAGCGCGCTACATTTAAAACCTTACTTCTATGGAAACCTAACTCTCATAAGAGTTCACAACCCACTAACCCCCCTCCCCCCCCTCTCGTTGTGGGTGTTGAGGGTTAAGGTGGTCTTCA
Organism: Haemaphysalis longicornis; assembly: GCF_048455015.1. Lineage (NCBI taxonomy): Eukaryota > Metazoa > Arthropoda > Arachnida > Ixodida > Ixodidae > Haemaphysalis > Haemaphysalis longicornis. The sequence goes on along the minus strand of NW_027526203.1, from coordinate 357,787,223 downwards.
AAAAAAGTGCTAGAACAACAAAAATACCATTTAAAATCCCAGACAATTATACACTGACAATGAGATTTTCACCACTAGATGCAATGATAAGACACGGCAATGCTTGCTACAGACTTCCTATGGCACAAGCTAGTCCTTGATGCAGTGACCATGCCCTGGCAAAGCGCTAAATTTGCACTCTTTTTGTTAAAGTGGCAAAGCCTCGTCTTGCTCATTAGACACCTGTCACCCATCAATATTGTCATGCGACAGCTATACTGACAATTCCAATATAGAATGGTTCCGTACGTGAGTCAGTGATGAGGCTCTGCGATCGAATGGGACAACAGCTGAGTTTCAAACTGTTTCACATGGTCTACACCACCGTGGGGCTGCAGACTACTGCTGCTGCTGTAACGGTGATAAAATACCTAATAGCTGGAGAAGCTCACTTTATTGCTGATTTGTTCATCATTAAAGGAGCCATGAAGAGAAAACAAAAGTTTGTTTTATTCGAAAGATTAGGTGTTTCATAGTACCCCAAGCGCTTTCCCGGAAGCAAATGATGCTTTATTCACTGAGAAATAAGGCAATTTAAGCCAAAATTTTAAATCTCCCGCTAAAATTGCGCATTTCGTCACGTGAACAATGGGGTTATACGAGCCGGTCCATGAAACAGATACTTAGTATGTCGACTCCATATAGCACCCACACGCGGGAGTCGACCGAGACGGCGGCCATTTTAAAAATACTAGTAAAACCTAGTGCACCCGCAGCCCTAGTCATGGAATCGCCTGATCCGGAGAACAAAACTCTCGCCGAGGAGCTCGGGCTTGCATTTAACAACCTCACACCACAAAAACGCTCAATGCTTCTAAGTGCACGAGCGGCAAGAGTTGTGGGATACGCGGTGGATGGGAAAGCGACAATTCCGCGATAGCCACAACAGACGAACGCCCAGCCGTCGGCACCGCTGCCTCGTCAGCCCCGTCGCGACGGACGAATATAGACTGGTACGTATGTGCCGTATTTTGATTACGGTTAATAATAGTTCAATTTCAGTAGCAGTATCACTTATGCCAGTTGGCCGGTGTCGTGTATGGAAAGCCGTTCGCGCGAGCTCTCTGCTTCGACCAGAAAGATACGAGCGTCAATGCGCGGTGTTTACGCCATTTTTTTCCCCAAGGTCAGAGCGATTTGACGAAGTCGGCGACGAGCGCCAGCATGTCCCAGGAGTGAGCTAACGTAAGGGTCCCTGCCGTAACTGAACAAACTGAAGTTTTCAGTGGTTGTAAACTGGAAACAAGCTCGTAACGACAGCAGCAAGCCAACACCATTCGAAACTTACGCGACGACTGGCACTATCTCGTCGCTTCTTGCTGTTCCTTACTCCCCTCGTTTCTATTTTTACCTTTGCTGGTTGGCGATATGACGGCCAACCTCCTGTGAAGGGATTACGATACGAAGCAAGGTCGCGGCTGTGCGTGCTTGAACGGTTCGTTGGCCCCGAAGAGCCTCGAACCCGAAAATTCGTTTGCGCGACGGCGAGATGTCGAGCTCGGCCGGCGCTAGTTTCGTCAGTTTTGTACGCATTGGCGCACACGCTTGCGAGTTCGTTCGGACCTTCAACCGTTTACTCCACCGTTCTTTGTCATAAAAAGAATGTGCAGTATGTTTCACAGGCATTTAGCTCGCTATGCAAGCTGTAAGCCCTGCCTAACATGCGTTTGCTTTTGTCGGCCTCCGCCAATCGCAGAGCATTCCCAAGTGACATCACAGGTTCTGTTGCGGAAAATGAGCTGGTGGGTCGCATGGTCATTTCCTTTTTTCCTAATTATGTAGCTTATTTGAGCGAAGTTTGCGTTATAAGTGGTGTCGTTATGGTTCTAACGAGGCAATCTTTCGAATGAACCAAACTTGTGTTTTCTCTTCATGGCTCCTTTAACAACACAACTAAGGGGCCAATAAAAGCTTTTTGTTTGCTGGTAAATGGCTCATTTCAACCGGCTGATGGCCATCAAGTATTAAATTCAATGGCAAAGCCAAGTGCAAGTCTCAATTAATACACATGCATGAAGATATCTACTCAGTAGTTTAAACTCTTAGTCATACTCAAATCAAGTCCTTGGTTTCTATTTCTGTAACAAACCGGGTGCAGCTATGCTCTTAGTGGCTCCTGAAACTAGTGGCATAAATGCACTACAATTCACGGATAACAGCCCGTGCTTGCCCATAGGGGTCTCACTACTGCAGCTAATGCTGTAAGTTGAAGGAACATGTATAGTGAGAAATAAATCTAGCCGAGTGGTATGCAATTATGATTCAGATCCATAAAGCTCATGAAATGCTTTTTCTGTGCAGGTAAGTTGGGCCTCCTTAATAAATAATATGCTTGTAAAAATGAAGAAAATTGAACCAATGACATACAGAATCACCTCTGGTAGGTTCCATGTGTCAGCTCTTTAACTAAAGTTTCTCAGTCTCTTGAAAATCATGCAATGGTTCAAGAAATCCATGCCTTTCTTAGGGCCCAAATTCGTCACCAAAACACTTTAAGGTGACACAGTATGTCTTGGCTGTTTCTTTGATCTTTGTTGTTACGTATTTGTTTCAAGGGCTGAAAATCCTGCTATAGTGTACATACCAGTGGACAGTGGCGTAAATCATGGGGGGTCAGAGGGGTCCTGACAACTCCTTGTGTTCGGGCTGGGAGGGACACCCCTTGCAAGTGTCCCCCCCTTGAGATGTATCTTTCACACATCATATGTGAATTGCTTGAAGTTGACGATGAAGTACAGCACACTCTCCGTTAAAACCAACTCTGAAATCTGAAGCCCTTCCAAAGAGCCGCTACGAAATCCAAAAGTGAAAGCTACTTCGTTTTTTGGACCCTCGCACTCTCATTTTGGACCCTCTAAAAATGTCAAAGCTAGGAAACATCTCCTAGGTGATCATTACTCATATTGCATGAAATATTTCTTATTCATCTTTTTTAATGCCTGCATCAGCACAGTGAAATTACATAGATGTGAACCTATGCTCGTTTTTTTTTATTTATTTCAAAGCATGATAGTAATTTTTATATAATTGAAAATAAAACCTATATTTACAAAAACAAAATGGCCACCATGGCAAGATGTGTGTCCCCCCTGGGTGATTTTTCTTGATTTACACCACTGCCAGTGGACATGCAATATTTGAATCATCCAGCTCATACATGGGTTGTGAACTAGAATGAACTTCTGCAGACTGAAATATTTAAGACTTATAGTTTGAAATGTGCACTGCTCAACATTTTTGCCTATTGCTGACAAAGCAGTTGAGAGGAGGCTTGAACCCGAGCCAAACTTCGTTGTGTCGCAGGAAATACACTGCAGCACGAAATCACAACCTGTTGGTTACTACTAAACCAATTTCGATGAATTGTTAAATTATTTATTTATTTATTTATTTATTTATTTATTTTGTACATACTGCTAGCCTAACAAAGGCTTTGGCAGGAAAGGGTACAGTAGTGAAAGATCAAAAACGTGCATGAACATTCAGACATTTTTCAACAAGAGTAGCAAGAGGCATTTGCCTTGATTGAAGCAATCATAACGATAAGGCCCATGCTGCGACATACACAATGCGACATTTTCTCGCGAAGCAAATTCAAAAGCGAAAAACAAGCGTACAATATTACGTAGTAACAAAGTAATAATTAGACAATCCGGACAGAAAAGAGTCACGGGACGTACAATCAACAAGTTCTTGGGGTAACATATTCCATTCTCTGATGGCCTGCGGAAAAAAGGAATACCTGAAGGTGTCGTTGTGAAATCTGTATTCGAGTAATTGTTTATTGTGTTTTGTTCTAAAATTCCGTGTACCGGAACGTGTTAGGAACCGGTTTTTGTGTATTTTTAGAGAAATGCTCTGGAGAAGAAACAGGAATTTCATTCGAAGGTACCTTGCGCGGTCGCTGATTGTTGGGAGCCCAGCTAATCTTAACAGTTCAGTTGGTGAATCACGACGGCGGTATTTGTTATAGATGAATCTGGCTGCTCTTCTTTGCACACCCTCTAACTTTGCTATTGCACACTTCGTATGTGGGAACCAGCATATGACGCCATATTCGATGATAGATCGAACGAGTGACGTGTATGCAAGTAGCTTGGTTTTTGCCGAAGCGTATCGGCCACTGTATCGGAGCGTATCGGAGAAAACATGTAAGGTCTCCTACCTGGTGGTTGTAAAACTGAATTCAGCTCCATTATATACATTTTATATGAATTCCATGGCTTGCAAAATTTGAAAACGTTAGAACGCTAACTATACAATGTCGTAACGTATAAATCAAAATAGCCATCACGTTCATTCAAAGTTTGCCTATTAGTGGATGCATTTGATAACTTAACTCTTGCTTATAACTTTTGCTACAACTGCGCATGGCCACAATGAGAACTTCACCCCCAGAGCAGCCCACGACTATGGCCACTCTACAACCACCACTCGAAAACCACCGTTCATACCCACCGTGGTGGCTCAGTGGCTAAGGCGTCATGCTGCTGAGCCCAAGGATGCAGGTTTGATTTGCGGCCGCGGCAGTGGCTATTCTGATGGAGGCAAAAAGCAAAAACGCCCGTGTGTTCGAGATTTCGGAGCACGTTAAAGAACCCCAGGTGGTCAAAATTAATCCGGAGCCCTCCACTACAGTGCGCCCCATCGTCTGTGTAGCGTTGGCGGGTTAAACTTCATAATAAATCAAACCACCATTCACGAGATTATATACGGCTCTTCCTTTTAAATGTATGCAATCAAGTTCATTGAGATTGGTTCGCTGGCTACTTTTGAATTCTAACGATCTGAAGCGTGACGTCCCGGGAATGACCGGCCGCAGCCCCCACTCACCGCTCATTCCTTCTCGATGCACAGAGGTGTGCCGCGTGGGCCACCACCTGAACAGCAGCAGCGACGAGTGCATGCCGTGCCCGCGGGGCACGTACCAGGATGAGGAGCAGCGTGACCTGGAGTGCAAGGCCTGCCCATCGGACACCACCACCGACGGCATAGGCGCCACCAGCCGCACCCACTGTGCTGACCCCTGCATGGTGAACGGAGAGCCCCGGCTGTGCCAGGAGCACGCCTTCTGCGTCTTCTCTCCGGAGCGCCAGAAGGACGCCTGCCAGTGCATGCCCCGCTTCAAGCTCAACAACGACACGGGGGAGTGCGTCGGTGAGCAGGCTCTGTGTCCTTCCGCCCAGACAGGGAACGCTGCTCGCAGCAGTGCTACTGCAGTCTCTCCCTAAAGACATCACGCTTTAGAGCCATCAAAAAAAGACTGACTGTGCGTATGACCTTTTGCGAATGCTAGGAATGGCTGCAGCTGAATACGTGAAGTGAATGATGACCTAAACATGGTGCAGTTCCATGTTAAAACTGGTGTGGCAGGACATCTCAGACCTGGCAGGCCAGTTTTGTTTGCAATGTGTGACATAATATACTAATTAGTCGTTGGTAGAGTGGCAAACTGGGTTGGTTGGCAGGTATTCGTCATAAACAGCACATGAAACAACAAGGTCAAGAACCATTCAGGGAAGATTGGTGCTGTAAACAACTCGTATTTAGTGTTAATTATCATGCCAAAGACAAAAAATATTGACACCCTCCACTTTTCTCAGCATCAACATAGATAAACAACCCAACGCAAAAACTGAGCCATGCGGCAACCCCTGCATATATAACATTGCATGAATTCGCCACTGCTTTTGCGTGCCTTTCTGCGTGACAAATTCATGCACTAACCCCCAAATGTGCGCAAAATGGTCTTTGCAGATGTATGCGACGACTACTGTGAAAACGGCGGCCGGTGTGAGATCAGCCAGGAGACAAGCGAGCCTAGGTGTGCCTGCCAGGGCAACTTCTATGGTGACCGCTGTGAGAAGAAATCAGAGTTTGTCTACATTGTTGGAGGCATTGCCGGTGCTGTCATCTTTGTCATCCTGATCATACTGCTGATATGGATGATTTGCGTCAGGTAAGCAAGTGAAAATCGTGGTTCAGCCACTGACTTTATAACCTTGTCTTCAAATTTGTAGATGATAACTTATTCTGCAAAACTTATACTAATAAACGAAGCTGTGATAACAAAAAATCTAATTTGGCATTAAAGAAGCCACTTTGATTATGACTTGGGCTTCAGATTAATTTATGCACCCTGAGATTTCTTTATGTAGCCACAGTGGATGGTAATAGAACCTGCAGTCTTTAGCCACTCGACGGGAGCAGCCATGATCTGAATGGTAACTCACGTACAGGTTAGATAAGAGTCAGCAATTAGGCAGGTGGTTCATTAGGAACACTCGATAGTGTCTCTGTCTAGTATGAAGCACAGAGCAGCATGTTTTAATAGCAAGCATGCAATAACTTGGAACAGCCATTTTTTTTCCGCAGAAGTTTACAGAAAATTACAGAAATTACAGAAAATTTCTACATAAAAGATACATAAAATTAAAAATGTACAGTCTTATTCCTTGTGCTCTAAAGCTGCCCATTATTAGCACAGAGTTCAGAAATCTATATTTTAAAACACATACAGTTATTGCAAATTGCAAAGTGCTATCTTCTTACAATGTCCTTATTAGCATGTGCATACTGCCATATGCTGAAACTTACTGACATCTTTAGACCCCGACTGGCTACATAGATAGCGACCTTCCCACCGCAGCCTGCGACATTGGGAGCCAGCGTGCCAATCCCCGAACTCGCCAGCTTCGCTTCGCTCACAGTGGGGCCTGCAACTGCTCGCATAAAAAGTAGCGGTCGTACAAATCAATGCCGATTGTACCCATCACTACCTATAATACCGGCGAGCAATGAGAATTCACGGTTAAGTCTAGACCTGTTTCTTAGCTATGCAAACGCCAACGTACACAAGTAAGCCACACTGCTACCATATTCACCTGCTCGACTAGCATTCTTTATACTCAAGCATTTCGTTCATTTAAACATGCGGAAACTTTGTCAACTTCCTATTTTTGTCGAGACGCTTTCTTTTGACGTGAAGCTCGTCTATGCATGTGCAAAAGTTCACAGGGAAGGCTCGAATTTGTATAAATGCCCCAACAGGGCTATTCGGTGCATGGAAGCGTCGTCATTCTTGCTGAAAAACAATGTTTTTTCAGCAAAGAGAGCACTAACAGATGGAAACTGTTTCAGCAGCTGCGGCGTTTTCATCATAACTGGAGTGCCGCACTTGTAGGGGCTCCGTCGGGGTCGCTTACAAGCCCAACAAATGTGGCAAAGTTGGGTATGGAAGCCGTCCCCGGTCAATGCTTGTGGCGAAAACCATTGTTGCATTCGGGATACCTTTTTGGGCCACTGCCCCCATACCGAAGCGATCGGAACCTGGTGAACACAAATTGGCTTTTATCGTGCGCCTGCCGGACTTGCTCAGCTGCACGCAACAAGTAGCATCGTATATGATATATTCACTGAAAGTACGATGCAAAAATACTGCAGGATCTTTCAGCGTATTATTTTGCGAAAACGTTTATTTTGGCTAGGTTTGTCACCGAGCCTCGTGCCTAAGTCGACTATAACCTACAACCTCGGCATCAGACTCATTGCAGCTACTTTTCCAAGAATCACTATTCATGCTCCTGCTACACTGCCTCCACAGAGGCTGAAGGACAACCAAGATTGCGCGGGAAATTTCTGATGCATGCTCTTTTTTTTTGTTGTTGTTGTTATACTCGGGCTATGCATCGTAAGCAATGGCAATTGACTGCTTGCCAAGTGTTTCTTCCTGTTTGTCCTTTTTATTGTGATGCACTATATAAAACAGTGCCCCCCATAGGCTTCTTCCTGTTCATTTTTTGTGATCCATGCTGTAGAGCAAAATGTGCTGAATATTTTATGGGGTTTTATTCTTTCGGATGTACACGCGCTATCAAATGCATAGGATGCCATGGAACGCGTCACCAAAGGGTTAGCAGCTGTGGATACTTTTTGCGGACGATATCCGGGTGGGTGTGCGTTTGGTGGACACCGACCGGGTGCGTGGTTTCACCAGCCTAGCGAAGTGAACAATTTCGCTTTGGAAAATTCTTTAAAAAAGTGCACACACTGTCGAGCCCACAGAAGGTTTGGCGGTGTGAATCAGCAAAGACTGAGCACAATGGACCGAGAAAAACATGAAATAACAAATATGGCAGGCCGAGCCGACGCATATACAGCAGAGAAATGGGGAATCAAATGCAGCGCCAGCCGGTGCAGTGGCGTTGGAACGAAGTAAAAAAAGCCAAACAAGCAATCACAAATTTGGCACGCAGAATCGGCGAGCATAGGCAAGTTGCTATCTATAAAGCCGGTTGTGCTTTAGACAAAGAGGCGAACTTAAGACTTTAGCTAATGCATTGCTTTAAATAATACTGCCATAGTTGTGACTAATTGCCATGCTCACATGTCTGTCACCAAAGTTCCACGTCATATACCCTCCCCTTTGACAAAGTGTAAAGGAGCGAACGGTCATCTGTGTGATCCTTTGCGCAGGACATCGTGGAAGAACAAGCCAAAGAAGCTGCCCCAGCCTCCCCCCATGGACATCAGTGGCTCCCAGTCCAACTTCTACTACGGCGCTCCTGCTCCGTATGCTGAAAGCATTGCACCATCACACCACAGCACTTATGCCCACTACTACGACGACGACGACGATGGCTGGGAAATGCCCAACTTCTACAACGAGACCTACATGAAGGGTGCGTAGGTCCTCTTGGGCCTCGCCAAATAAGGGATCCAGGTGCTGGGTTATGCAGTATTGTTACTTATGCGGTACATGCTTTAGTGTGTTTAGTTAGGATTTTTCAACCTTCACCCCTGATGTAGCGATTGGTGCCTTATGTTCCAGATGGTCTACACAATGGAAAGAGTGGAACCCTGGGTCGCAGTAATGCCAGCATTTATGGAACCAAAGAAGATCTCTACGACCGGCTGCGTCGGCATCAGTATCAAGGCAGCAAAAAAGGTGACAATTTGTGTTTTGGGCAGCGGCTGCACTAATTGCTGGCATTCAAAAGTAAACTTCAGGGATATAAAAGATTGCCTTAAGTTCACTCCCTTACAACACAAAATTAGTGTATGTGTTGCGCAAGTTGCAGAGGAACCAACCGACATACCGTTATCATACTTTAGTAACTAACATTAAATGCAGTGTTATGCAGTATGCAATATTACATCAACATTTGTAAGTGCAGTCCAACAAAGCTGATTTTTGGTAAAAAATATTCAAATGAAATGTAACTGAAAATTTTTTCGTAAAAACAAGAAAAAAATGTAATTTGTGCTTAGTTCCAAAATAATACAAGTCCAAAACATTATTTTGGTAACTAGTGTTTCTACTAGTTAAGCTAACCACAAATTAAATGTCTATGCATCACTCTGTTACATAACAAAAATACTTGTTTTTGGATAATGCTATGGTGAGGATAAGAACTGTATGAAAAAATCAAACAAGGAACACTGCTATACCAGCTAGGAAACATGGTGACAAGGTAGAACTGGATATTAAAAAAGTGGGATAGGAAGGTGAAGATGAAAGAAATAGAGAGAGCAAGAGGGAGACAGAAGCAACGCAGTACCTCCAGAAGATGCAGCCTTTTTAACTCGCACATTTTCTTTCAGTGTCGTTGCATATTATATTAGCCGTGGTCTTTCTGTCACCTGTGTTTAGGCGATGGTGCTTGCATCTAGAAAAGCTTCTGCAGAGCAATACTCAGCTTTAATAGCCTCAAAACATAGGTCTTGGAATAATAAAATGCTAACTTTACTTCCTTTGAGAGGGCAGTTTTGCTTAGAAACAGAAATCGCAAAAATTTGTTATTTAGAGACTGGCCAAAAATATCCTTACATAAGTGGTGAGAAATATCGTACACGATGTTCATTTGGCGCTCCTTTTTCTTTACAAGATATAAGTTCAATTCAGGGGTTTATGTGCGCACCAAATGAGTGCTTTCAGCTATGACGCATGCTGCAGTGGAGGCCTCAGGATTACGGTATTTGGGACTACACAAAAACATTCTTTAATAGGCACTAGACACATTTTTTTAATTTCATCCCCACCACAAACATGATGACCCCAGTGACCAGAAATAAGACTCGCAACCTTGCGCTCAGCAGCAGAATGCTCACAGTTACTGTGGCGAATTAATAAAATAAAATTTAAAATATAAAATCCTGATTGGGTAGTTCAATATTTTGAGAGGTCAAGCATGCGTTGAAAACACTCCACTACAGTTGCAACTGCACCTTATGAAAACCAACTTCATGAATTTCCCAGTTTCAGGATTCCATGATTGTAGCTGAAGATGTTAATGCATTCCTAATTTCCCAAATTATTGTACAGGTCTTGTCAGCTTTGTGAAACTGAGATTTACCTGAATACTGGCACACAGTGCTGAGGAAACATTAATTAAAGTGTACCAAGCAAACTATTTGTTGTGGTAATGTGTTAGACAAAGTTGCAGTTTTCACATTTATGCATTTCAATCAACGTGCTTGCCTCTTCATTCTGCTTGAAGTTCCACTTTATTTGTTCTTTTTAATTTGCATCACGTAATTGCTAATACTTGCAATCCCTGGCCGCCACTGTTTCCATCTTTGGCATGAGTCAAAGGATGGCTCTTTATCTAAACTACACGGCCAGTATTTTCAGCCAACTGATGCATGCCATTCTTCTTTTCCAGATACGAGCGATAGTGAAGACCAAGGACAGTAGTTCCCTTGTTTACAATTCTTCCGAAAAAGAAGAACGAAAATGACCTTCACATGCGACCTCAAGCAGCCGTGCCTTTTGCATCACAGCGCTGCCTTTTATTATTTTTATGTCAGCGAAAGGCATCCGTTCTATCATCCAGCATAAACTTTGATGTGAAAGAGAAAAAATGAAGGCCCCCAATCCATCCCGCTGCATTCTGCGCTTCACGCTGGCCTTCCCCGGCTAGGGGCCGTACATTTACACCATCTCAGGCAACTAATTTTTATAGTTAATAGGCTGGTTCAACAGCTGCTGTTGTATCTCACATTTCTTTTATATAACTGTTACAATGCATTCAGATAATTTAAAAATAAACTTATCGAACACATTTTCTTCTAGGTGACTGGTGAGGTGTGGTTGGGGTGTAGTACGCGTACTGGGATAAAATGAAATGCAAGCGAGCACCGTGCGTGGCTTGGAGAAATGTGGCAAGCTGTAAACCTTTGAGATTAGGGTTTTTCATTTCAGTTGTTTTTTTTGTTGTTGTTGCTTTTGTGAACTCGGTACACTTTTTCTGATGCTTATTCATAAGCAAATTATTTGTTTTTGCAATTTTCGGCGACTGTTTTTCACAAGCAGATTTGCAATTTTCTTCCTCCACATGAAGAATAAGATTAAGCTTTTTTTTCAGCACAAAGTACTGTGATTCCTGCCTCGTTTTTTTTTAGTATTTTACAGCTACAGCAGTTAAAACTAATCCAGAGATACTGATGTTTGTGAAATACTATCATGAGCGGCTTGCAACAGACACTAGAAAATGTGACCGTTTAGTATTTGCGTTGATAGGCTAATATTGGAGCAGCAAAACCAGTACAATAGCAAACGTTTTCATCTTAAACTTGGTGCTTACAAATGCTAAAAACTATATAAAATGAACACGCACACGAGGCACAGGCAAGGCAGACATTAAGGAGGCTACCCAGCCTGGGAAACCTGAACTGTTATCTGACATACCAGACTGCAGCCTCTCGTTTTGTCACAAGTGGTGCAAATGCACTTTTTTCTTTGGTGATGACGACTTGTTGCAAAAATAACTGAACAAGGGCACCATTTGATGACAGCCAACTACTGGATCCAAATTAGCTTGATAGTTGTGCCTTGCTATGCTATACTCTAAAAAATTGCCTGCTTTGGGTAAAAACAGCATCTCTCAAAATTGACACGTTTAATGTTTTAGCTGAAAACGTGTCGCCCTACTTATGATCCAGGTGCCCTGATGATTTGCCAGCTCAAAAGGCACATTGACCCGTGCATCGTTTTATCCCACTACTACACGGTGAAACTTAAATGTGGCCCGGGATTGCCGGCAGCACCATGTATAACGACAGGATTGATGCTCAACAGGTACACATCTCTTGCTGGCACAATGATATGATGACTTACGCTCAACAAATGCCCATCTCTTTTACTAATGAGCTGTGCTGATGCATCTTGATTTAGTTCAGGCATTCTGCCTGCAAATGTGATGCAAGATGGTAGAGGTGCCTCAACAATTCACATATAAAATTAAAAGAAAAAAATGTGTACATACTTTATTGCCAACAGTGGGTTCTTACAGCTGCCTACGTGTAGATAGGTTTGTCCTTAAAACAGGTAAGCAGTGTTCAACTGTGCCACTACTATACTAGAAAACACACTCTCCTGCATTCCTCATTTGTGTAAATAATGTGAGAAAGGTGCGACACTTCTGCTCATCTCTGACGATGTTCCCTGACGTCAGCAGCAGTGTAGATAGACCTTGCCCCTCCCCTTTTTTCTTCTATGCCAAAAGCAGCAATACTATGTGCAGTCATACCTTGAAGAAATATTTTTATTCTTATTTTGTGTTGTCCCGTGTAACAGTATCATTTTTCTCAGTGAAACAACCTAACCTCACAATGGACTCCATCTGTTAAACCTGCGCATGGTGTGCAAACATTTTTGGCTCATTGTTATGCTTCGAGTGGAATCAGCGAATGCTTGGGTGTTCCCTTTTAATGCGTGAACACAAATTATTGTTAACTGCCGTGCCTCTAAATGTATGAATGCGCATAAATGTTGTACAGCAAACAATTCTCCACCTTGATTTTTGTGTTTCTTTCATGTAAGTATTGTACCGTCCGCGCAGTGCGAGTGCGATGAGCTACAATAAAATGTTTTTCACAACTTGTCAGTGTGCTGTGAATATCGCGCGAGTCCTGCACGTATTACGTTAAGTCAAGTGTAGAAACACTAAGACCATCATTTTAATCGTGGACCAAAATTGGTAACAAAGAATTCTGAGCGCACTACCACCAAGTGTCGCACTGCTCTACAAAACAAATCAAATCTACATACCTAAAATGCGCGCTCATTCAAGCTCAAACCCCGCGTTGGGTAGCTGCAAGTTTGACAGAGCAGTGTTTCTAATCCAGCCGGTGCATAAAAACAAATGTCTCCCTAATAACTAACACGAAGCGTGTTTACAGAGGCGTTTAGTCACTACGCGCTCCAAAAATGCACTGAATGCGTATTTTCAGCCAGAACGTTACTTCTCAACTTGAAAGAGGCAAGACCGGGTAGTACCATGGTAGTACTGGCTCACCACGTAGTAGTACCGTGGTACCGTGCCCAAGAACCCCCTCTCTCAAACTCGTTATAAAAACCGATTATCATGTAAGTAATTATTTGATTCAGCCCTATGAGAACATGAGGTCAAGTAAACAACATTTTTTTATAAGATTACAATCAGAATACAATATGTTTTAAATTTCGAATGAGGCGCCTTCTCTCACACAAAAATTGCGAAGTAGGGATAAAAAAATAGTCCTTCATTTTCAAAGCCGGAAGCAAAATAAATAATCCCCAACGCTTAAAATTAAGACATATTTCCATACAAATTTACTATTTTTCTTATTTTAAACTTATCTAAGGCGAAAATATTTGTTAGCAAACTTGAAATTCGGCGGATGAGTACACACGTTATGCCCCACCGGAACGTGAAAAAAAAAAAGGGCGGTACAAAAGCCGCCCGCGCTTTGAAAAGTTAACGGGGCAGGACGGGTTATGCCAGGGCGGAATGGAGTCGCTAGAAGTAACGTCCACTCACTCCTCAGAGTTTGATGGCTCCAGCGTAGTCGAAGACGAGGGCGACTCAATAAATGCGTATTTCGATAGAGTTCGAGTGGACCGCAAGAAACTCGAAGAGATGCTTCAAGGTGAGCATTATTACATAACTGTCAAATTTCCGCCGTTGCACCCTCTTCACGTCGACCAGCCGTATGCAGTGCAGCGTTCATATTCAATGCGTTGAACACGTTGAACATATTGGGGCATTTGCCATCAGCTGCTGCAACAGCGCTTCGGACTTTCGTGTACGAGAAACCACCACCTGTTGCGCGAAGGGCTGGTTGTGCGCCACTTGCGGCAGGGTATTTAGCGCGAAGTTTAAGTGTCGTAAAGCTGTACACGAGCTCTTTTCAAACAAAACTGCGGCTGTTATTACAGGAAAAATAAGCTGATATTGTGCAGGGTCGACCACCAACTGCATGTATTCAAATTCGTTATCGCAATTGGCATTCGCTGGTGGGACTTGGAAAAAGTTTGCATGCAGTAGCCTAACAAAAAACTGGTTGGTGCTAAAAACGTGACAGCAGAAATAACCAGTAAATCTATGCGGCGTCAATACCTTGTTTAAATTGGAACGTAAAAAAAAAAAGAAAAACAGGTGACTAGTCGCTGTTGCACCCACCGCAGCCCAAGAGGGGAGGGGAGGGGGGCTAACCCCCTTTCGAAATTAAGCTTAAATGGTGGGTTTATCATTTCAGCTTAATTTCGTAATTATCTTTACTTTGCTGGAAAGTGTGTTCGAAAAAGTTGTGTTTTCGTATTTATTCAGTGATTTGTTTGACAATCGCAGAGAAGCGCGCAATTCCTGGGACGTAGGATGGAAAAGGCGCGAACTGCTCTTCTATCCATCCTGCGTTCCATTTGCGCTTCCGTTGTGTGTGCGGGTGCATTACTCTTGGCCTCTTTTTTTTTTTTTTTTTCGTGGGCATCTTTAAACGTTTCTAGCAAGTTTGCGATAGCGGGACGTCTTCGAAATAGTCAAGAGGGCAAATTAAGAGGCAGTCAGATTAGCTAGCCCTTTTCGCGAATGGCGACGAACTTGCCCGCCTTGTCCGGCAATTTCGCTATAATTTTTTTAGTTGCGGTTAAGTTCACATGCTTCGCACAGCGGGTTTTCTTTTTTCCTAATACGTGAGAATGCATTCTTTGCCGAGTGCCCCGCCGAAGAGGCGTGACAGTTTTTTTTTTTTTATCTGCAAAATAAATGCATAATTGGTGATCACACGTCATCCTTAACGTAATTATTGTTACCTTTATAATCGACAAGGAAGAACTTAAATAAACGAAACAAACGCGTGACACGATGAGCGCCTAATCACGGTGGGAAGAGTCTCTTTGAGGGAGTAGTTCGCATGCGCAGAGCGGTCCCGCCGCCAGTGCAGTCGTCGTCTGCTAGGCTGTTGCCGCAGGCACAACCTTTTCCGTCTGCCGGCTGTTTTCATTGCCGTGAGCCGTACATGAAATCGCCGTCACCGTCCGAAGACAGCCGGCTGATTACTAGCGGAAAGGGTTGTTTGCGGCAACTGCCTAGCAGACGACGTTTCTGCGTTCTGGGACCGTTCTGCGCATGCGAACTACTCCGTCAAATAGACGCTCCAGCGATTGAAAAGTCGCCGGCTGTACTTGCCTCGTTTTTGGCAAAAAATAAAAAGAAGCAAAACTATTGGAGTTAGTGAGCAAGTCTGTGTCACAAGGCACACGTAAGTATTCTTTGGCTTCTCCACACCACGTTCGCGGATGTATGATTTCCTGCACGATTCCGAGGAAAATCACTTTACATCATAGGGAAGTGGCTTGCGCAGTCGACATGCAGTTGTGTAGAATTGCTTGGGTTCGGGTAAGTTGGTTCGACTTAAAACTTCAGCTTGAACGAAAAAACAGGACGTATAGGAAGAAAACGCGGACACAGCATTGCGTCCGCACTTTCTTCCGACGTCCGGTGTTTGTTCGTTCAACCTCAAGTTTCAAACTTAATCACAGCGCGGAAGACGGGACAGACAGTAGAATAACCACAGGACAGGCGCTGATTTGCCTTTGGGTTTTCAATAAATTGAGATGGAAAAAAAAAACAGCGCCTCTCCTGTGGTTATTCTACTGTCCCGTCTTCCGCGCTGTTAATTTAACTATGAATACGTACCAATTAACTCGACCAACTTGCAACTGTCCTCAAGTTTCAAGTCTATGCATTTGTAGTTGAGAACATTTATGGTTGAAACCACTGATGTTTATTATTTTTTATGGTAACTCAACGATGCATCGAATTACTGTAGTGACGCTTACCTTGTAACATTTGCGCACTATTTCATTTAGCGTCTGAAATATTTAGTTGTGTTCCGTGTGAACCCACATTTGTGTTCCAAACTTATGTCATGCATTTTGGTAGATCAATTTTAATGCGTTATATAGCTTTTTGCCGGTTTGTGAATGGTTTGCGCCTGGTTGGCAATGAAGGTGAAGAAATAGGCGCAAACGCAATGTACCAGCTGGTGAAGCACGCGCTACAGAGCCCGAATTGGCCCGCGCGCTCCTCTTGTACAGGGTGTTGCGACGATAACTGGAACACTTCAAAAATTTTTCCTGAGCGAACCGCCGCTCTGCTCGCGCTCAAACTTGCCACGAAGGTCGCAATTTGTGGTCTATTTTGTTTGATACCGGGAGTAACGATAGTACTTACCTGTGTATTCTGAAAATAAAAACCATTTTGGCCTATGGGAAAATGTCGGCTGATTTGGACGTGCGAGCCAGCGCAAGTTGCTGTTGGAACGACGGAACCACCTGCAGAGTGAAACGCATGTTTGGGATTCACGTACGGAGCCAAATGGTGCAGCAGACGATCAGAAAATGCACCTAGAAATGAGCTAACAGACGATCAGAAAACCCGGTTTTCGGGCTCGCACGTCCAAATCGCCGCCATTTTCCCATAGGCGAAAATCGTTCTTATTATTTTTTTTTTTTTCAGGATAAACAGGTGAGTACCGTCGTTCTTCCCGGTGTCGAACAAAATAGACCACAAAATGCGACCTTCGTGTGAAGTTTGAGCGCGAACAGAGCGGTGGTTCGCTCAGGAAAAAATTTATTGGACCTTTTTCCAGTACCGGTCCCTCTAGCGGCCGCCACGGCGAACTAAAAATGGCAGTAAGGCACACCCCCAAGAAAGTTTGGCTTTCGGAGAACTCGTGCACAAAATATCCTGTTCCTGCAGCCCCTCCCGCACTGACCCATCACCCGCGCCTTTCAAATGAATGTCACGGTAGCAGGCGAACGTTCTCGTGACTAATCTGCCATGTTCCCCCTTTTTTTTTTTCATTTTACTAACCCCCTCACTGCAGCCATGTGCTGGCAGCGTGGTCAGTCTCAAGCGTCTTCGCCCCTTTTCTTAGAAAGCCATTATTGTATGCACGTACGAACCCACCACGAGGAGTCCAAAGAGAAAAAAAAAAAAAAGAAAATGTGCAGATTATAGCCGCTCCCTAAGCAGAAACCGAGGGGCGCGCTTTTGTTTATTTTGCTCGAGGCGACTGCCAAGAATGGCGGACCGGCAGCCCGCGCATGCGCAGATCGCTACTGGAAAAAGGTGGAAACACTACTGGAAACACACACGTGTTTGTGCCACGGGTGTTTTTGTACTAGATGACTGCGCTTGGCACGTGGATTTTTTTTTGCCGCCATTCGATGTGGTCAGCGTCATGTTTTTCGCCTCGACATATAAATTTTCGCCTTCGAATTAAACTTGTTCTCACCGATGGGCCGAACCAAGTTCGTCGGATGCATTTGTTCGCTATGCAGATGTAAAGAAGAAAAAAAAAACTACTAGTGTGATGCTCAGACATGCTTGAATTAGATCGCAAAAAATCCAAAGCAAATTTCTAATGGCCCATTATTGTTGAACCACCTTGCAGTCTGAAAAACGCCCTCAAGCAGTAAGCAGCAGGTCAACTACGTCCCGCGACAAACACATTGAAACGGCCTGGCAATTATTCCTGCGCGCACACGGCCGCAGATGGAAAAGAGAACTAAAAGCGCACAAAGACAATTAACGCTTCGTCGTCTTTTCTTCCTTCTGAGGTGTACGCGTTCTGAGGTGTACAGCACGAGAGCCATGTGGCTCTCGTGCTGTCTTTACTCAAATGCAGAATACGGCAGAACGCCACCGACATTCCCTGCAATTTGTTTCCGGTGTGCATCAGCTTGCAGTTTTCTCCCTTGTCGCACTTCACCCATCAGCAGGAGCTATTCTACGTACCTATTCTCGAACATCGCCTCTTGCATTTGTTACTGATTAATTGTGGTGTTTAACGCGCTGTAGTGGAGAGCTCCGGATTAATTTTGACTACCTGGGGACCTTTAACGTGCGCCGAAATCTCGTACGCACGGGCGTTTTCGCCTCCATCAGAAAAGCGGTCGCCGCAGCCGGGAATCGAACCCGCGTCCTTGGGCTCGAATCAGCAGCACAACGCCTTAGCCATTGAGCCACAACCGCGGCGGGTTTTATTCGTTGCTGTGGGTGATCGACAATCGAAAGTTCCGGCCCCTGCGCCCTTGCCCAAATTGGCGTCTGCTCGGCAGAAGTGACGATAAAAGGCGACACGCGCGTTTGCTGCGCAGTCTGCTTCGACGAGCACGTAAGTTGACCGCGCTTGTCCCTGTTCGATTTGCGTCTGCGTTTACGGTGGATGACACATTTTGCATCTAGTGACGCACGCTGGTTCCCACGCGGAATTGTCAAAAAATTGCTGTGCCGAACCATTCGTTGGTTCAAGGCGGAAGCTGTTTTGGTTTTACCGGCTAGCAATTATTCAAATGCAAAATACGATTCGACTGACCGGGGCGCAGTCCAAAAAGGAGTGCACGAAACTGCTGCGGGATGCGAGAGCGGCTTTGTCGGTGACGTCTCGTCTACTGAAGCTGGAAACGTATTGTGCGCACACTCGACCCTCCTCCAGAGTCCTCCTCCTCTACTCACTTCACTTGTCGTCTGCTCCGGTTGCGCCTGTCAACCATTGGATACCGGTCGTGTCGCGCCGTCACGTGGGCCTCGGTGGGCGGCCTTTTGCCGCCGTGGTCACCTCCGCCACGCTTTTCGAGCTAGTACGATAGAAAGGATGCAGTGGGGGTGTTATTGAGCTTGGCAGTGCTTCTGGACGCCACCGTCCCCCCTCCACGCACTTCCACTGCTGGTGGGGCGCGACCTCTCGTCCCCGCACTTGAATAGGGTTGCCACATTTCCCCGAGAAAAAAACCGGCGCATCGGAAGGGGGGGGGGGGGGTATATAGAATATTTAATTTGTGTTGAAAAAAAGACTCCATGTTTTTGTCATGCAGCGCCATTTATTGTGGCGTTTTCTTACTTAAGAGAAATCAACATAACCTGTACTGAAAGTGATTAAGAGCTTGGTTATTGCTCTGAATGTGTTTCACTGAAAGGTAGCCGCAATTTCTGACCGCGGCGGCAGCATTTCTTTCTTTTGTTCCTCCCTTAGGTCCCCTCCATCTCAGGCGGCGCGCTCGCCCGCGGAATTTCTCTGCTCGCGTGTCTTTGCACAGCTTGTCGACACATATTTATCGTTTTAGTTGTTGAATTGACGCCTATGAAACGCCAAAACGCGTATTATCACGGCACAAGGGCCAAAAATCCGGCCAATGACGGCCGGTTTTAAGTATGGACCGGCAACCGGCCCACTGTTTAAAAAACCGGTCGGGCCGGTCCAAAACCGGGCAGGTGGCAACCCTACACTTGAAGCGCCCATGCCACATTTTTTCCCGTGCCTCGGCTGCTTACCCCATTCTCCGTTCGCGGATATTTCCCGACTTGGATACCTCTCTCTCCCCCCTCCCCCCCTCTCCTCTCCTCTGGGAGCGCGCGTGGGGATGCGTACACGTGGGAGAGAGGTAAACAGCTTCATCGTAATCCGTATTTTTATTTTATTGTTTTTTTACAGGAAACTGGGGACTAGAAGCGCACGTGAGATCTCGGAAAGAAAAAAAATTCTAAACGCGCCTAAAGACATGCACACTTTTAATGTGTTTGTCAGCATTGCCCCCTTGGCCAAGTTCTTGCTGCTGGGCGGGAGAACTCTAAATATTGCCCAATGTACTTGGTCCGCCCCCTTTGCTGGAGCATGTTCCAGACAGTGGAGAAAAACCAAATGAAACTAAACTTTACGAGTAATTTTTAATCAAGCAAACTAGCCCGGGAGAAGACTTTTCTTGAATGACAATACGCGGTTGCCCTTTTGACATCCTGAGAGGCACATTTTATCACCGGAAAAAAATGTTCAGATTGTGCTTTGCAGCAGTAGTGAGGGCTTCTTTGTAATATACTTTTTGTGGATGTTGCATTTGAGTTACCACTGCTGCACCAGTTTGCTCAATTACATTTGCACAGCGCATCCGATTTTCACACACAAATGGTTTACTTACCCTGTGTTTCAAAGCTGCAGCAATAGATTTATCGCCATTCGCCAAAAACTTCATCCATTCAAGTTGGAATAGGCATTTAGTTTGTCTAAAAACAAAACCTAAGGGTTCTATGCACAGGCATGAAATTTTGTTGGGTTGTTTTTGTTTGTTTTTTCTTGTTATAAAATGCTTGGCATGGACCCTGCAACTTGTTCATGTACACAAAAATTTTGCTGGCTGTTAGCTCTGTTTGGCAGGCAGAAAAGTTAACTCCCAATTCTTTTTCAACATTGCAGAAACCGGACCAGGAGTGCCTACTTCGGCATACCAGTTCTTCAAACAGGTGCAGTGGCTTGGTTATCTTGGCTCGTTTTCATAGTGGTAGTTTGGGGCCAGCGTAAGCCTATGACATGTAAATGACAGGGAGCGTGACACCTAAAAAGGGCGTGCTGCTCCGCCTTGGCAGCATCACCATTGGCCGAGCTGGCATCCTGCGGTGGGACAGCTCCGCCGCAGCCGTCTGCTAGACCATTGTTTGGCCGGGCGAACAGTGTAATCCAACCGGCTGGGTTTCGCCATATACTTTCCCGGATTTTTTTATTGGCTCCAATTTAAGAAAAGGGCATCAAACTTTACGACAGCAAGCATTTTTTCGGCATGTCGAAAGGCGACTGCGCTCATTGCACTAATGTCAAGGGTCGCTGCATACGCCAAGCAAGCGTAAACAAGGAGGCTTACACAGTCGGTTATTGTGTGTAACCATTATTATTTCACTTTAGCACTGTCTCCTTGTAATTGGCAAACGTTAATGCGACTGATCGATGCAAGTAGCCCATCCATCTTGGTATAGTGAATACGAACGGTTCCTACCTGCATCTTTGTATGTGGGAACCAGTGCGCTCTCTTCCTAAAGAAAGAGCGTGCTTTTGTTCTTTTAAAGCTGGCTTAACGAATTGAACGTTGAGCTCTGCGATATGCTGAACAAAAAAGATGTTTACCCGACCACCGTGTTCTTTGGGAATTTCATTTTACCGTACACCGCCGGGTTTAGGTTTCTCGCTGCTTGCAGGTGTAAGCGTTGAACTTTTGCTGTCAATACGAAAATGCTGGAACTTCCTATTTTAACAGCTCTCGTCCTTACCTTTTGCGCTGCTTATTTTTTCGTCATGCTTCACCACCTTAGTCAATCTTCCACGTTAGGATTGAGCAAGGTTGTTGGCTTGCAGTACACAGTGCCGGCCAGCCAACCACCCAGAGGGGGGAAAATTAGTTCAAGGTGTGCAGATATTCGAAACTCCGAATGCTTCGCAAATAGGGTTTGCTATTCGATTCGTAGCGCAATAGCTATGAAGCACATACATGCCAACTGAAGGTTCACTACACGGCATACCCTTTTGGGCTGGCTTTTTTGCACCATTGCGAAACTCTGCAGAAACGCCTAACATGTGTGAGCATTACGTACAAGTGTATTCTAACCCGGGGCATAGCCAGGGGTGGTGTTTTGAGTCGGAGCACCCTGTGAAATTTTCAGAGTGCTGTATCTCTGCCTCCCTCTCCTTTCGGCCTTTTTTTTTCTTCAGTGCTCTTTACATACCACATCGACATATTAAAATATAAACAAAAATAAGAGCAGTGTTGGTTCGTTGTTTGTGTGCAGTAGGGCTGTGCTTACTCTTCATTCAGCGCACTGAACAAGAACAAAAATCGCGCTCGCCAAGCACGAAACAGCTGACAAGTACACGGGCTCTCATTTTTCCTTTACCCAAATCATTGGCACCGGTGACTTGGTTGGTGCGTGCTGTCGCTGTTGTTAGTAAACGATAGTTAGTACAGCTAATCAATAAATACGGTGGCTTGCAGCGAGTGGTAAAAAAAAATGCGACAACTTGAAGAAAAAAAAGCCCTGCAGTAGACACAAAAGGAGGTAACATTGACACTCGCAGTCGTCGACCAGATGCACGCTTATTCTATCAGCTGGGAATGGCTTACAAGATTCCCAGACATTAAAATATTTAACTGATAATAGTGAAAGCAGACTGAACTTCCATAACAGGAGTCTGTCTCCAGCGATCGTAGGCCTTTTGCGGTAGGCCGGCAGAAAAATATTCCTCCTTACTTCGACGGCTGCCATTCAGTTTCATCGGCACTATGTAAAAAAAAATTGCAATCGTCTTCCGCACACGGATATAGTCGGATGAGAATGTCAACAACCACTTGCTTTACGCGGTGCACATGGCGTATCCATTGGCCCTGAAGGCATGGCAGTGTTGAAAACTGAAAACAACTTCTTTCCCGGCGGGCAGTTAGCATAAGAATGTACAGTTTACGACCCAAGAGTTCGTATGCGACATCATGAAGTCACTGTCTCTCCGCGACAACTTCAGGGCTGTCTGCTCGGCTACCCACCATGTAGTGTGGGAAGTGCCCATGAGGGCGGTGCCAGTGTTCTGTTGCGCACTCCCTATAGTGTGGCTGCTGCGGTGTTTACGCAAGTTCAATGACTGGATGACTTCAACCTATGCAGCCAATTCGTCTGTGTGTGTGCATACAGGTGGGAGTATGTATGAGGAGTACGATGGTAAAAGCAAGGAGGGATCTAGTGGTAAGAGGCTTAAAACAATACATTACCAGACTGTAGGAGAACCAAATGCTAACATGACAAGCACATAGTAAGGTACTGCAAATGGGAATATTTGGTAAAAGCAGGTAGTACTTTGCGAGTTTGCTACTAGTTTACTACGTCTTGTGAATTGCAGTTCACTTGACTACCTAGTAAATGTAGCAAATCGTGTCTGTCTGGTGTTCATTTTTGAAATGGGGCATTGGTCAACTGGGTCTCCATAATTCTTATGCCTGTATTCTGGAACTTTATATCAAGGTCTCAAGATTACTTTGGTGTTTAAGCATACATGGAGTTTGGCAGAGATGTCAGAGTAGCAGCTAGATGGTTCTTTGAAGCATTTTTTGGGACCTGGCTTGTCCAGGCAAGTTTTCAGCCAGGGGTGGCTATAGGGTGACCTCTTGATTTTGGGAGGCGGTGAAAGCTTTGCAAGTACATTGCCAGGAGATGAGATGGCATGCACTGCAGTCTTACTAGTGCTAGTTCAAAGGGTCGAGGGGAAGGTGGGCATGCAGGCTATAACCCCCTTGCCCATTTTGGATCCACCAGCACTGGGCCCATCAGCAGGTTCCTCAGCTTTGTCATTGGGGTTCCTGTCGCACCTCCTGTAGCAGATCAAGGGGATAAATGTTGAAAACTGCATTGCTCTCGGTAATCTGCACCCCTTGCCAGCTTTGGAGCATTCCAGTTTCTGCTGCTGCATAGTAGTTGGTAGGTGCAAGGTTCCTTACCACGAATAATAGTAAAAGATCCTTCATACTTATTTAGCCTCTGGTTATGTATTCAGGCCTAAGGGTCTACAAGTGACAAATCTGCAGTCACCAGGAGCAGTTTGCAATACGCAATGCACCTATTATATTCATTTTCAGTTCCTCCTTGGGACACTCTAGCCTTGGCCAGTTGAATGGGGTAAACGCTGGCTTGGCCAACCTATCAGCTGTCGGGTGTGTATACACTTAGAATTGATCCTGGCCTGAACATGTTTGTTCATTTGAGGCCACCTATAACACCTGCTTTGTATAAAAAATATTCCTGGTTGGGCTTCATGTGCAGTCTACCACTGTTCCTTGCAAAGCTTTGGTACAATCTCATACAGGGTGTTGCGACGATAATTGGAACACTTTAAAATTTTTTCCTGAGCGAACTGCCGCTCTGTTCGTGCTCAAAATTCACACGGTCTCATTTTGTGGTCTATTTTGTTTGACACTGGGAACGACGGCGGTACTTACCCGTTTATCCTAAAAATAAATAAACGATTTTCACCTATGGGAAAATGGCGTTCAATTCCCGGCCGCGGCGGCCGCTTTTCTGATGGAGGCGAAAAGCAAAAACGCCCGCGTGTACGAGATTTCGGCGCGCGATAAAGATCCCCAGGTGGTCAAAATTAATCCGGAGCCCTCCACTACGGCGCGCCTCATCGCCTGCGTTGCGTCGGCGCGTTAAACCCCACAATCAATCAAATCAATGGGAAAATGGCGGCTGATTTGGACGTGCGAGCCCGAAAACCGGGTTTTCTGATCGTCTGCTAGCTCATTCCTAAGTGCTGCATTTTCTGATCGTCTGCTGCACCATTTGGCTCTTTCTTACTGTGAATCCCGTTTAGCTCTGCATACCCCAGGTGGTTCCGTCGTCCCAACATCAACTTGCGCTAGCTCGTATGTCCAAATATATATATATATATATATATATATATATATATATATATATATATATATATATATATATATATATATATATATATATATATTTTACTGTGTTACTTTGTATTAATTTTGTATATATTCGTTACTTTCTATTGCCAGTTTTGAGTTTTGTGGTAGCTCTCCCTGTTCAGGTTTCAGACTAAACCATTGTTTTTCCTACTTTACGCAATTGGCCAATCATAGCAGGCATGCCACCCTTGTGTGGTGTATTTCATGGGTAGTTTTGTCACTCCAATATTCTTCTCAAGAACTTCACTTTTAATGCAGAGTTCTAACTGCATACTAGCCCATGCTTCTAATCGAGCCATGTGAGAAGGTAAAGCATGATCTTGAAAAAGTGAGCGAAAATTCAAATGTTACATTTTTCATTAATCACTGTGAACAGCAGCACTGTTGTGAAATTCTTTGTCAATGCAGTACAAGGCAACAAGGTGTTGCGTTGCATGCCTCAGTGTACCTTCGGAGAAGGCAGAATTCATGGCGCAATATTATTTTTATTTTTTATTTATTTATTTATTTATTATTTTTTTTTTTTTTTTTTTTTTTTTTTTTTTTTTTTTTTTTTTTCAGGTTATGGACGATACTAACACCATAATTTCCTGGCCAGTGAAGCTCAAGGCTGGTGCAAAGTCAAAAAAAGGTGGGCTTCCCTTGGATAACTTTTTCCTTTTGGACCATAAAGACACATTGTTTAGTTTTAAAGAAGTAGCCTTCTATAGCTTGCACAACTGCAATCTATTTTGGCCCTAAACAACGTTGTTTACCAAAAAGAGGTAGTTAGTATTTATGGACTTTCAAGTTTCCCGCAGCGTTACGTCAGCAGTTGCTTCCTTTGGGGAGGCTGCGGTGGTTCAGTGGCTAAGGCGTTGTGCTGCTGAGCACGAGGACGGGGGTTCGATTCCCGGCCACGGCGGCCGCTTTTCTGATGGAGGCAAAAAGCAAAAACCTCCACGTGTTCGAGATTTTGGTGCACGTTAACTCTTTCGTTACCGTGGGAAAATTGACCAATTTTCTAGGGGTCCAAGAAAATTTTTTTCTGCTAAAAAAATTGGTTGGGTACTAATTACAGGAACACAAAATGCAGAAAATTTAACGGCCTTTCCAATAACACTAGTTTTTTAAATGTTTTCATATATCATAGTTGCGGGAAAAAAATATCAATCAAAATTTTTGTCAAATATAAATTTTGTAGGAAAACATTTAAAAAACATGCACTAAAAAAAATGTCGTGCGCGAAACAGTTTTTCAGATATAAAACAAAATGTTAAGCCGCGCGGTGCTTGTGTCGTGCGGTGAAGCCCAACCTCCAATTCAAACTGTGCAATTTCGGGTGGTTTCATGGAAATCTGGCGGTTTCACATTATCAGAGGCACCAATTTGCGCCCACATAACGTAAAAACATCTTGTCAATGACTGACTTTGCATTTACAGCCAGCACAATATTTGGGTCAAGCACGCGATGATGAAAAACATGCATGAAGTTGAAAACGGAACTCCGTGGTTGATGCTTGTTGACGTTCACGGTCAGTTATCTCTCAAAACATGAAGTTGAGCTTTATTATCATCTTCTGACTCACAATTGTAGCCTTGCTTGCAGGAATGAGATGTGATGCGCTAGAATCAAGCCCTGCAAGAGTAGCTGTTGCGCGATAAAAAAAGATCAGCACAACACGCTTCCTCCATTGCAGCGCGACCTAACATTTTTGAAATGAAACAGTACAAAATCTTATTGGAGACTACGTCCGAATAGACAGTTCAACTAAGCAGCAACACTAGACCCCAGAGATACCCTCGTATGGAAACGAAACTGGAAGGCGAACAGCTGGCAATGGGGCTCTTCGATTTACACTCTGACTCACCGAGGGTAGTCCGAGGATTCCCCGAAGCCATAGGGATACATGGGAAAATCGAATGCCGGACTGCTTCTCGGGGAGTCCGCAGTGAGTCCGACACTGCAAATCGAAGAGCCCCAGTGTGTAAGGCCGGTTTGAAGCGCTGTCCTCGTTGGAACAGATATCTGGCGACTGGGTGTGATTTGTCTTGCATCTGAAGTTCTTATTGCAGAAATCTGGTTAGGGTTCAGTGAAATCAGGGGCGGTATTCCCGTGTTTTGTCCCTTTTGTGTCCCTTTCAAAGTGTCCCTTTTGAGCGAGCCCTGATTGGCTAAAAGCGAACACCCGGATGTGACGCCATGCAAGCACGGCGGAGCTATGAGCCGTGCACATGGCTACTCGGAGCAGACGATTTGGAGCAGACGATTTTTCGTCGCAGTTCGCTCGCGGAACAATAAACACATAAAAGATACTCTGATACGGTTTCACTTCTTTAAAATGCGTTTGCAAGAACAGTTACGCTATTTGAATCAAAGGCCCACTGCTTAACCGGAAGTACGCCACGATGAAAGGGACGCAAAAGGGACGTTTTCAAAAGGGACAGTTACGAGAATACCGCCCCAGGAGCAGCATTGTTTGTTCGAAGATCTGTCGCGGACGTTCAAGGTGCCATGGTAGGTAGCCTTGAAGTTGGGTAACTGCGTAGTAGAGCTAAATTTGAGTTTTGTGATGCAGAAACGAAACCGAAACTGTTCGGGAATGGTCCTGGGGTAAGTAGAACTACCACACAACTTAGAACAACGTGCGCAAAGACAATAAAACTGCCTAAAATCATAAAGTAGCTTTGCAAGCAGGCACTGCTTGACATTTTCAGCTGATTTCTGGGATTATTACTGTCAGAGTGCAAACCTGACGATTGAAAATCGTTTGCTGTTTCATCATTCATGCCCTGATAACAAAAAGCAAATGCTGATGCAGAATAACTACGAGTGTCACAATATTCTTCGTTGGTAGCAGTGACGCGCGATGACCACGCCCCTTTTCCACACTCAGGTGATTCAAACGCATGTCAAAAATTATGTTTTTGCTGCAAAAATGAAAACTAAACTGATTTTGAAAGGCCATTTTTTGATCTAACTCCAAACAGCTTTACTTGTTCGAACAACGCCTGGAACGCTATGAAAAGGTGCTCCGAAAGCATCGTTCAAATTGAACGATTTTGAATAGGCGCGGTAACGAAAGAGTTAAAGATCTCCAGAGGGTCAAAATTAATCCGGAGCCCTCCACTACGGCGTGCCTCATCGCCTGCATTGCGTCGGCGCGTTAAACCCTGCAATCAATCAATCAATCAATCCTTTGGGGAGGTACCAGAAACGATAATTGGCATTTTGATCATGCTACTTAAAACCCTGTGCATGGTACAATTAAATAGAACCAGAAGCGTCACTGCAATGGCGCAGTGGTCTCCATTGATGGAGACCACTGCGGCAGCCAATCGCACCCAAGCCAAGCGGCAGCCAATCGCACAAACTAGAGGGAATGCGAGACAGTGGCTGGTGAGCCTTTCATGTCTTTATTGTCTAGCTTTTAATTGTTTGGAGTTTTCGGTTAACATGAGCACAATTTTTACATAGCAATCTTTCAAACCAACTGAATTTGTACTATTTTATCTTCATGTTCTCATCATGGACTTGAGGGATTTAGGCGCAAGTGATCTCTTCTCTGCCAGTTGCCCATTGTTGCAGTAAAGGCATGTGCAATCCTTAATTGCTACTGCAGTCCTGTTGAAATGGAACAGGCCCATGCAGCTTAGTCTTTCAAGGATCTGTACTTGTCTACATGTTTCTTGTTTCATGAGAAAATTGGGTCTCAAAAAAACTTTTTTGTTGTTGTTGTTAGGGGAGGTCGGGAGTTACAAGCCACACCAGGGCTATGAGGCGTTCTGTATGGAGGGCAGTGGATATAGAACAGCAGGGGATATCTAACATGCGCTGAAATCTCAACACATGAGCTTTTTTGTTTTTGCCTTCTGCAGGAAGTATGCTGAGGCAGTCATCTAACCTGTGTCCTTTGCGCTCAACTAGTGGCACCGTCTTGTGGCGGGTAAATTGATCCTATCGTGCAGTTCACAAGGCATTTTCTCCTATCCTTAATTTGTGCAACCCACCGCGGTGCCTTAGGGGCTATGGCGTTGTGCTGCTGAGCCCAAGAATGCGGGTTCGATTTCGAGCTGCGGCAGCCGCTTTTCTGATGGAGGCGAAAAGCAAAAACGCCCCTGTGTTTGAGATTGCTTGGCATGTTAAGGATCCCCAGATGGTCAGAATTAATCCGGAGCCCTTCACTATGGCAAGCCTCATCGCCTGTGTAGCGTCGGCGTGTTAAACCCAACAATGAATCAATCTTTGTGCAAAGAAACAAACTGGCCAACTTGTAATATTATTAGTCAATAAGTGCAATTTGTTTCGTTAAAAAAAAAGCCTCTGCAGTCAATTCTTTGAACCAGTGTAAAGCCCTTTTTTTAAGAGGATGGTGCTGAGGGTTGAAGAGAGCAGTTGTGAGAAGACACAGTTGATGCGTACTGATGCGCACCGAAACGCCGCGCTTGGAAAACTGATTCTAACAGTAGGTCAAGCTTTTGCCAGGCTGTTGGCCACTATATAAGCACACATTTGGTAGCCACGTGTTGGTTAGTTCACAGGATGTTGGTTAGTTCACAGGAATCTTTCCAATGGCTAAGCATTGCTTACTTGGCAGCAGCCTGAATTGTGGTTTGGGGTAAAGAGATCTGCAGCTCTTTTTGTGTGTGTGTGTGTGTGTGTGTGTGTGTGTCTGTGTGTGTGTCTGTGTGTGTGTCTGTGTGTGTGTCTGTGTGTGCGTGCGTGCGCGTGTGCGTGCGCGTGTGCGTGTGTGTGTGTTAAGCATTCTCTCATAAGCAATGCACTACATGAATTTCTCATATCAATAGTTGGCCCACACTACTTGCTCTGTGGCATATATTAGCATGGCAGTAAAACTGTGTTGCCACCCGTTTGGTGTTCTATGCTGCAGTTCTCATGTTGCCATTGCACGTACCTCCTTCTAACATTTTATGCAGATCCACATGTCAAAGTCATGGGAACACCTGATGCAGTTGACAAAGCTCGTGAGCGCATTCTTGAAGTGCTGGATTCAAAGGTACCCCACGTAGTTCATATGCTCATGGTGGCCATGCAAGTTGGCTACAGCGGACTTTCATTAAGTTAATGCTAAGGCACAAGCTCTAAGGGGGGTTCATTTTAAGGTGTTCGATTTTTGCTTGTCAAAGCGAAACCACAAACTTTAAGGAGACCTTGACAAAGTTCACCCAAAGGAAGTTTTGCAGAAATAAAACTACGGCTTCGTATATATAACCGTTGTCGAGCTCTTTTCGCCTATACCTTGTAAACATGTCTTGCTGTGTGCTGCTACAAAATCTTGGGACGAATCGTGCTGCACCTCTGCTCAGATAAGTCTCTGCCTATTCACTGCTAGTTTTAGTCTATTTCCGTTGGACAGAAGCTTGGATTACATGCAAATGACAGGACTGGGAAGCGGTTATTGCCCGTGTCTTCATTGTGCACTGGTTTCCTTGAACGTGATAAAGCAATATGCTATTTCAAATGATTATTGAAAAGCACAGCTAAGCCCAGACTCGCAAAGTTGACAAGAACAGCATAATATTGATTGAAATCTGATTTCACAGGATGAAAAATGTAGTAAACCGTATGGCTCTGAGTTATGTAATCTGTGCAGTTTTTAGTATTGCAGCTGTGTTTGAGTATTATTACGTTCTTGTGAAAGTAATATGAATACAGGTTCTATGCCACATACATACCTTTGATGGAGGAGCGTTAACGGCAACGTCGCTCAGAGGCTAACATACAATCAGTGGTGATTGTATGTTAGTTAGCCTTGGAGCCAACAGCAACCATGCATAGTTGATATACCAGTTGCGAGAACTTCTGATATCGAGCATCCAGCTTAATAAGTTGCTGCCAAGGCAATTTGCTATGGGCTTCAAAGATATGACGGAGCACTGGAAATTTATGAACAGAGTGCACCGAAGTGTGGAATGCCTGCTACAAGGCAATTTTTTTGTTCTACAAGTGGTGCTATAAGCAGCCCTGTTACAAGCCACTGGCTTCCATGAGAAATATTCCTTGTATGAACAAGATTTGTTGGTTGCTTAATATGTACCTCTAGAACTTTTTGGAATGGGCAATGCATCATACTATAGAAGTCCCGTGGCCTTTCAGCGAGGGGGGAAAAAAAAGAAAAAAAGTTACGTTTAGTAGGTTTCCGAAGCTGTTTATTAAAAACAAGCTCCTCTAAAGCATGTTCAGTGCTGTGCTCTGGTTTTCTCCATCTGCTAAGTGTCTCCTTTTCCATGACACAGAAAAACAGGGTGACTCTGAAAATGGATGTCTCCTTCGCTGACCACTCCTACATCATTGGCAAGGGGGGCCACAATATCCAGCAAGTGATGGACAACACCGGTTGTCACATACATTTCCCGGACTCCAACCGCAACAGCAACATGGACAAGAGCAACCAGGTATCATTAGCTCTGGTTTTTTTGACACCACAGGTTTGTCAAGCATTCGAATCGGTTGTGATGGCCAGGGAGCTAACAGGAACTACCTCCACATTTGGAGCAAATGTTGCCTTCGCCTTTGTGCACAAGGAGCTTTGAGGCATTATGCAATCTAAGCATTCAGCATTAGAGGCTAAATCTGTCAAGTGTGTGGCCTAATAAAGATAGCTCAAAACGTGAAGATTGTTTTACAGGGGCTACTACTTTCCCAGCCAACTCCAAAACCTTGGCATCCACCAAATCTGTTATATGCTAATGGGTGTACCATACTAAATATGATTGATCAGCATTGAGGAAAGACCAACATGTGGCTTGTACATAAAAGCAGCTATTCCTGCACGCCTTCCTAGCTGTGCTCCCCAACTCAATGTACTACACTTAAATAGTAAACTGCAGCATGGGCTTCAAGTCAGAAAAGTTGAAATTGACACAGTTAAATGCTTTGAATAGGAATTTGAAGTACAGCAGCACCTTGGGGCCACTCATTGACATTGTGGGGTAAAGAAAAACGAATGAGTGACCCTGTAGCCAAAACTGCCTTTTTCTCATTTAGTAAAAAGTTGTCATGGCAGTATGATGGCAGTTTTGCAATGTTTAAGGTCATGCACAGCGACAAGGGTATTTTAGTAAAATGGTTGCTTTTTGTCACCTGAAAGACTGTAAAAACATGTCCTGGACACCATAGGTGTGAGGACGTGTGTTAGCAGGCAGGCATGTGACCCGCAGAGGAGTATGAAGAGATGAGGCCATGGCTCTAAGATTTCAGAAGACAATGGTAGATATGTTCAGATGCGGGAAAACACTTGTACAAGGAAACTAGCGAAACAAACTGCAGCCAAACTGACAACGTGTGCGCAACGCGAAAAGCCACAAGTCCAAATACGAGTTGAAAGGGAAAAAGAGACGGCGTGCTCGCGTCCCAGTCCGCTCGGTGCTGTGACAGGGTGTCTTCGATGCACCGTTGAGAAAAGGCCTCAACCTCGTTAGTCGAGCGTGTCGGCACCCCGAAAACGTGTTGTGGCACACCAAGACCTTTCCCGTGGAGACGGCCGAGATGCAGTGGCCACAGCTACCAACACTCTACCCGTGCGCTCGTGCCTGGCCGGCCTAGGCCTCGTCCCCGAACCTTGGCTCGGAACACGCCTTGGGAACAGGCCCACAGGAAACAGGCACCCGGGTGGCAGCGGCAGGTCCTCCGGGACAGCTCCTAGACGGTTCTCGGTCCTCGACCCAGGCACACCTCTGGCCCGATCACAAACCACCTCCCAAGTGCAATTGTTTCGCCCATTCCTCTGGCGCTGTCTGGCCGCTAGCTCCGCCAGCCCATCCTCCTCTCGTGCTTCACGCCCCACGTGCTCCCATTGGTGTCTCCTTTCTCATCTTCGACCTCCGGTTCGTCAGTGTCGTCTATTGGTTTCTGTGGTGCCTCAACACCAGTTATCACAATAGGCTTCCACTTCATTATGTAATATTGCGGAAATATAGCCAGGGATTAGTTCGACAAGTTTACTGCAGTGTTTTTATAAAGGTGCATCATGGCAGGAAATTGTAGCAGCATCGGAAATCTTGTGTCGTTCGTTTAGCTCTTCATGATAATTAATGGCAAAGTTTGTGTGCTAATTTGAGCCTGGTAGTGCTTTATCAGTTGTGGCAAGGGAATGAAATACAGCTGTTTATATCCAAAAAAAGCATCCTAAACCCCCCCCCCCCCCCCTTATTTCCAGGTTTCGATTGCCGGCCAACCATGTGCCGTGGAAAGTGCACGGAGTCAAATTCGAGTGAGTGCCCGCTTTCCGGTGCTTTCTTTTTTTTTTACTTTGGGATGTCCTCTTTGTTTACAATAAGGAAAACTATATTCCTGGCATGCGTGAATGCGATATACCTCTGTCTGTAGGGCTGTGAATATCTTCTGAATCAAATAGCACTCTATTCAATACTTTGAAAGTTTACAAAATGGGCAGGTTCAGTGAACTCTGATACATAAAATTGTTCCTTGTAAAATGAAACGCTCCACTGAAATGCATGCAAAATATATTCATTCAAACATGTCTCAATTCGAGCCAATGTTTGTTGATTGAAAAGAATTGTGAGAGACAGCACACCAGCTATGTTCAGAGACGCATGCCCCGGGCCCAACGTATAGGCCTGAACAGCAAGGAAAGAACATTTATTGCAAACAAAACATTGGTGGTGCTAGTATCTTACTACATATATCAGCAACGAGTTAGAACCAGTTGGTCATCAGATGTGTCTTGCTGCACAATCGACCGCGGCAAACATGCACCAGTGTTCTCTGCTAGCGACGGGTTTTCCTGTACTGCTGCGGTGACGGGTGGCTAAACGCCAAGACATGGAGGAAGGTTCCGAGGAAGGTGCTTTTTAGGGGTGTGCAAATATTTGAAACCTTCAATTAGCGAAGCAAATAATACAAAATTCAACTCGGCTTCAAATCTAATAGCACTATGAGAAAGTTTCGAATAAATTTTTAAAGGGACCCTGCAACACTTACCATCGAGTGCTAGAAATGTATTTTGGGGTAAAGTCTATTGTCCCAGCAATATCCTCCCGCAAGAATTACGAAAATCCGTTCACTCGCCAAAACTATGCGCGATGAGAAATCGCACATAATCGTTCCTTCTCAACTCGACCGAGGCCAACGCGACGAAAGCTGCACGCTCTCTCCCGGGGAGAGGGGCGGCTCGCGGCGTTCTCTTCGGCGGCCTTCAATATATCATAGGCCGGGGAGTTTTTTCCTTTTCTCGGCAACATGGAGGACAGTCCGATGCCACAAAAAAACAGGCATAGGTACCTGCTCGCAAGCGCGCGCTCGGGCGGGTTGGGCGTTTTTGAAGCAGTAAACGTTTGCTGTTGAGTGTTCCTGTTGAAAGGGAAGTATTGATCTCGTCACTCAAACTATGCACGCACTCAAAACACAAAAGAAACAGCAAAACTGTGCCTACAGGTTCAGGCATAGAAGAGGCTCGTACACAGCGCTGACGACAGCGGAAATGGGAGAAATTAGCCGCGAAGTTGACCAGTGACAGCCGATCGGACAGCCATGGCCTCAGTGGCGTCGCTTAGGCCATGCCAGGGGTGCATAATGAGAACTGAAGAGAGCGCAGTTGGTTTTTCCGCGTCTTTGACAGCGATTTGCGCGCTCACTGCTTCACGTGCACGTGTAATATTTGGCTCAGGTATTCCTGGCAGTGTAATCTAAACATCGCGCAGGTTTACTTGCACTGCTCAAAGTGTTGCAGGGTCCCTTTAAAGTATTTTGAAGTTTAAAAATGTGCACATTCTCTGCTTGCAGTGACGGGCTTTCCCACACTGCTTCGGTGACATGCAGCCAAACAGCAAAAGGAAGGTGCTTTTGGGGAGTGCCTCTTATCTCCTTGGCGCTGGGCCAACTGCACCTTTGTGCTTCTCCCGTGGGGAAAAAATTGTGCCCTGTAATGTAAAAAAAAAAAAAAAAAAAAAAAAGTCAACTTCAATAAACTATCGGAAACTATCGGACTATCAGTACCTAGCTGGGATGTCTTATCTTGTGTTGACTAGGGCAGCTTAAAGGGACACTAGAGGCAGAATACAAGTTGCTCTAAATCGATAAGTTAAATCACATAGAACATGAATATACCACTCTTACGTGTAGCTTTTCTAAATTAAAGGAGCCATGAAGAGAAAACAAAAGTTTGTTTTATTCGAAAGATTAGGTGTTTCATAGTACCCCAAGCGCTTTCCCGGAAGCAAATGATGCTTTATTCACTGAGAAATAAGGCAATTTAAGCCAAAATTTTAAATCTCCCGCTAAAATTGAACATTCCGTGACGTGTACAATGGCGTCATAGAGCCGGTCCATGAAACAGATACTTAGTATGTCGACTCCGTATAGCACCCACACGCGGGAGTCGATCGAGACGGCGGCCATTTTAAAAATACTAGTAAAACCTAGTGCACCCGCAGCCCTAGTCATGGAATCGCCTGATCCGGAGAACAAAACTCTCGCCGAGGAGCTCGGGCTTGCATTTAACAACCTCACACCACAAATACGCTCAATGCTTCTAAGTGCACGAGCGGCAAGAGTTGTGGGATACGCGGTGGACGGGAAAGCGACCATTCCGCGATAGCCACAACAGACGAACGCCCAGCCGTCGGCACCGCTGCCTCGTCAGCCCCGTCGCGACGGACGAATATAGACTGGTACGTATGTGCCGTATTTTGATTACGGTTAATAATAGTTCAATTTCAGTAGCAGTATCACTTATGCCAGTTGGCCGGTGTCGTGTATGGAAAGCCGTTCGCGCGAGCTCTCTGCTTCGACCAGAAAGATACGAGCGTCAATGCGGGGTGTTTACGGCATTTTCCCCCCAAGGTCAGAGCGCCTCAAACCCGAAAATTCGTCTGCGCGACGGCGAGATGTCGAGCTCGGCCAGGCGGTAGTTTCGTACGCATTGGCGCACACGCTTGCGTGTTCGTTCGGAACTTCAACCGTTTACTCCACCGTTCTTTGTCATAAAAAGAATGTGCAGTATGTTTCATGGGCATTTAGCTCGCTATGCAAACTGTAAGCCCTGCCTAACATGCGTTTGCTTTTGCCGGCCTCCGCCAATCGCAGAGCATTCCCAAGTGACATCATAGGTTCTGTTGCGGAAAATGAGCTGGTGGGTCGCATGGTCATTTCCTTTTTTCCTAATTATGTAGCTTATTTGAGCGAAGTTTGCGTTATAAGTGGTGTCGTTATGGTTCTAACGAGGCAATCTTTCGAATGAACCAAACTTGTGTTTTCTCTTCATGGCTCCTTTAAGGGAGAAAATAGTGAAAACGTGAAGACATACCCGGGTATCGCAGCGTGACATATTTCACAACTATCGTTGTGTACAAATGCGGAGCAAAATCAAGGAATGAACATTTTAGTAATCACAAACACAACCTGCACGTTTCCTTTACTTTTGTTTTTCGACTGCAACGAACAGCTGATCACTCGGCGGGCGCATTTTTGAAAGTATACAGTAAGTTCACAAGCGATAAAAGGTGTCGTTGGAAGAGTGTGGTATCTGATAAGGCCTCCGACTCCAGTTTGGGCTAGATTCTGCAGGCTCCCCGGTTGTATGACGATGTTTTGAAGAAGAGTTTATTCGCGGACGCGAATTACTCTACAAGCCCGTCTCTACGCTGCTCGCGGAAGATATATGTAGCAGACTATCGATTGCGAGCTCACCTTGCGACAAGGCAATCCAGCATCGAATTTTTTGTCGCGTGCTGATGCCTGTGTAGAATTTTGCATTATCCATCGCACTTATTTTGTAGAATGTTCGTTAAATTTATGCCACACTGGCTTGTCAAGGGTAGTGATCAATATTTGAGGTATGAAGCGTAACTGGCGTGGTCAGGCATGAGTGCTCCACTAGACTATGTGGCCACACAAAACATTTACATCGCAGTGAATAGCCGTAGCAAGAATCTGAAGAAACAATGCTAACGGAGATACTGTTAGTAAATTTCCAGGCAGTGGAATTGCAATCAGCTCCATGCATATGCCGGTTTCGCTACGCTGGCCTGTGATGCACACCTGGCATTTATACGGACCGAATGTACCACACTGAGGCCTTGTCAGAAACATTTGCACTCTTGTGAATACACCACATTTGCGAACAGAATGACTGCTCCACATAAATATGTATTTTCAATGCATACATTCGGTAAATCTCGGTTGTGAACGTGTGTCAAATGCAGCGGCAACAGTGGGGAGCGGGCCGGAGACTCCGGCTACTTTCAAAACTGGTCGCTAGATGGATTTCAGTGGCGCCCCTACAGGCAGCGCTCGAGGCGTATAGTTTCCTTCCTAGAACTGACATTAACATACAATAAACGGCTGTGTATGTTTTAACAAGAAATGTGTTAATTTAAGCTTGCCAAAGTATATACCCTCATTACATAATACCGGAACACTTGTGGTTGGAGTCTCCGCGAGATGAAAGTTAACCCCATATAAAATATGGTATCATAAAGCTATAAACTGCAGGATAACTTCTCTGTGTTTGTTTTATGCCGCGGAAAAAGTTTTCAAACCCTTTTAAATGAAAGCATCTTCGAGAAGTTGTTTTTTCTTGAAAATCTCTAAATATTTGCCTCGATTGAAAAATATTCACTTTGATACGCAACTATTCGAAAAGAATTATTTGCTTCGCATTCGCTTTGGAGCCGAAAATCGCTATTCACACACGTTTACAGGTCTGCTAAACATGCTGAAGCTTCTCAAATGAAAGCTTTTCCTTTTTCTGCTGTACAATGAAACTGGGTGTAGCCTGTGGCGAGAAATATGTTCTGCTACAATTTTGCGCATTTTCCGTCTAAATATTTGGCTACTGTTCGGGCCAGTCTTCACTGCTTGGCTGGAATCTCGGTACCTAACTGGAAGTTTGCCGAAAAATCTGTTTCTAGCAGTTCTTGCGTTTACACACAACTGAATCTTGTTCCATTCTATCGGAATGTCGAGGTCTCTCTCCTCAAAAGGAACAGTCATTACAACATCGGGAGTGTGTAGAGGTGGAGAAGTGTTTGAATACCTGTCGTCATACCGTTCTGTGCTTGGCCATGGTTCCCGAGACAGAGAGAGGCTTGAACCTCCTCTTCCCTCCCCCCACCCGTGCACAGGAGCTTCTGCCCATGGTGGTGTCGTTTGAGCTTCCCCTGGGGCTGGCTCTGCCGACCGCCCTGGACCCCAGTTCCATGGCCCTGCAGGGCATTCTCAAGAGCCACGGCATCACGGTGACCTTCCGTCCCGTCCACGCTGCTGTTGCCTTGGTCGTGGTCAAGGGCAGCCGCCGCTATGCTGACCGCTTGCGCCAGGGGCTCTCTGTGCTCGTGGAGTACCTGACGGGGGGTTCTCGGGTACGTGCCTCCTGCCTCCCTTTTGGGGGAGGGGGGTCTAGTTTCATTTCACCCCCGGCAGTAACACTGGGAAAAAAATATTGCAACTTTAAACAATTGTGAGAAATGATTGAAAAGGGCACTGTCGCTGAAACCATCATTTCGACAAGGGACTTGTCTGAAATTAAGCCCCCTTGTCTTCAGGCCTTACAAACTTGGCTCCAGCAGTGTGCCTGTTTTTTGACATTTGTTCTTTTGTTATTCCGAGCCTCCATCTTCTCCTGAATTGAATTGGTCTTAGATTCCTAACTGACAATGCAGTCCTTGAAAATCCACACACAGAGCCTTGAAAGTGCTTGAAAACCCTTGAATTTTTTTCCATAAAATCCAGCATAAACCCTGCATTTCTTTTGCGGCTCCAGCCATTAAAAAGGGACCAAATTTTGAGACTAGGCCTGGTGTTCAGATGCATGTCAGGCTCTTTTTTCTCCTTCTGTGTAGACCCATGTTGGCGTGGTCACTCTGCGCACAGAGATTGCTCCCCAGCACCATGCCTTTGTCATGGGCCGCAACAGCTGCAACGTCCACCAAATTGCGCAACAGACGGGCTGCGTGATCACGTTCCCCGACCCGTCTCTGAGCCAGACAGCGCCTCCCGAGTTTCTGGGCCAGCAGGGGCCCTACCCCATCTCCAAGTCCACTGTCCAGATTACCGGCCACTTTGATGCGGTCCACAATGCCTGGCTGGAACTTTTGGTGGGCTGCGAGCGGTTGTTGCAGTTTGGTTATTGCATATCATGGTCTGCACTCTGCTGTGGCACAATCTTCGGCACACTGGGGTTTAGTTGAGTCTAGAGGAGATCAAAGTTTGAACTGTGGATTGCATATGAACACTAAAGACTGAATGCGAATTTACTAGTGTTTTTGGACACATTTTCACTGTAATGTGCTCGGAGCTTTTATACGTGTACATTCTCTTTCAGCAGGCATAGTTCTGAACCTCACTGGTAGATGGAAATCGCTTATAAAAACAGCTGCCTCGCCAATGGCATTAGCAACATCAGAAGTGTTTGGTTTTTTAAATCTTTCCTCCCATATTCACTTCTGTTAAATGAAATTTCTGGTATTTTGAGGTTCCATTTAACAAGATAACACATAATGGGAATGTATAAAAGGTGGCACTTCTGTGCCTTTTTTGTCTCAGTCTCTGGCGATCTTCATTTGCTGAAACCGTATCTGTGGCGTCATATAACACCGAGTACTCTCTCGGTGAACACAATGTGCGATAAATGACACATTCCATGTCCCTTCAGGTTCTACTTATTGACATTTCACTTCATATTGGTGGGCATGATATCTATACAAATTTGTTATCACATAACTTGTTGGATAAGCTTGATCAAAAGTTAGCTGGAGTTGGCAGTGCACAGCTTGCAGTTCAGGTAATTGTACTTGCCTGAGGAAGTGAACTTCATCAGGAACCTAATCGGCATGCATGGTTTGAGTTTTTGGCACAGATTGCATGTACAGCCTACTGCTTGCACTTTATGCCAAAGATATTTCCAAGTGTAGACATTTGTCCTACTTGACAGCACAATTGCCAATTTTAAGCACTCTTCTCATTTTGACACCCCACATGGTAATAGTACGTTTGAATGTATAATTCTTCGAAAATTTTCATTCATGTACTTGTTCCTTCTTTCAATCTTCTTCCACAGGGCTGGTTGCCACTTGTTCTTATGTTTGATCTGAAGGATGGCCAGGAGACTGACAGTTGTAAGTGCACCACATGCATGTTAGCACAGCTTGGTCTTTTCTCCACTCATCATTTGTCTTTCTTCCTTTTTCAGTTGCCATGTTGAGACTGATGGACCAGTTGAATGTCCACATTTCGGTCAAGCCTAAACCAAAGCGCAGCAGCAGGGTGGGTCCCTCACTTTTCCTAGATACCTTTGAGCTGAACTTCCATCCTTTGCCAGTTGCAGTTCACATAACCAGTCACAAACTAATCTATAGTTTTTGGTTTTTGGCTAGCAACTTCCATGCCCGCTTCTGGTAAAAAAAAATTGCCAGGCCATCTCCACTAACGGGAAACCTGGTGAGGGGTGGTGCATGCGGTGTACAAGTGTATTCTTGGTGCCTTGGCATTTTTGCCAACGGAGGTGAAACCGTTGGGGGGTGCAGGTATACAACTTTGCTGTAAGTCTCTTGCCTTTGAAGCACAAAGCTCTTAGCATTGCGCAATCATATTGCTCGCAAGTACGCAAAGACCTGCCCTTTTTCAGTAATATAAAAGCAAAGGTATAGGCAGGGCATGGGAACCCAGCAGAAAAAGACACCTGGCAGCTAGAGTGGTCAGTGTTAATGCACTTCCACAGCGAGATAACCAAGATACTGCAGAAACGCAGCTACTCTATAAATGAGCTGTGTTCATGAATCTTGGTGTGCATTGACGCTAGCAGCCAGTCTTGTCTTCTGCAGCTGCGTAGACACCTAGGGCCTTTCATTTATGGGTTCCATAAAATTCGAAATCCAGTGATCCAATTGCTTTTGAGTAATTTCCTCGCCACGCAGGGCCTGGCTCCTGCTGTGTGCCCCACTTAGAACTGCCTCCAGGCCGAAGGTGGACTTTAGATTGGCTTGGCCGTAAACACTGGTGCATGCTTTTTGAAAACACAGCCTGCAGCAGCACAGTGCCACCACCTCTTGGCTTGTCTGGTGTGCAGTGCATAGTGGCCCGCTGTGCTGAGCGGGACTCGCGGCTGCTCTTTGAGGTGCGCCGCATTCTCCTGGGCCTGGACACGGATGAGCTGGGCAGCCCTCCACCTGCTGACATGGTCCCCTACATGCCGCCACCAGCCAGGACCCACAGTGTGAATGAACATGCAGCGCTCTGGATGGAACTGCAAGGTCAGCCGCACGCGCAATAATGAAGCAATTGTAACGGCCTGATTGATCATATCGATACTCTGATAAAGAACAGTAGCATCCGGTGGTGTAGTTAAGCCTCGTTATAACGAGACGGACTATAATGAAATGATGGCTATAACAAGCAAATCGTAATTCCCCTTGAAATTCCTTATAGGCGCCAATGTATTCAAAACCTCGTGTTCAAGGTTAAATTTCAAAATGTTAAATTTGCTCTTTGCAGGATATTGCGAACAAATTTAATTCGAAAATAAAATTTTGAGACGATGTAACAGCAGTGCGTAAAGCAGATTTAAGACTGTGCAACGCTACAACTGTATTTTTAGAAGTTCGAAACTCCCGCTATGCACACTCCCCCACATGCCTGCAAAGCCATTCCCACCTGGAAGGTGGAAATGGCAAATCGCGGCGCCCCTTCAATTTCGTTACGACGTTTAACTGTATATCCGGTGATGGTCTATGCTTGCTCTGTTTCAGTTCTACATTGGCGTTGGTGTTGTCTATTTTCTGTAGAATCGCAATGTTTATATAACTAGGGGGTTTCACTGTCTGCTTCACAAACGAGCCTTTGCACTCTATGAAATATAATTGCTGTTCATGCACCGCCCTAAGTTCTGCCACCACCACGTTCATGTATGACATGTACCGCACGAAGTTGTGCCACCCCCCTGTCCCTCGATGTCTAGAGACCGGAACTTCGGGCACGAAAAATTAGTTTTAGGTGCCTATAATAGGAACAGAAAAGTGCCATTTAGGCGTATATAGGTGCCAAATACTCGCGCTTAGGCATATATGGGCTCAATTTGTATTTTCAGAGGCATATTTTAGGATAAATTTTTCACTTGCAGTGCAAACTGTGGACAAATCGTGTGCTGTAGGAACGTTGTTTTATTTTGGGGGGGGAAAATAAGCCACACAAGAGATGCTACAGTTGAACCCCACTACAATGAACTCTGCTTCAACGAAATTTCCACTTCAACGAAATATTTCCAATACCCAATCAGTTGTCCATAGCAGTCAATGCAACAGTCCTCGCCACAACGAACCCTTTGTCTGGCTTGCCTTCGCTTTAACAAAATTTTCGCTCATTGGGGCTGGGTTTAAACATCTTTTCTACTATAAATTGAGCATAACTCCAGCTATATAACATTTTATACATTCAGGACTTAGTTTCACTGAACCGTGCGCTGCAAGCCCACGCCACCCAAAACAAAAGCAAACTCGTAGGTGGAAGTCTAAAGCAAAAAATGTTTTCGTGTTTAGTCTTGAACCCGCGTCATCCTATCTTAGTCGCGAGTGCGCGGTCTTGTTAAATGCAAGTTCGTGCGGCTTGCCTGCCAAGGTCAGTTGCTGCCGTGCCCAGTCAGAGGATAAGGTAAGGGCACCGGTCCTGCCACAAGCGAGAGGGGGGCCTTCCGACGGCCTAGCGGCTATCTGCAAGTAATCAGCTCGGTGGACACGCCTTGTTGTGCAGCAATATGTGCCTGCATTTCTTTGCTACACCCCCCCTACCCCCCCTCCCTCCGTAACATGCTATTTGCGTGCAGGTAAAAACGGATAACCATTAGTATGTTTGTTATCCGAATAAACATGACGTTATTGTGCATCACTCATTTTTCTAAACATTGCATTATGCTGCCAATGATGCAGAAATATACGGGGCTATTTTCCTTGCCCTTCCGTGGTGTGTTGGGGCAGATTTCGCTTCAACGAAATTTTTCGCACGTCCCGTCAATTTTGTTGGAGCAGGATTCGACTATTTAAAAATTAATGTGAAATTCACGGTTATTCGACACCAAAATAAAGGCTTGAAAGCCATGACAAACCGCACCAATCTCAATGATTTGCTGCTTGCAGTTGTACCTTCTTTCAGTCGATGATTGTGTGCGAAAAAACAACGCTCAACGTCCACTGAAGTTTGAGGGGCATGCTTGCACGTCGGGACGTTCCGTGATATTCCATCTGGAATACGTATCGCAATGTTTGCTGCTGAGAACCTTTGGCAGTTATTTCAGCACAGAATTAAGGAATTTTATGTTGGGCAGCAACCGGTCTTCTTTCAGGGATGGTGACGGATCTGTCCTGGACCTCCCACATGAGCTCGGCATTCTTAAACAGAGTGGCGCCAGAGCTCTCATCTGCTGAAATGCTTTCTGCTAAGATTGCGAAATAACCACGCGAATGTGCCATATCGTGTTGAAGTGTAGCTTGGTGTAGATACTTTCGGCTGCGACGCTTTTGTCGACTGCAAAGTTTTTAATTCTACCTGAGTGTTTGTGTTCTAGTTTTCCGCCCTCAGCTGATGTTACTGAATGTGTAACAATGGGCTCTGCTGGAAGAGGCACAATCAGTAACTGCCCCTTGAAG
Source organism: Haemaphysalis longicornis (assembly GCF_048455015.1). Classification (NCBI taxonomy): domain Eukaryota; kingdom Metazoa; phylum Arthropoda; class Arachnida; order Ixodida; family Ixodidae; genus Haemaphysalis; species Haemaphysalis longicornis. Next base: position 357,744,034 of record NW_027526203.1, on the reverse strand, counting down.
ACTTAACTGCGCTTGAAACACTAGGCTTACAACTTCTTTTAGTTTTCAGGCAAACTTTGTGAAACTTGTCAGTCTTGCTGTTTCTTCCCACTGATTTCGAATATGCCATTATTTTTTCAGTTGGTAAATTACTTCCCAAGATAATTGGAGATAATTAGCCATTTTTACTCAAACAATAGACAAAACAGTGGTGGTCATAAAACTGTCAGCTTTATATTTTTCAATACTATGAACCCTGGTGAATGCAATAATCGAAGCAGATGCATCCCTTGGAACTAATTTTACAGCTCATTAAACTTTCATGGCACCAGTGGCAAGGAACCGTTTTGAGTGTCCACTTCAAACACCGAAATGTAATGAGCTGTAAAATTAGTTCCAAGGGATTCATAAAAAAAACTCTGGTGGCTCGACCGAACTGGCAAGGTGGCTTGAGCACAGCTTGCACTTCTCAACGTGTCCGGCACGGCACGTGGATTTTTCTCGCAAACAGTGTGCGACAAATGCTCAGTTGCAGGCTTCTGGCCAGAACAGTACTTGCAGAACAACTCAAAAAATCCAAAAAAGGCATATATAACACCAAAAAGGCATTTTTATGCACTAAAAAGCCCATATAGTGAAAACAGGCACTTTTAGGCACAATAAACTATCGTTAAAAATGCTTCCCTTCCCTTAGTTCGTGCTTATGTTAAATTGGCTTGAAATAGACTGAAGGAAAAAATGGGCATTTTGCCTAAAGTTTCAGTCTATTGATGTCTGTAGAACTGCAGGTGTTCTCTGCTGTGGAAACAATGAGCATGTGGGGGCGTTTTCATGCACAGCGCACTGATTTTGTGTCCCACTTGTGCCTGCAGCGACCTTCGCCCAGCAAAAGCAAGCTGCCGCCGCCGCCGCTGCTGCTGCTGCCCGGCAGCAGCAGCAGCAGCTCTTGTGGAGTGGCCTGCTGCCCAGCTCGCCATACGGTGGCCCCCCGCATGGGCCGATGGCCAGCCCCGTCTACCACCACCACCAGCAGCAGCAGGCTGCCCTGCTGCCCCTGCTCCTGAGCCAGCTGTCCCTGGGCCTGCGGTACCCTCCGCCGCCAGCTGGGCTCGAGTCCCCTGCAGCGCAGGCCTACCCCTATGGCGGCCACGTGGGCCCCTCTGAACGGCTGCTCAGCCCAGAGCACAGCGGCGGCAGCGCCCTATCCCACTCCAGCTCGCGGGAGAGCCCCGTGGACAGTGGCTATGGTACGGGCCCTTTGCCACTTGAGCCTCCATCGTGAGCTGCTTATCAGTGGACTCTTTTAACCTTTAAGAAAACAGTGCAAGCGTGAGTGGACTTTTGCGGAGCAAACCCCTATTTTACAACTGTGGGAGCTCGAAAAAACATGGGGGTTTGTTTAGTTCCAGAAATGCTAGGACCCTTGAATACAAAGAGCTCATTTGGCCTGGCTTCAGAAGATTACAAGTTTGTCTTGGCTCAGTCCTTTGCTCAATCACTGCTCATTGCAAGGTGCCCTTTCTGTTGTCTCATATCCTTCCCCTTTTTTTTTCCGAGCTTGGGTTTCGATAGGTAACGTTGGGCAACTCCTGCAGGCCCACATTTAGAACAGTTGCAGCTGGGGGAGCTGATTTGGCTTGAGCAGCTACAGTGACTGGTTAGTCATACGTGTGCCTTTATGAAGAAGAAACAAACTAATTTTTCTCTTTATTTTTTTTTTCCATGAAATACTGCAATAATTTGTTGCTGTTTGCCCAGTCTTCAATCTTGTTTCACTGTTGTAGCAACGAATGCTTCCAGGGTTTCACAACAAACCCCGCTGCGTATTCCCCAAGTGATACTGCTCACATTTGCACCACTGGCGTTCTCGCAGGCTTCAGCTCGCGAGACGAGGGGCACCAGCACTGCAACTCTGACGAAGGGAGTTCCTACCATGGTTGGGAAGGCTCTGTTAATGGCAGGGACGACGAGGATCTATGGAAAAAGAACCATGGCCTCAGATCTCCCACGACTCCCTCTGCTGCCAATGGCTGCTCGCCAAAGCAACCGTACAGTCTCTTTGCCCTCCTCTGTCTGTGTCTGTCTCGATCTGTCTCTCCCTCCCCTTTGCTTGTGTTTGGAGCTTTTTCTTGTTTCTTTTGTTAGGTGAATTAGAATGGGATTTTGTCACCATGGGTGGTTTACCGTAATTACCCGATTCTAACGCGCACCCGATTTTCCAGGCAAGAAACCGAAAAAACTTGCACCTCCGATTGCAACGCGCAAGGAACTTTGTGAGCAAGAAAAACGAATGCGAGAGAAACAGGCGATTTATTTCACGAAGTAATCTCACTCATCTCACACCTCGTCGCTCTCCGAGAGCTCCTTGTCGCCTTCCGCTGACCGCAACATCTCGTCATCGGTGCCGTCAAGCGCGTTCGCGATGCCACACTTCTGAACGAACGTTCAACCATGTTCGATGGGATCGTGGCCCACGCCTCGCACGCCCATCCCGCGAGCTTCTCCAGAGGCGTACGCTTCAGCCAACCACTCGTGAATGCGTGGGAGCCGCTCGTAAGCCGTGGAAGCGGCGCACCTTCATTGCCGCTGCTGCCATTGCTGTTATCAAGCGCGCAAGTGGGATAATTTGACTATTTATGTGAACGCCGATAGAAAAGCCTAGGCGCCTAGATCTGAAAAATTGTTGCTAAAAGCTTTGGCGCCATCTTGAGATGGCGATGGGTGGAACAAAATTTCAGCTGTTTCGCCAGTTTCGGTTTCGTATCCGATTCTAACGCGCATGCGATTTTTCGGCGTATTTTTCCGGAAAAAAGGTGCGCGTTAGAATTGGGTAATTACGGTAGTTGAACCAGTTTATAACGCACCACAAGATGCGCCATAATAATTCGCATTTAGTTTGCTGTGTGCACTTTTGTCCAAATTTGCTGTGTGGGACAATTTCAAAGTAAATTTATGCGGCAAATAGAACTAAAATCGTGAATGGGACTGCACGTTACAACATCAGAAGTTCGCAAACATAATTGCTTCTCCCCAATGTTTTTCTCCTGTTTTCCGTCAGGTGGGATAATTCTTCGGTTTCTCGCTGCCCGAACATGCGCCCTGTTGGGTGCGAGAGAAAAGTGACCTTTTACAACCCACTGCCTTCTGCAGACTTTGAGAAGCGGAAGCTGTTAGCCACTAAAGGTGAGTGCCAGTCCCCTCCTTTCTTTCGCGCCATTCTCATCATAATGGCGCGAGTGCGCAACTCAGAGGGAGAAAAATGTCGCCAAGTAGCAGCTACCATCCCCTTCTTCTGGACGAATCTAATCAACAGGCTGACCTGTTTGTGTGCCCTGCCTGCAGCAATGCAAGAGCCTGTCGGCTCCACCAAGCGAGTTCCCTCCAGCACGTGGGCCGGCTTCGGCTTCTCCAAGTCTATGCCAGAGAGCTTGATCAAGAAGCACTTCCAACTGACCGGGAACACTGCCAGCATTTCGCCTGTCCGTCCGCCGAAGCTGCAGGACACCAAGGTGATGCTATGCAGCCTCGTCCTACGGCAGCCAAAGCAATATGTTTCCCAAGTTGGGCAGACAGGCTGGGGACCAGGACAGGCTGCTAGCTATGATGAATGCGCTAGACCTGACAGCGTAAACTAGCTGAAGCCTGACGCTTGAAGGACCCTGCGAGTGATGGCAGCAGCTATCTGTTGACTTAAATTGACTCCTGGCTCAGTTCAACTCTTCTTCGTATTTTTCCGTCTGCACAGCAAGTGCCAGTGTTTCTCTGGCACACGGATTTGCCAAGGCTTAGAGCAGGTTTGGGCAATCGGTATTTGCTGCTTAGTTGAGAGTAGTTTGGGATTTGGGCCTGGCAGCATCTTGCAGGGTTTGCACAGGTCCTTGAAAACCTTGAAAACCCTTGAATTCAGAAGTGTCAATTTCAAGGCCTGGAAGTCAATTTCAAGGCCTGGAAAGTCCTATAATTTTTAAATGGTCCTTGAATATCCTTGATTTTTATGGAGAGAATCAATGGCCCTGTCTTTTCACAAGAATTTAAAGCGTTTGTCGTGGATTTTAGGTGTTAACAAATCTAAAGAAACATTGTAGCAATCAAGCTTCAGTGTATTGCTTGAAATTTCAAAATGTTTTGTGGATTTTCATTATTACGAGGCAACATTGGGAGCAGGCTTTTCAATCCATGTCACAATACAATCCAGTGAAAGCCAGCTTCTGTTCTCTATCTTGCATCTTCCAAGTCTGTGGACGTTTGCTCATTGCATGTTTGCTGTGCCTCATACGCTCTATCTGTGTTTGCTTTTACGCGAAAATGGTGGACGTGTACATAGTTCGTCCTGCCTTAGAGCAACACTTGCTGATTCAGTTTCAACTGATACTCTTGCTGACAAAGCAGGAGATGCAGGCAACATTAACGAAGTTTTGAAATCAAACAGCCTGAGCAAAACGTGAAAAAAGAAAAACCTCTAAATACCATCGATGAAATAATAAAGCTGGGGGAACATTCACGCACCTGTTAGTGGCTATCTAAATGTGCAATATTGTGCTTAGGTATTGTGCAATAAAAAAACTTGCATTGTGTTGAAAAAGCTATAGATAATCTCGGATAAAACACTAGATGGGGACCTTGAAAATGTGTTTTCTGGTCCTAGAAAGTCCTTGAAAACCCTTGAATTTTAGCTTTTGAAGCCTGTGCGAACCCTGATCTTGGCTCCTCTCCTCCTTCAGTTAATTTTGCATATGCAACACCACGTGATCAGATGACCCTTCGCTCCGGAACATGCCGGGTCCTGCTCACTATGGTGCTGCGTTTCCTCCAGGTGTGTGCCACCATTGACCAAACCAGTCCAAGCCAAGTGTGGAACAGTCCTGCCGACGACTGTCTCGGAGCAGTGGGGGGCTCGGGAGCTGGTGACTGGGACAGCCAGCCTGGTGCCCACAGCACAGGCAAGAGCCTCGATTAATTTTCACTGCTTGCTCAGATTGCTCACAGACATGTATTACTGGCACGAGCTACAAAAAAATGTAGGGCAGGTTATTTCCGAAAAACTGGTATGGAGGTGGTTTGGTAAGTTTTGTAAACCACATTCTTTACAGTGGTGTCATGGCAGGCAAGTATTGGTGTTTAGTCTAGTGCAGGCGAGGTATTATTAATAAGCACAGCATTATTTTCATCCAACATAGATTTAAAACAAGCATGCCAACACTTGTCAAAAAATGCAGTTTTTTTTTTTTTTTTTTTTTTTTTTTTTTTTTTTTTAGTATAGGATACCTTAGGCATCTGAACTGAAAAAGTGCACTCAATCCTGCCCAAAGAATTGCTGATGAAAAAGTTGTGCACGCGATGCGTGCAATAATTGTGCCCTTCTCCTCCATGTTTTCTGGTAAAGATTAGTTTTGCAGCTGCTCTCGAAAGGGGAAGGGTTGACATAATTCGAGGGCTAGCGCATGCGTCGGGACCCAGCATTTGCCGCCAGAGAAGCAGAGTGCAAGTGACAAGCCGTCGAGACAACGATGAACATTTCATACCTTCCCCCATCAGCATGTGTGTGCTCGGGACAACTTTCCGTGGCAATGCAGTCAAGGCTACAGAGCCGAACCATGCCATTTCGCTGCACACCTGGAAGTTGTTCAACAAAAATTGGCTGGCTTTAGCCTAAGCAAATCAAAAATATATACATAGTTCTTATGTTTTAGCCTTTGATTGATAATGCTACAAAATTACTAGCCAGAATATATGAATCAAAAAGCAATATTTTCAGGTTTTTTTTTTTTTTTTTTTTTTTTTTTTTTTTTTTTTCTTTCTCCCGGTCGTTGCTATTGGCGTCGCAATAGTTCTCTATAGAAAATAAAAATGGCGTCCTTGTCGATGACCTTCAGCAGCTCACCACTTCATCCTCCGCATAGGATTGTTAAGATGCTTGAAAACCAAAAGCTGTCAAAATAAATAAAGCAAGTGGTTTGCTAAGTGTACGCCCAAGTGAGACTGACGCAACCGGACTCTTCATTGTTTCCGCAATCCGTTCAGTTAGCCAGTTTGCCGGCATAAGCGAGCGTGTGCGCAAGCGTGTGTGTGTGCTGCTCTTTTGGTATACTGCACTCGCGCTATGTAAGTCGGTGGTGCTGCCCAGTTGAGCTGGCTCCAGAAGAGGTTACAAAACGGTGCATACCATCAAACTGCAGCACTGACAAAATTCACTTCTGAACAGTATAGTTGGGCTGTATAATCCACAGTTGGTCTGAGTTCTCCAGTCAAAGCATTGGCTGTGTTTACAAAGAAATGAAGCGTGGGGAAGGAGACTGCAATATGTGTGCATGCTTGGTGATCGTGGTTCAGTGCACTCAACCACGGAGCTCATGCGAAGAAATGAACTCTGGCAAAAGCGTATCTGTCATGCAGTAACTGAAATTTAAACCAGTTTATCGAGAACTACTTTAGTGAAGTAACAGAGAAGTTAGCTCCCCCTTCCCCCATAGCTTTATTTTCATTGCCACAGGAAGTTGTCCCCAAGTATAGTGGTTTACAATAGCTGCGCTGGACATCCACTTTCGCAGGGCGGGATGGTGTCAATTTTTTTACGCAGTGTCTAGAGTTACATCTGACGGAACTTTAAACCAGCCTCCAGAGTTGCGTCCGACGTAAGTGAAAGTTAAAAAGAGGTACGTCAGATGTTTGCCGACTTCTAAAATCTGACGGTACGTCGGAATGAAGTCCCTTCTTTGATGAAAGGACTTTACGTCGGACGTATCCGATGCCCAGAGGCTAAAGAAAGGCACGGCGGACTTAGCCGGTGGATGACTGCAGGCCCGTCGGATGCGCCCGCAGGTGTATCCTGAGGTTGTGCTATGTGGTTCCTTCTGGAAATGCAAAGCCGGTGCCATGGAGTAAGTCTCCTGTGTGATGTCGTACGATTTACATCGGACGAGATTAGCACTGGTATATTGGTCCTCGAGTGTTCGTCTTGTTAACCCTTTATTCACGATACGGTTCAGTCTGGCTTCGTGGCAACAAGGTACCGCCTCGTGCTCGTGAATCGTCCAGCCCCAGAACTTTTTTGCGACAATGATTATTGCTATACATTTCTGCATGTTTAGAAAATGGACGGCAGCGGTACGTATTGCGCTGCTTTCATTACACGAAGCACTGCAACGATCACTCGATTTTGGGAAGCTGATGTGGAGTAGTACTATTTAGTTTACAGTCCACATAGCGTAAAAAAAAAAGTTTAAATTTCGGGAACTTAAAATAGGCTCGCCATAAACTCTATCCTTACGAAAGAGGAAAGAAAGTTAAATTTGTTAGTGCACACAGAGTTAATGTTTCACAGTTGTGGGTTGTCGATGAAACACTGTTTCTGCTGGTCAAGGAAGGACAGACTTGATTATAGCAACACAGGTATAGATCACAAGCTACAGATGGGTCCTCTTTTTTTCGCGCTGCATGCGGGGGAAAACTTGTGAGTGGCGGCTGGCACCTACGAAGGTTCATCTTATAAAAACGATAAAAAATGCATATCAATGGTCATTGTCTCAAAAAAAAAAAAGAATGGAAACCAGGGGAACTTGACCCTAGGACTTGTGTTCTCCAGCGCGAGGTGGTTCCTCGCCGCCACAAAGCCGGGTGGGATCGCACCAACAGACGCCCAACAAGATGAACAATCGAGCGACCAAGGCAACCATATAGCACCACCTCGGGATACACCTGCGGGTGTGTCGGACGGGCCTGCACTGACGGGACTGAGCGCAAAGCGGTACCTTGTTGCCACGAAGCCAGACTGGATCGCATCTTGAACAGAGGCTTAACAATACAAACACTCGAGCGACCAATATCCCAACGGTAATCTCGTCCGATATAAATCGCATGAAATCGCACAGGAGACTCTTCCTCCGGTGCACCGGATTTGCATTTCCAGAGGGAACTACATAGCACAACCATAGGGTACCCCTGCGGGTGCATCCGACGGGCCTGTACAGTCATTCACCGGCTAAGTCCGCCGTCCCTTTCTTTAGCCTCTGGGCATTGGGTACATCCTACGTTAGGTCCTTTCATCGGAGAAGGGACTTTATTCTGACGTACCGTAAGATTTTCGAGGTCAGCGAACGTCCGACGTACCTTTAACTTTCACTTACGTCGGACGTAACTTCTATCATTTACAGGTTAAGCCGGGCGTAACTCAAGACACTGGCTTAAACTTCCACCGGACGTAACTTTAGCTTCAATTCTGGGTTCCATCGGACGTAACTTTGGTTTTCGATTTTGGGTTGCGTCGAACATAACTCTAGACACTGCGTTTTTTTTTTAAATCCTATAGAGCTACCATTGCTTGACGATTCCAATTTTTTAATCCTTTCACATAAATAGGAAGCTCAATGGACCGTGTGTGCCCGTAATGGTGACTATGTTGAAATATAAAATTACACCACAAGGGCTTAAAAAATAAAATAAAAAGGATACATCGAATTACAGCACGTTTGATATACTCAAAGCATCATTGCACTGACTCTCTTACATACATGCTTCAGCCGTGCGAGTTGGAATTGTTGGAAAGTAAAATACAGCAACTGGATTTCTTTCCAGGTAATGCAAGGAGCATCAAAAATAAACAACACTATGTCGAAGCACCTCTGAAATGTGATTCACGAAAAAAATCGCAGGAGCATTTCAACCTATTAATGCGCATACTGATGTGTATTGGTATCTCTTTTTTTTTTTTTTTTTTTTTTTTTCGTTATCGAATTGTGGAATAAACTAGTGATGTTGCGGAGTGTTCGGGAGTGCAAAAATTTGAAACTAGGTGCCAATATGTTTCTGCGAAGTGGTGCATAAATCCCAATCTGTTTCATGGCTGTGCTTTGTTGCAGTGTTTGTAAAATATATACTGTATTTGTTCTCTCCCTGTAATGACCCTCAGTAGAGGGTTTACAGTATGGCCAAATAAATAAAATGAGTTATTTTCAGAAAAAAAAAAGTTCGCAATTGTAACTCATAGGTGTGAGGCCAAGCGACAGAGTTCCACAGTTACTGGTGCTTGCGTGCAACTTCTCAGACTTCAAGGATGTGTCAACTTTCCTTTGTAGTTGTTTTGGAATTAAGGGAGTTTTGTGCCTTTCCCTTCCTTTTTTTCTTTCAGCTGGGGCTTTCAGTGCGAGCAACTTCTTCGAATGTGTTGGTGGGCACGCCAAGCCCCTGGAAAAGTTGGGCACCACAGACATTCCACACCTCTTCAGCCAGCTTGGATTGGGCAAATATGTGGACATTTTCCAGCAGAACGAGGCAGGTGTAGTTGCCTGCTGCTAAAGCTGCTGCTGGAAAGATGCAGTTTTACTAGACTTTCAGGGCATGGTTTTGTTACTGGCCAAGAAACCTTTTCATTAATTGCAGTGCATAGTGTGAAAACACAAGTTTATTTTATTTACTGAGCCCAAAGACGCGGGTTCGATTCCTGGCCGCGGCAGCCGCTTTTCTGATGGAGGCGGAAAGCAAAAACACCCATGTGTTCGAGATTTCGGCGCACGTTAAAGATCCCCAGGTGGCCAACATTAATTTGGAGCCCTCCACTGCGGCGAGTCAAACCCCGTAATCAATCGATCAATCAATCAGTCAATACCATGCTGGCCAACCTCTTGCAGTATTTTCTGCGTGCATTCTTCTATGTTGTAGCAGCACACGACTTTAGTCGGTCTGTTTGGTGCTCAGGTGGCCCAGTTTGTGACGTGCGCTATTGAAGTTTGATTGCAAACGTCTCAGTGTTGCGCGTTAATGTCTCCAACTGTCGCTGTACGAGAAGGGGTTTTCAGACCCCCATGCGAGACCCTCTGTCTGAGAATTTCTTCTGCATTGCAAAAACTAGCACACTTTCAAGCAATCCATGTGGTTTCATTAAGTTTAAGACTCAAGATTCTGGATACAGTCTTCATCACACGTAATAGTATATAGTAAAGGGCACAAATCTGGATGTACGCTGCTGTTCATGCGTTATAGTTCCTGCGTTTGTTGCTCTAAGACTATCTACCATTGCAGATTGACCTTGAAGCATTCCTACACATGACTGACTCTGATCTCCAGCAGCTGTACATTCCATATCCAGCTCGTAAGAAGATGCTTCTGGCTATATCTGGTAAGGCGCTAGCTGCAACCTTATTACCCCATTATGGCATTGCATAAAATGCAACGGCATAGAATGAAAGGGAGAATGTGCTCGTCCTGTGTTTATAGCAAGTACGCTTGCCCAGACTCCTTGGCAAAGCCTGTCCTCTGACAGTTCAGATAGTAGTCTCAGTGACTGGCTCTGACGAGTCACACGAGAAGAGCATGTGCCCAACTTCTCGTGCCTGTCTAGTGTTGGCTTACTCCTAGCTACTGCTTACTCCTTCCAGACATCAACATGGTCAACATTGGAGCATTTTCGAGGTGCCTTCTGTCAGCGTCCGGTTCTGAACACCAGGCGCAGAACCAGTCTCCTCCTCAGACCATGCAAAATGCTTGCTGGTGAAGGCCGCTTCGAACCGCCTTTGTGTGCCTGCACCGCGGCTGGGGAAGGGGAGTTTTCTGCCACTGTTGCAGGCCTTTGTTGTTTCCTCCGGTTCTTACCGGTTCGCATTCAATGCTCATGCCCATCAGAGACACTCTGGTGGGCCTAACTCTAAAGGATGAAATGTGGTTACATTGTCTTTCTCTGACACAGTTGGTCAAGGCAGCTTCAAGCCACCCTTGTACAAACACTGTGGTTGTGCAGTGGCTAGGGAAGTCTTCCACAGTTGCAGGAAGGTTTTGCATTTCTTCTCTAGTTATTTGTGCAATATAATAATGTACCTGATTCCTTTTGTTGCTCAAGCCCAAGAGACCCTGAGGGGCCCAACTTTTGTGATAGCTATGTTGAAGATCTCATTCTGTATTTTGCAACGTGCAAAATATTTTTTCTTTCCCCAAAAGAAAATGTTTTGCTTAGTCATTTGCGTTTCTATTTAAGTTTCGGCTGTTTTATTGTCTCTGCAGTACTAACACCCCTAGTCTTAAATGGTTCTCAACGTATGTTTGATTTTCTGCGATGCAATGTACCCTCGCTGCCAGCTGAGAATTTATTATTGACAAGATTCACATAGCAGTTGTGCTGAATATTGAAACTGCCAAGAATGCACTGCTTCTTTTATTGGCAGAGTTGTCTGTGATAACTGCCAGTGTTACAACTGCATGGAAAAGCCCATAGCTAAAATGCTTGGATTTAAATCCAATGGCTGTGGTGGCGGTCACAACACTAGGTTTTAATGTCTCACTCGCTAGTGTACCTGCATCTACTTCTTTCTGTGTGCAAAGCCTCTTTTTTTTTCTTCCAGACTGACAATTAACTCTGTATTGCAGTTATGACTGTTTAACAAGTTCAATTTTATTTGCAGTGTCGTTGCACTGCAGTGAACAGGAAATGCCTCAAACCTCCCTCAAAATGTGGTTAAAAGAAGCTGTGGTACAAACACGTGACGGCTTCTATGTTCCTCCTTCGAATGACCCTAACAATACTCTGCTGTAACAGCCCATTACAGTGTGGTTGCACCTTCTTAGGATAAAAATTAATGCGAGCAACTTTACAATGCAGTTTTACACCTGAGAGAGCATTTATAACAACTGTTATACACCAGTTTGTTATGCCAGGTGCTCGTTTGGTTTTTCTTTTTTTTTTAATGAAAACCTAAGATTCCAGGTTTGCTCCTCAAATATTTTGACAAGTCAGTGCCAACTAACATTTTTATTATTTTCAAGTGTTCTTATGGCCCCTTTCACTTGTATGTTTCGTGTTAGAAGTTGAAAAAAATTGTATCGTTTTTATGGGCCTGCAAAGATGTCTAGTCATTTTGGCCCTTTCTTGTTCTGTATGGTTGAGCATTCAAAATAAAAGCTTTTATAATGCAGACTGAACTCATTCCAACACGGTAAGAGCTTTGGAGAACCTATGTCAAAAAAAAAAAGACTATGCATGCTCTGCATACCTGTAGCTCCCCGCAAGTATGGCCTTCCACAGTACCAAATGCTTCTCTCTCTCTCTCTCTCTCTCTCTCTCTCTCTCTCTCTCTCTCTCTCTCTCTCTCTCTCTCTCAGAAGCTTCACACTTTCTCTCGCCTTGAGATTATTGGTGTCAGGGCCAAGAAGGCAGGGGGAAAACTCTAACCTAATGTGAAAAAGCTGTATTATGGCAAGTCTCTTTCAGCTACAAGAACTGCATATTCAATGCAGGTAAATTTGCATCACCGTTCCTGCGCAAGTAGTGCATGCATAGTATCTACTTCTCAAGCATTTTACAAGGCATTGTATGGTGAAACGTGGCAGGGTGGACCTTGCCTGTTTTTCTAAAACAAGAGGCGATGAAGATGAGACACAACCTTGTCCAATCAAGTAGAACCAGCCTTTGGTAGCTCTCTCGGCTCCATCCCAGCCACGAAAAATGTTTTTTGACCGATAAAATGCAAGAAATATTGACTTTCAAATTCCGTAATGCAGTGACGTAATGTGAGCAGAGGTAACTTAATACAGGCCAGCACTAAAAACGTCTGTATGCTACATGCTTGTTGGCATTCAAGTGGTACGATGAAACAGAACTAGAGGCCCCGCTACAATTGCCCAGTAGTGTTTGTTGCTGGTGGCTTAAGTTGGTGGCCGCCAATCGTGCAAACAAGATTCTGCGACATAGAGAAATCACGGGCGGGTCTGTCTCCACTGCTTCCTCTTTTTTTTTTCGCGATTATTCGTTTGACGTTTACGATAAAACTGGTGTTGTTGTTGGGACAATGTAGCCTTTGTAATAAACTAAACTTGTATTTTGTTGTCATGGGTCCCTTTAAAATATATACAAGGGGAACTTTTGCTTGCAACATGCTTTGTACAAGATTTAAACCTCAGCTAGTGAACATTGTAACATAGGATGCCTCAGCCCAAGCGGTAGGGTTGCTTCAGTTTCGATTTCATTGCAATGTTTTGCCTTGCATACAGGTGCAATCAGAAGATGCGTGCATTTGGGTGAACGCGAGAGCGTGGCATACCTACTTGCCGTTGGAGCACATACATGGAGGCAAAATCAGATTAGCGCAAGCTTGAAACAAGATTGCATATTTTCTACACCTGCTTCTGGGCAGCAGTACCTCCAGGGAAAACTTTGCCAGAGGCAGCAAAGAGGGGTGGGGCCCAACTCAATTCTGCCTGGGTGCTGCCATACCAAAATGGCATCGAAAACCTCTTTCCGATTGGCTTCCAATCTTTGCGACAAGCGGGAAAGTAATGAGGAGAAGCACTTGGAAAGATGGTGATGATTGAGCAAAGCTGAAAATAGGGCCCCAGAAACGGGAGAGAAAAATTCCAGCTTCAATTAATTATTTCTCGGCAAACAAGGCTCTGTTGGCCTTCAAATTGATGCCAAGAACGGTATGAAATGTGACCTTTCAATGACAGCAGAGTTATGCCTTTATTATCCCTTCAACACTTTTCTCAACATTTTTTTTTTTTTTTTTTTAAACAAAAAATTTGCCTCACGACTGGCACTTGTCTGAGCTACTCCAATCCAATGCCATCCAAGCAAATTTCGCTCTCATTCCACAACACACGTCTGCAGCAATGTGCAATGCACAGCCGTTGCCTCCCACTCTGCGTACAGAAAACATTAGAGTTTTAGCAGTCCGTCCGTTCCGTCGCGTACTTAGCTAGCGTGTTGACCGGGACCCGTCTGGGCACTTGGGCATTCGTCACGGTATGGGGATTAGGTTCCGCCGGCCTGCCTTTGCCATGTCCGCACCTCCTCGCTCTTCCTCCTCGCCCTCCCGCGCGTGCAGGCGCAGACCGGTCCTGGTAAACCTGGTAACAACGTAACGAACGGAATGGACGGACTGCTAAAACTCTATTCTGCTTCGGGGGCACCGCGGATAGTGTGCTTGCTTGTTGATCAGAACAGCCAGGGAAAGCGAACATTGTTTTTTCAGAGTGTCAGGTCCTGTGCAAGCGCAAGAGTTTGCCTATGTCTACACACGTCATGAATTACTTAATACATCATTAAATAGCCCACCACCACCATAAACTGGATGTTCAGCCTGACCACAACAGGTAGTATGGAAATGGCAAACGAATGTCACTGGAACTAAGGAATGGAATGCAAAGGAAGGCAGAACACCAAGAATTGGAAGGGACAGGGTTTGGTTTCCCATTTAAACTCGAGAGTACGTACCACTCAACACACAAAATTAGTTGCTTAACAATTATAGACCACTAAATACCAAGTAGCCCCACAAATATATGAGCTTGCAGTATCTTCCCACATATTGGGACCACACGTACTGTCCTGTCACAGATTAACTTCAATTTCGAACTATGCTACAAGCAAAAGAAAAGTGGCTGACGGCTGACTTAAAATGTCATGGCCAAGGACCACTGCACCCATTCTGTAGAAACTGGCTTCGAGCATGTCCAGGCAGGCTTGAGAGAGAAAACGTTCAGGTACGATTTTGAAGCTATTTCTCATAAAATAAAAAAATGTGTACACCTACTCTTCTATAAATCCAGCTAGCTATTACACTAAAAGCAACTTGTTGCTTTTGCTAGTTTTATTTGTAACCGCTATTTTCTTGGTTCAGAAAAGAATAAACAGGAAGGTGTATACATCAGTGCTAACCTATGCTCCACTAAATTTTTGTACAACTAAGTCTCAAAAGTTGCGCTTGGCATGTTGTTTTCTTTTCTCATCACAGAAAATAACCTGAGAGATAGCCTGTATCCAAAGTGGAAATTGCCCAACTGCCTATGTGTAGTAGCTAGCATTTCACTTCTGGTTGCATGGACAATGTAAGCAAGTATGGCACCGGGTGACACTAGCATTCTGTGTGGCACTACATACTCTGTCAAATGTCAAATGACATGTTGCAAATAAATCATGTAATCAGCTCCTGTAGTGCGTGTGCTTAGACCTAAACATTACGCCTACATTATGCCTAAAAACAGTGCGAAAAATACGTGTATCGTATTTTTAGCACTGTTATTAGGCACAAAGTTCCTGTAGTGCTTCAGTTTCTTTTTTGTGCAGCAACATTTACAGTAGCATTTTTTTTTTCTGATTTAGGATGATGTAATATGACTTTCACTCATCCTACATATGCCCTTTATCAGCCAAATTTCACACCAGAAGTCACCACCAGAAGGCAATGTGTTCAGCTGTGATGGATGTGTGACATGTTAAAGTGGCCATGAAGACAAAATGCAAGTTATGTTCATTCGAAATATTGCCTTGTTAGAATAACACTGACACCACTTTTAATGCAAACTTCACTCAAATAAGCTGTATAATGAAGAAGACAGAGAATAGACAGAACTAGCGACTCTTCCGCAGTGAACCTATTCTATGTTATAAACAGTTTGTTGCGATTGGCTGAAGCTGACAAAATTAAACAGGTTAAAAAGGGAATATAAGCTTGTAAAAAAAAAAGCTATTGGCACTTAAATTTAGTGCACATTCTTTTTACAGCAGTAAGAATGTTGGGCTATGCAATGGAATGTACGAATGAACACGTAAACACACAAGAACTAGTGCGTACGGCACACACTATGCCGGCCGACACAGCACCACAGCTGTCGAGCGCGTTGGGCCTGTGACACGACACTAGCCATCTGGCGTAAGCGACATTGCCACTTATGTGACCCTTCCTGTCAAGTCGTACACAATATTTCACGACATGATTGCTATCAATCGCAACTCAGTCAAATACAAGCCAGGTCGGAAAAAACACCGTGTGTTGACAGTGATCCTCCAGCAGTATCGTTACGCCATTAGCTAAGGCAGACGGTAACCTGGTTAACAAAAATACTATGCTTTTGCCGTGGGCGACAGCTCCAGTCAACATACTAACTCTTGTTTTATAAATCTGCTCTGCATACGTCACTGTCGACGTCACAAAACACGATGCGGCGGGAGAGTTGAAATTTCGGCTGAAACTGTTCAATTTCTCAGTGAATAAAGCATTGTTTGCTGCCAGACAAGCGCTGGGGGCACTATAAAATACAAAATATTTCTAATAAAACAAACTCGTATTTTGTCTTCATGGCCCCTTTAAAACTGTCTGATGCACATGGTTCTTCATCATGTGTAAAAACAATCTGGCCAAAGTAGATTTGCATCTGCACCATCTCGGTACCAAAATGATGTCCTACCACTGTCCTATCAGGGAATTCAAAAGAATGGTGAAGGAACTTTTGCTGGCCAAGGCATGCCCTAGAGTATGTGTGCACACTAGCTGTGAGATGGCACACGTCTTCGTAAGGGGAATGATCAATAACCTAGAAATGGCCATCAAACGTTCAGAGCAGGAATCAACTCAAGGGGACTACCAGAACATTGATGGAAGCAATGGTCGAACCCAGTCACATAGCCGACACTATTGGCATTGTTGCGAGATTACACGTCAAGACAAGTTGGCTCAAGCAGCCAGACATGGATAATTGATAACAGAAGTGGCTTTTGACAAAGTATCAGCATTGGTTACAAGATGGCATTTCCTTGCAAGGGGCTTGTCAAGCTAGAAATGGCCCTCACATCTTCTGAAGCTTCTGGCCATAACAACCAAAGAGGGATCAACTGAAGACCAAGTATGCACAAGTTCATTCAGCTTGAGCTTTACACACTCTGCACCTCCCAGTCTTTGCCTGCATGATAAAGGTTGCTTCAAAATTCACTCTACATAGTATTCGGCCTCCCTTGGCTTCTGTTCCCACCCATTCAGTAACCACACTGCTGCAGTTGTTGTCCACCTGTACACAATTCATGTAAAATACCCTGCCACTAAGCTGTCTTAATTTAAGCAAGAATACTTACCTAGTAAAAAGCATTCCCGTTTTTTGTCACAAAGACTAGGGTTGCACAAGCCAGCAGAATGTTTTCTTTCAAAAGAGACCCACGTACCTGTCAGAGACCCAGGTCTTTAAGCCTATTTCGATACATATTAACCTATGCACTCGAAATTTTTCGCCTGTGTTATACTGTCGATAACAAACACTCCGTCAGGTTTTGTCTGTAATATCAGTTTGAAGTTGTCTTACTTTGTATATATTTGTGTTGAGTAAGGACCAGAGAGGTCATTGCAAAATTGACATATGTAATTACTAATATTTTGGTCAAATGAAGTATGGAATATTTTGTAATGCTGCCAACAAGTGTTATATTCCCATAATTTTATTGCAGTCTCCAATCGATAAGCTTTTGAATGCACTAAGAACAAGACAAATCTTGCCATTACATGACAACATACTTTGGGCAACAGTTAGTCCTGTGACAAGAACGCTACCTTGAGAAAACAAGCAGTTTAGAAATGAGGTAAAAATACTCACTTAGAGGGATTTGGAGTGCAACAGCTCAGTAAATATTCATGGAAAGAACATAGTATTTTGCATGTATTTTGGTTAAAACTCGTAGATCACAAATAATAGTACATAATATTAATTTCTGATTTTTGTCCTTTTTTTTTCACTATAAAAACTAGGGTCTCCTCTCCTTTGTCTCCTGCAGTCCAAACGGTCAATAAAAAAAAAGGAAATTCAGAAAAGGGATCTGAACATCAACACGATAAACAAAAGCTGTGTGTAGCTACACTCAGCCCCCATAAAAAAAAAGCCAGTGGACAATGCTGCGGCACCAGTGGGGCAATGTACAGCATCCACATGTCAGCATCCAAGTAACAATCACACAAATTTAAAAAAGATTGCTGTAATGTTAATGCCAATTTTTACAAAACAGCAATGCACACATTGTAAGGAAGAAGACACAAACGAAAGAGCAACAACTCATTTTGCTGAGCCTGCATTTGAACTATTGCAATAAGAGGTTCTTAGGGAAGTAATTTGGACAAGTAATGAATTACTTAATGGTAATTATTTTATTGTTTATTGAACTGAACTTACTGTTACTGCTATCAGCTACTGCTTTTCAGTATCATGTGCGATACTTGTCATATGTTGGAGTGTTTTTAGATGAGCACAAAGTTGTTCCTAACCACACTCTGTCTGCATAAACTTGCCACTGTAATTTGTCAGCACCACATGAAGGACTTTGTATTGCAGTTATGTTTTTTTCCAAATGTGCACACGATACATAAAGCAAAATTTTAATCTCATGCTAAGTGTTCCTCACGGTAGCACAAAATATTCAGTCAAGACAAAACAACCCTCGCTTAAAAAATGTGGGCGCAAACCAGGCACTTTAAAATTCTGTACATTGTTACTTAGCTATGAGGAAACAAGACGCTCTAGTCACACTTGCGCTGCGGCACAGCTTCTGCGCAGCCTATACGCAAAGATGAGAAAGATTCGAAGGACAGAGACAGTGGTCATAGAAGAGGAAGTAGAAGAAGGAATATGCAAACTAAATACATAAGATTAATGAACTATATCTTTAGTCCTTTTATACACAGCCAAACTTGAACTTGCACTGTAATGCAAAAGCAGTACACAAATATGTTATAGTAGCTCTTTTTTTGCGGTACACCAAACATAACATTCTCCATCATTATATGACAGATATATATATATATATATATATATATACATATATATATATACTCAATGAAAGACGACATCACAAGCGTACACTGTCTGTACCATTATCCAGGTGAACACTATCACAAAAAGTAAACTCTGATTACTACGGTCTGAAGCAAACACACACAAGGTTGTACATGTTGCGAAACTTTCTAAATGGCCACTGTACCGTGTGCCACCCTATCAGCACGCCCTCCAGGTGTGTTCACCCCCGGCCAGACTGACACAACAGCTGCAACATTTCGCTATGCCTTGACTAAAGTTGTTCTATTATTCTTAGTTGATTATTTTAAATACAGAAAATGAAACAATACAGAAAAGAAGCATTCTCAATTTCCAGTGATTTCAAACCTGGTCGGTATAATTAGGCTGCCCCTCTTTGACAAAGCCCCCCTCTACACCAAGTGCCATTTGAAAGCACTCCTTCCCAAGCTAAGGCCAGATTTCAGTGCCAAGCATGCTCAACAAGCACATGAGCTCGTTTTCATTGCGAACAATGGCTCCCACAGAGTAGAAACATGCAACAGTTCAGTGCAAACTTGGCCTCGCAAATGCTGTGGAGATGACCTCAGGGAGTTCTCAATATTGCTAGCAACAACGGAGCCGTCAATGACGTACGACTTACTACCGCCAAAGACACGTGACGGTGAACACAAGAGTCCCCTTCCCACCAGCTGTACAGAAGGCACGAGGCCTAGTCTAACTCCAGCGGAATGTTGTGCCGCTGGTGGGCAAGCACTTTTGAGCTCTTCATCTTGGCCAAGGCATTGGTAAAGTCCTCCATGCATATGGGCCGCAGTGCATCATGGAAGCTTTCGTCGTCGTCCGAGCCTTCCTTCGCACCAGGCTGGCGTGCGTCGTGGAATGTCTCCTCATCGTCCGACAGTTCTCGGTGCCCCCTGTCGCATAGAAATCACAAAGGTGGGATGGTAAACGCAGCTTTTGTTTGCTGGTTAGACCACACGACTGGAAAGATCATCATTACCTGATAACTGTTTCAACACAGGCTTATCTTGCTTTACTTATCAGGAAAATTTGAGCTAATACCTATATGCAAGCCAAAAGTCTCAATTTAGAGACTGGGGAGGCATCTGAAGGACCTGTGCTACCTACGCCCTTTCCACTCCTTCCGGCCACACTCAGCCAAATATCACAAATCAATACAAACAAAAAAGAGTGTAATGGGTAAAATTTGTGCACCAAGGATCATCTTCCAAGCTGACCTGGACAGGCCACGCACCCCTTTCCACCACCTGTGCATTTCTGTGCCCACTGTATACAGTGGGCTCCATACGTCACGAGCTAACACAGTGAAGTACCTCGGAACAACCTTGGGCAATGAGTATATTTTAAATTAGAGGCTTATTTAATTAAGGACTTTCAAGAAATGAGTTACTCTAAAAAGAACAGAAGAGTAAAATGCACGTTGGTCCTTTCTTGGCCACAAAAATGTGGCGCTCAGGTGTCACCAGTCTATAGTTTCACTCGTTATTTCATGAAGAATGAGAAAAAAATTTGCACAAATGTTCTTTGTTAGTTACTAGATTGGAAACGAGAATAGCCTACTACTGCAATCGTAGGAAAAAACTATGATTTTAGCTTCACCTGCTCTCGAGAATGCCCAGTTTCTGACCCCACAGTTTTAACCAAACTACAAAAATAACCAAAAAAGAAAAAGATTAATTTCCCTTTACGCTATTCAGATAGCAGCCCTGGTGTCTTAAAATTCAACTTCTCTGCTTTTAAAAATACTAATATTACGTAGCTATAGACAAAACAACCTGGATAACGTGCATACACTACAATGCAGTTTCTCAATACATATACACTAGTTGTGAAACTCCCACAGGCCCCATGTATCAAAAACCAGTTGGCGGTTGGCACCGTGCGCTAGGAGCAAACCCAGGCAAGTTGACTAGCCTGCCATCTGTCGACAGTTGAAGTACTTACTACTCAAGTCCTTGCAGCTGCTGCCATCAGTCATAAAGGAAAAATTGCGAAAACATAATTACACACAACCTAATCTAATGCTCCAAATTAAAAAAATAAGCTGAAGTAAATGTTTAGAATAAAGTCAGTTTTTGACCCCTAGGTGCTGCGCGAATAACTTTCCCTTCACTTCAACGAAGCAGGGATGCTCACATGGCCCAGATTCTGAAGTGGAGTTGTGGAGTTTTGAAACTGGTGTGTACTGAAAAACTGACGGCAACGTATGTTAACGGCCCCTGTAAGTTATGACGGCCTTGTAAGTTAATTTAGGTCAAGAACAGTAACGTTAATCCAGTAGAAGGCGCTTCAACCCAAAGACCAAGAGCCTCCCGAATTTCTTCACTTAAACTGCATGCAATGCACCAGGTCTAATGCCTGTGCTATACGACAACTTTAAATTGACAACTGAACGCTCGCCCACAAGTTCGCCCTATGTATTTACAATAGGGCACTCAATAGACAATTGGTTCGAAGGCCTTCGGAAGGCCTTTGAAGTTGCCATGTAGCACAGGTATAACATGGCTAATGGACGTTTTCCCAATACCGGTCCTTTTAGCAGCCGCCACAGTGAACTAAAAAGCGGCAGTCGGGCACGCCTCCCTCCGTCCTCCTCCTGAAAAAAGTCTTGCTGTCAAAAAACTCACGCATGAAACGTTCTCGTCGCTCAATTCCTCCCGCACCCACCCGTCACCCGTACCTTTCACATTAATGCCGTGGAAACAGGTGCACATACCCAAGACTGATTTGCAGTGGGCGAAGTGCCTTTTCCTTTGTGCTTCTTTTCTCGCCTTTGCTGTTCCCTCCCTGGAAGCCATGTGCTTGCAACATGGTCAGCCTCAAACATGTTTGCCCCTTTCCTTTGTAAAAGCTTTTTTTGTGTGTGCACGTACTAACGCGCACAAGCTGTCGAACAAGAGGGAATAAAAATTTGAGAAAGCATAGCCGCTCCCTAAGCATCAAGCTGAGGATGTGCCGGTCTGTTTATATTTCCCGGGGCGACTGCCAAGAATGGTGGACCAGCAGTGCGCACATGCACAGGTCGCTACTGGAAAACACTCCACTCAGAATTATCCTAACACTTGCACAGCATGCAAAATGACACGTGGTGGTAGACACACTTACCCTGCAGGGCGCTTCTCATTTCGCAGCAGATCCCGGACCCGGTAGAGAGCAGCGTTGCGGCACAGCTCTCTCAAATCGCTGCCCGAAAACCCTTCAGTCACACGTGCAATCTGCCCAATGTTCACATCCTTGCTCACCTACAAAACAGAGAACACGTTCAAGCCAAGTTGGAGTTCGTTCCACATAGCAGGGTCCACATAAAATAAAAAACTGTGCAATTTGTTTCCTCCCTTTTTGTGGTCGTCTCAAATTGTGCAGTTTTTTACTTCACGTTGAAGATGCACCAACCTGCCCACTAACAGGTTCTTCTAAACACATAGCAGGGGCGGAAGTGGGCTTGAGCCTTCCAGAGCAGCCTAGCGAGCAGATATAATGTGGTTTTATAGCAGCTCTGGAGCATCAAAAGACGAGTATTGGAGCAGATCTCGAGTCAAACATAATTTATTTGCGATTTTTTATTTTTCGCAAAAAAAAAAAAAGATCTTTCTCCGCAATCGATCAATACTGAGCCGACCACTTTCCAATGAATTCCCATAATTAAAATATACCAGCTGAAACAGCAATAACTAAGCGAAAACTAGACAGAAGCTTCAACTAGACTTCAGACAAACGAAAAACAAATGTTCGTGATATTTCAACACATCACAGTTATAAGAAACAACCCAGAGAAGACCAGAGATAGGCAAAATGGTCCCTTGTGCACTTCGGCTGTGAAAAGTTTGACTTCATTCTACATCAAAAAAAAACTCGAAACAAATGGAAGAGAAAAACTAAGAAAGAAAGAAATTGGGTGAAAAAGAAATTATGAGGAAACCAGAAATAGCTTGACGCATTGCATAACTAAACCAGAGAAATTAAAAATAAATACTGACAGCGCAGCATGCTGTGCGGTGACACTGCATTTAGGGGCAAAGTTGGTCCATTGCCCGTACCCGAAGTCCACTCCCAAGTCCCGTAATACCGCGCCACCACTTTGAGACCAGGAAATTGTGACAAGTGACTAAGCAGGGAGTCCTTTGGAGCACGCCATGTAGTGAATGACAGCTGAACAAACGCGTCTCCACTGCTCCCTGCGCACTGGGACTAGCATTGCACATCATCTCACAGCTGCCTCACCGCTTGGAAGCAGTTTCGGTGCAATATTGCCTTCTGGAGCAGGATGGGACAGGAAAAGTGAATTGGTGCAGCGTGGCGCAATGGGCCACCTCCACCCCTGACATAGATGTACCACAGTGGGATGCTTTAGCAATGCAAAGATCAGAAAGTAGTGCTGGAAGATATACTCAGCCCTATAATGTTAGCATGAGGTGTGACTGTCTTCAGTCGACATCCCATCATTTTTCATAACGGAATGTTATATAAACGAGGTGCCAAGAAGAAATATGTAAAAATGACCCCCCCCCCCCCCAACCTTTTCTTGCTGCTAGAAACCGATTCCTGACAGTGTCCGCGACAGAACTGCTGGGCAGAATATCGATATATTATTTTAACTTGTGGCAGCGCTAAATTTTCAACCGACTTTCAAGCAACTTACCCCTTCTGTCTCCAGGACCAGTTTAATAATCCCAGCTCGCTGCTGCTGGTTCTGGAAAAAAAAAAAAAAAAACATGAAAAAATAATCAGCCTTAATGCTTTAACACATTAGCTATTCACCAATAGAACTGTACATTCAACTAAGGTCAGACAAATGACTTTTATTCGGTGGAGTTCCCCCCACTCTTTGGCTTCTGAAGGCCAAGAGCTGTATACTACCTGAGCCAATGCCTGGCTTGACAAAGTAGCCGCAGCCTGGAAGAATCGCTAAGTAATATTGCAACATCAATATCCACATTTTAAATGCCACAATATTAAAATATAAGGCAATATGACCAAGACTTACTAAATCTAAAAGCAGTTCCTTGCACATCATTTGGTCTGTTTATGATAACATGGCTGTCATACTACTTGACTGAATGCTAATGCATGTCCGTTACAGAAGGAATTGTGCACCTATAAGCCCTCAAAACAAGATGCTTATGGTTTACAGCAAAGACGCTATGCTGCATCAGCCTTGCAAACATTATTTTGCACCGGAAATGGACACCACCAATCTGAAGGACAGGGTGTCTAGCAAATTGCCTAATTCAATTTCCCTGGCTTTTCCATGACAATTTTAAATGAAATTGCCTGACCTATACAACAGGCGCCATTCTGTGGAAATGGTCCGTGCAGCACATAAAAAGCGTAGGAAAACACATTCTATCATTGGGAAAAACACATTTGTTGCAAGTGCCCTAACTCTCAAAATGCACTTTGATTAACTCCAGTTTGTTTGTTCAGTTTGAGGTTTGCTTGCCTTCAGTTACGGCTTCAGAGTTTATTTCATCTTGCGGGATAGAAGCTTCAAGTTGCGCTTCAGCGAGCACCTTTTGCTTTTTTTTATTGTCCTGGCTCGACATGCAACGTGAACCGCACGGTGCGTTTTTGCACGCGATTCAGGCGCGTTGGCGTTGCTCGTGCAATTTTTTGACGCCTGCGTCGACGATTCGCGCACGCGGCAGCGAATTCTGCCTCGCTCAGAAAATGACGCGCGTCGCGCGCGGCAGTGGGAGGAGCCTGACGACTTGCGCTAATGGGGAGCCGTGCACCTCATGGCGGCAGTTTCGAAGCTCTCGAGACAGCCGGCTGGCTGCGCCAGAGATGTTTAGGCTTACCACCCCGGCAGGTATTGCATGGGCGCTTTCACTAGTGGCGCGGATGATGTTTTATAGTACCATTTTTCGCCCACATTATAGGCTCCTTAACCTTACAAGCAAATTCGTGCGTGTCTTGTGCGGCATTCTAGAGAGCACTTAGAAGCGGTCGCTCGAACCAACGCCGCCTGTATAAACATTGCCTAACGCGTGAGTGAAAAATGGCCAAACAGCCACTCTCCTGTTGCTCTCTCCTACCCTTCCCCACTCCGTAGCTTTCCAGCGTGCTTTCGTGTCCGCCAGACAGCGCCGCTTCTCGGAAACTATGCATAATAGTGGAAAGTTTGTTTAGCGTTCCCAAGGCGGCGCTCCTACGCCTTCTTATTTTTCACCATGCCTGTCTGTCTTGGTCTGTCACTGATAAAACTTCCTTTGTCACGAAGCAAAATCCCTTGCGCTGCCGCAGGCTGATGCCGGCTTTGCGCGCTTATCTACTCGGATCACAGGCCCTGAAATTTTCTGAGTGGGGCATCCCACCTCTATCCACTCCGCATTTAGGTATTGTTTTGACCCCGCTGTTCGCACTCTGCATCGGTACGCACTTCTAAAATTGAGGACTGTACTGTAGAAGCGCCCGGACAGCGTGGCGGGATCCCAGCTGCTTATCCTTTTGTTTCCTATAATTTTCTGAGGTTTACAAGCACGTGATATTATTGGAAAGTAATCGTAGAAGTGAGCACTTGAACAAAAAACGTGCACAAAATTTTTTCTTCTATAAATACTCCAGAAAGAAAAATATCAGTAAAATAATGGCTGCCCCATCCGAAAATATCGTTTTTCTGTTAGCTATATGTCTACCCGACAATCAGTACGTTCTTACACTATTTCAGTACGCCTCCGTCTTTATCTTTGGAAAAATGCAGCAAGTATGAAGTGAGCGACACATTGAATGAGATACCCAGTGCGCCACAGAGCTAACGCCCCATCGCGGCTAAGATGTAAGCGAAACGGCCCTTGAAGCCCGACAGGCAAGCTGACAGACACACGTCGTAGAAGTGGGTGCAGCGTTCGCGACTCGCGAGCAGTGACGTAAGATGAGATGTCCGCCGGCACGCGCCACATAGCGGATCAGTGCCTGAACTAAGCGTCCCGACCCTTCCCATTGAAAAGCGCGCGACGCGTCAGGCAATGTTAATACAGGCGGCATTGCTCGAACTCCCGTCACCACTTCGCGATCGAAGCCGCCGCCATGTTGCCGCCGCCGGCAGCACCACGCGCAGCGTACAGGTAGAGTGTACTAGAACGAGTTGAGTGGGACGAACGGAGCGCTCCACCTGAAGCGGCGGCTGTAGATTGAATAGAGGGCGCAGCGGGCGAAGTGGATTCTTGCCGACTGCGCTCGCCAAGGCGCGCGGCATCGCGCGGGCCACGCTTTTACGCGTTTCGCCCAATTTTTATGTTAACAGGAACGCCAAAGCGACAGCAGGTTAGAAAAAAAGAACACGTTAGAATAAATTAAAAGGAACTTTTAGAGGCTTTGCGGCAGAAGCGTGCCCTGTTTTTTTTTTCAACGAAGTACTTCCAACGCAAAAAATAGAACGACAGACGAACGGAGGTGATAGGGACAAGCGTTGGAGTACCAGTTTCCACTACTTTTTTTCCGTGTTCACCCTTAACTCTCTCGACGTAAAATGCAATAAATAGAAAAAACATGGGCAGTGCTACATGAACTTTTGCTACATCTGTTTAATGACACTGGGGCATTTCATTGCAGCGCCAATGAAGCAATTGCTTCATTGGCGCTGCAATGAAAATGTAAAATGTAAAATGAAAATATGAATGAATGTAAATGAATATCATTTATGTAAATGTAAATCATTTATGTGAATGTAAATGAATATCATGAATGAATTAATGAATATCAATGTAAAATGAAAATATGGCCAGATTCCTCGATTTAAATCGAGGAATCTGGCCATATTTTCATTTTACACAAGCTTTCCAGCATGTTCTTTACGAAATAATGATTTTTAGAACGTTTCGGTCTTAACCCAATTCGATAAAAGCATATATGTTGCTGAAGTGTGCATGCCAGTTATTCAGACGGGAATGCCGCATCATGATGCAGCATCATGCACTGCTGGGCCCGGGCTGGCCCGAAAACGGTTTATCGGCGGGCCTGGACTTAATGCCACAGGCCTGGGACGAGCTCGGGCTTGAATTTGTGGGCCTGGCTATTAATATTTCCGATGTGAATTGTAGAAAAAAGCATTAGAAGGGATGTTATGAGTTTATTTCAACGCTCCTCTTGACGTTGTTCTATGCACTGTTCCAAAAACGTGTTTTGTAGGTCTGATAGTTCCTGTTCATGTACTGCATCAACATTTTACATGTTGGGACATAACATACCGAAGGTACGATTACAAGGGAATGCATGTAGCACGGAAGGGATTAATTTGGACAACCTGGAACTCGATCTATGTCTACTGTGCATGGTTTTTACATGCCGCACCCAATGAAATGCGGCAGCCGTGGCCGCGAATCGAACTCGCGGGCTAGGGAAACAAAACCGCTGAGCAACCACTACAGACAAAACATTTCAATGCACTTACTCGTGGAATAAAACGTGGCGCCAAAAATTTCACCATACCAACGTGTGTCCGAGACAACCATAATGTTACGGTGCCAAGAATCTGGTCATCAAATGTGATGGTGTCAGATCTGATTTAATTACGAATACTAGCTATCATTACCCCGATGTGACACGAACTGAAGACAGTGGAAGAAAAAGTACATGTGTGCGCTATTTAACTCCGGATTTTCACCTTCAATCCATGACGTGCACTGTACAGACTAGATGCTCTGTCTGGTTGCCGCTGCGAAGACACTCAACCAACTGTAATAAATTTTATTCAGCGTCTAAGGCCGGGCTTGGTCACGCCCATGCGGGCCATTCTTAGGCCCAAAAATAAATTACCAGCCGCGGGCCTGGGATTAAGACGACGGGCCGGGGCTGGGCTCACTTATGAATGCCCGGAATAAGTGTTATGGCCCCGGGTCGGGCTCAGACCGGGCCTTAAAAACAGGCCCGTGCAGGGGTGCCATTTCTATTAAGCATATTGCGTTCTTCGATTTGACTGTACGGCCGTGAACAATGCGCAGCTTTTTGCATACTCCTCGAAATTTTGACTACATGCATACTCCTCGAAAATTTGACTACATGATCTCCCCGAACACCGCGAATAGACGCGCTATTTTACAGATATACTGCAAATATGCCATTCAGACCAACCCTGGTATTTTATTAGAGCAATTAACGCTCTTATATTCACGGGCTTTGAGTAAATATAAAGCCCCTGCAGTGTACCATAATTAATTATAGTTGTGGTTGCAGATAAAACGAATTATTGTGAGGACTGCTTTGGCGGAATTAAAGGTCGAAAGCACGAGATTGCTAGCAAATGTCGAAAATGTC
Organism: Haemaphysalis longicornis; assembly: GCF_048455015.1. Classification (NCBI taxonomy): domain Eukaryota; kingdom Metazoa; phylum Arthropoda; class Arachnida; order Ixodida; family Ixodidae; genus Haemaphysalis; species Haemaphysalis longicornis. The sequence continues at coordinate 357,716,251 of NW_027526203.1, read as the reverse complement.
AAGATTCGATAAACACAAGCCCTTTTCCCCCAAACATTGGCACTAGAACGAGACCAACAATTTTGATCATCAACAGCGGTATCCCGCGATACAGAAGAACCACGTCGCGTCAGCAGAACAAGCACCAGCTGGTCAAAATGTTTGTTCATGACAATTTGATGCTATGCCACTTGGAAACTATTGCAATCTGTCATGACCCCTGCGAGGGGCGCATCCTCGCTTAATACTTCTACGTCGGGCGTCATCCAAGGCACACCACGGGTGATTCTCACTTCTTTACCATCGATAACGTGCGTGCAGTCACGCTGTATGTAGCAGTACTCGAAGTGCAGCTCACACACCACGCAGTTTTGTTTCTTAGGTTGATCCGCGAGCTTCATGTCTCGGAACGCAAATGTGTGATAGGACATCCCAGCATCCCAGAGGCATCCCAGAGCACAAAAGTGGCGAGGGCTATAGGCATGCCGAGGACGGTGAAATTAAACACTAAAGGCTCGTCACTCTACAACACTTAACAGAGAAAGATAAACAGCAGAAGCGGTTCCGCAAAGTTCTGAAACATATGACTGAAAACGACTGCGGGACCTCCGTTCTGCGGTCGCCCTGTGCCGCCGCTCACAGTTCGCACCGGCACAACCCAATCCACTGCGACCGCAGTGCCGCCCCGCCAACTTTCCACAAACTGCGCTTCGCAGCGAAGCAGGCGCGGAGCCGGCAGCTCGTCCCACTCAACTCTTTTAGTACACTCTTAGTACGGGTAGTGTGGGCGGTTCTGCGGCAGCGTCAGCGCGCCTGTGACGTGCGCGCCGCGTTTTCGCTAGCAGAAAACGCCCCATGCGGTTCACGCTAAACCATGTCATGTTCCTTTTTGATTATGCAACTCTGGCTCCTGATGTCACAAGAAAGAAGTTCTTGCAAGATTAGCTCCCAAAAAGCGCTGCCGTTTAAAATTCGCCGAAAAAAAAAAGCGCCTTGTGCGTGCGATTTGTGCACCACAATATCGCCCTCTGCGCAAGTGCACCCAGCAACCTAAGCCAGCTGCGAGCTGCATGAACCGCACGGCGAGTTTCTGCCCGCGATTCGTGCGCGGTATTTTCACGGCCGCGTCGACGATTTCGTGCCTGCGGTGGCTCCTTTCCTGCACAAGCAAGTGCGTTTGTGCCTTAAGTAGCATTTTAAAAAGCAGTTAAAAGCGGTTAAAAGCGGTCGTTCGAGCTACCGCACTACTCCGTGGCCGGTGCTACCGCCATGTTGCCGGCGCCTGCCGCTCGGCACGCACCGTGCAGGTGGTTTCCGCGGCGGCGTCAGCGCGCCTCAGGCGTGCACGGCGCGTTTTCGCTTGCAAAAAAAAACCAGAAAAGTTTCATGCGGTTCACGCTTTCGTCGCGTGCGAACATGTTGCGTTTGGTAAATTCTCGGCCTTTAACACTGGTTTACCCTATTCTAAAACTGTGTGAGCAGGCCCCGAAGTGGTTTTCCCTGACTGGTACTACTTGATTGAAAAATTCCCTGACAATTTCCTGACTTTTCCCTGTGGGTCCAAATTCCCTGACTTTTCCCGGTTTTCCCGGTCACTAGACACCCTGGAAGGAGCACCTTCTCAGTTTGCATATTGCAAGACACTGAAGGGCCTAGTACAAAACCAAAGATCAAAGATAGCCAGAGTGCCCTTCAACGAGCACTGACACAAGCCTGTTTGCCAGGCTCACAGATTCCTTAATTTTTATATGCCCCCTGGTTCTTAAAGTTTTCAAATGCAGACACACAGCAAGCAATGCCAAGTCAGCATGCAGGCCAATGACTGCCTACCGAGATGCTTGCCCGCTATGCTTCCAGCATTTTCTGATGCTACCTAAAAAAACCCTGCATAGAGACAGTGGACAAAGCCTGCGTTGATTATGGCTCCATGACAGCCAAATCTGATTTCCAGGTTCCAGACGTAATAGGCAAGCAGCCTGCAAACTGTTAAGCTCAGATAGGCAATTTTACAGTGAAAGAACAATTGGATTTAAGTATTTTTTTTAATCCTGAGCACCTACGCTTCTTAGATAAATAGTCCACACTATAGGATAGCTAAGATGCCATGCTTATGCCACATCACCAAGAGAGGCAGGTGCTGAAAAATTCTCGGCACTGACTCACTCTATTTTTTGCTTCTACTTTTTCAGAGTGAAACCAAGGTTTACTCATGTGGATAAGGCTAGGAATGTTAAAAAACAAAACAGGAACAGCCAAGATTTTTAACAAAGATTTTTTAGGTGCACATCAGATATCTTTGAGATGCAAATGAAAAACCTATTCACACAAGGTGCGTCATGAAAACCTAGCCTGATGATAACAATGACTGCAAGCGGTCAAAGCTGGCTTCCTTCTGCATCATTTTGTGGGCTCAGTTGAATGGGCTGCACTTAAAGGGACCATGAAACACATTTCTTTAATTCAAAAGATTGCCACGTCAGAATAACAACCATGCCAATGTTAACGCAAATTTCAAGCAATCAAGATAGACGAACAGAAAACAGACAAAAATCTAGCGACGGCTCACTAGCCACTTCCTTGCACTGCCCCTTCAACCGTCGCAAGAAATAGACACTTTGTGCGAGTGGAGGCCACTGACAATAAAAATGATTGCGCAATTTTTGTGGTCCCTCTTGTTCTGTTTGATCCAACTACCAAATCAAAGCACCACAAATTGATAACTGTTCTCAACACCTCCTCAATGTCGTCCTTGCTGACCGAGAGTAGCGGGAAACTCAAAGCTTCTTAGTAGTTGTGCCTTTTTCTTTTCCACAACACCCTTCAGGGTCAGAATGGAGTCTGGAGTCAAGTGAGATATCCAAGGCCCAATTCTCTCTAATAAAACCAGGACATGTGCCATCTCCATGATGACAAGACTCACAGGCAGGCCCACGTGAAACATGGCGGGCATGCGGCGCAGGATGGCCTTGTCCACGTCGTGCGGCCGGTTGGTGGCCCCCATGACGACCACCTGGCAGTCGGGGTCCGTGATGAGGCCGTCCCAGAGGCACATGAACTGTGCCTTCATCATGGCCGTCGCCTCGTGGTCCTGGCTGTCCCGGGAACGCAAGAACGAGTCAATCTCATCGATGAAGATGATGCACGGCTGGATCTTGACCGCCTGCAAGCAGCCGGGTGGAGGGGCCGGGCAAACGCGTCAGTGCCCACCTTCATAAGCAATGCTTCACATAAACGATGCAGTGACCCCCCAACAAGTACAGCAAAGGGCTGGCATTTTCCCAGCAACACTGTGTGTAAGGAAAAACAAATGGTCAATGTGTCACATGTGTTAGAGCAGCAAGAACCACGCTCATTCCTGCGTTAGTTGGTGTGTTTAACGTGCTTCGTTGTATATAAACATTTTTTCTGGCTAGGCCACAGTGTGTGCGAGTGTGAAAGCCACACTAGAGGCCACCCGCTACAAAGGGAACAGCCCCATCCATCAATCCAAATGCTGTGCACCAAGCATGCTAAAAATCTTGAAAATGAATAAGGGAGGGAGGGAGGGAGGGAGAGGGAGAGAGAGAGAGAGAGAGAGAGAGAGAGAGAGAGAGAGAGAGAGAGAGAGAGAGAGAGAGAGAGAGAGAGAGAGAGAGAGAGAGAGAGAGAGAGAGAGAGAGAGAGAGAGAGAGAGAGAGAGAGAGAGAGAGAGAGAGTAGCAGTGAAAACTTTTTTTCTACATTTGTGTAAACTTCTGTCAAGTGTCGCGGCTTCTTTAATGCCTGCTTGCACTTTTCATGCTTTGCTTCACCTTCGCTACCTCCACCTTCTTTTGGCCTCACTCTGATCTTTGGCCTTTAGGGTAACAATAATAGGCGAAATGATAACGGGCTCATGGAATAAACTCCGTGAACACAATACAGGAAGCTTCATAGGAGTAGGCAGCAGGCTAACTCACCAGCGTAAAGACGGCACTGGCAAGCTTCTGCGATTCTCCATACCACTTGTCAGTCAGTGCTGCAACTTCCAGGTTAATGAAGCGAGCACCTGCAAGGCAAGGGTTGCAACTGTCACGAGCGAGTAACAAATTCCCACACAAGCAGCACCACCAACAAAACCAGCCTGAGAAGTTATATTTCCGCAATCCCGCTTGAGCCCCGGACTTATCTTAGGCCAGTAGTGAAAGCCCACAGCTCTTCATGTCATATTTCAGCCTGCCAGGACGCATGTACACCCTTTGTGCAAATTTTCTACGCCAATCCTAAGCCTTCTTCACCACAAAGAATTCAAAGAATAAGCTTCGCCTTTAAATGTGACAAAAATATTTTATGACAGTAAGAAAGAAAGGTGTTTTCTCTAGCTTTCTGGCATAAAGCGTTAACAGCCTTGCTCAGGACGTAAGCTTGTACATTAAATTTTTTGCGGCCTGCGCGTTTCCGGCTTGGCCTAGAAAATTTTGACAAAGACTGTACATACACTACTTGGGATGAGCTGATAAAAGCCAAGCTTCCATGCATTCATGTAAACCGTAGCAACTTACCATGCAGTTTCATCTAATGCATGCATCTGCACTATGTGGTACATGTAGCTTCAGCTTGCTACAAATCAAGGACAGGTTCAGCCAAACAGTATGTAGCAACTTCTGTTCATCCTTACTACCCACTGAACAACGTGTTCCCAAAGCCAATAAGCTGTGCTGGTTAAGGTGCTATTTTGTTACATCCTACCCAGCAGCACTTCGGCGAGAATCCACTGTAATAACTTTCTTGATAGAACAAGTAAAAAAAATAATTACCTACCAGCTTCTCGTGCCGTTGCCTTGGCAATCATTGTTTTTCCACAGCCAGGTGGACCATGAAGAAGTACTCCTGTAGGTACGAGAAAACGTTAGTTCAACACTTGCTGCAGAAAAAGGCAACACATGAATCCAAAAACTCTAGCATCATGAACAAAGCCGGTTTTAAAGTTGCAGCAGTAAACGAAAAACATTTCAATAACAAATTGGTGCCTCCAAATGTGAAGGTGCTAGTAAACATTACTTATCAAGCATAGCAAAAGAAAGACCACAAAAGCTTGCAAAAAAAGAAAAAAGGAGTTGCATGAGTGCCAAGCACTAATGGCCCTTCTAGGGAGCTAGTTCATGGCCTATAGTGCAGTCCTTTAAGACTAAAACGCCCCTATCATGTCTACAGTCGCTTTTTTAAGTAGCATCAACCTTTGAAGTGACACGGTCGCCTAGTTCCGCTTCTGCCTGCAGATAATTGCAGGCATTTCTCATAATGCAACCACCCCTTTTTTCTGCCCCCACCCCAATCGGCACTGCTGACATTTCTATATTTGTCTGTAAGTCTGCCGAGATGCCACACACGTGAGCTGCCCTTTGCAGCTAGAGTAGATATGGTAACATGAACTTTCACTTCTGCATAGTTGTGCACTTTTCTGCCGTCCGTACCATTATTTCATTATCCTACCTTCATTAGTAATTATCAACACTGAACAATACGCCTCGAGCTCGGCCTGTAGGGGCGCCACTGAAATCCCCCTAGCGGCCCGTTTCGAAAGCAGGCGCCGGAGTCGGCGTCCCGCTCCCCAGTGCCGCCGCTGCTTTTGCGGCACGTTCACGACTGAGATTTACCATTTGTGCACGTTTGAAATTCATGTTTGTGTGGAGCAGTCACTCTGTTCGCAAATGGGGTGTGTTTACGAGAGTGTAAATGTTTCCGACGCGATCTTAGTGTGGTATTTTCGGTCTTTATAGCGCCAGGTGTGTGTCACAGGCCAGCGTCGCGGAACCGGCGTATGATGGAGCCGATTGTAGTTACACTGACCTGAATTTACTAGCCGTGTCTCCGTAACCACCGGTTCCTCGGATGTTCATGCTATGGCTATACACTACGATGTAAATCGGTTTTGTGCGCTTACATAATCAGCGGAGCACTCATACCTGCTAGCACACCAGTTACGTTTACCGATATTATACCTCAGATATTGATCATCACCATTTACAAGCCAGTCTGTTTTAATTTTGGGAATATTCAACAAAAGTACGATGGACAATGCATAATTATGCTCGGGATCAGCACACGACAGAGTCGTCTTGTCGTGAGGCGCGCGCCCGCAGACCTTCATTTGCTACATATATCCTCTGCGAGCAGCGCGGAGACGGGCTTACAATATAATCCGCGTCCGCGACTAAATGCTTCTTCGAAATATCGTCATATGGCACAGGGAGCCTGCAGAATAAACCAGAAACTGAAATCAGAGGGCCTTATCACATACCACACACATTTCATAGCTTGTTGAACAGCCTACCCTGTATACTTCCAAAAATGCGTCCGCCGTACGATCAGCTCTTCGTTGAAGTAGAAAAACAACAGGCAAGTGAACGCGAGATTTATGTGTGGGATTACTAAAACGTTCAGTGCTTGATGCCGCTCCGCATTTGTACAAAGCGTCCCCCTCCCCCCCCCACCGATTTCACGCGAAATAGCAGTGCATTTCGCGTATAGTTGGTCTAGTGAAACCTACCTGGCTTAAGTTTAGACGAACGTCTTTAGCATGCCAGAAGCTGCACTGTTTTTTTTTTTCATTTCCGTTAGAGCTATTATGTTTCTAAATTCCGCATTGGCACAGCATTTATTTTTCTGTGGTTTCATTTCCTTGGTTCTTGCTATATGGCGTGTGTGGGCACATATTTAACGACGCACAGGCTTGGACTATACTTTACATTTTCGCATGGTTTATATTCTTATAAAAGGCATAAGTTATTGTCCGGGATTGGGTAATCACATCCCCGAAACATATTTTTCTGCGGCGTATATATGCGAAACGAAGCCGCATTCGTTGTCCACGCTGCAAAATAAAGCCAACCTCTCATTGCACCAGTATCAGGTCTAAACAAGGCGTCAGTAGAATTCATTTGTGCCTGATGTTTTGGAGGTGACATGGGTGATATGTTGCTGCCGTCGCCGACGCCCGGAAGAGCGGCGACGAAGCGCGCAGAACCGCGTCCCCGGGTAGCTCTTGCAGGCGATCGCGTACTCTACGAAGACGCAGCTGCAAACGTACTCTTTGCCTATAGTCGTCACCATAAGTTTTTTTAGGGCGCGGAAAGGCGAAAAGATGCGAAATTGAACCAAAACACTGCACGAGCCCCTATCAGTCACGCAGCGCAAATCCCGTCAACGCCGCGGAGAAGCGGCGGCAGGCGGCACAGCGATCGCGAAGCTCGAGGCGTATAGTCTTCCTTTTTAAGCTTACCCCCAGGCAGGTCATATTGATGCCCTCATCAAAGGCCAACTGCACTCAAATTTCACTTCGGCCATGCTTATTTTGAACATACAGTACGTACCACCAAACCAACTGCGGCATGACTGGGAGCCCCGTGAAATGCCTTGTTTATCAGTTTTTGACCCAGAACGTGATGATACAAAAAGGTGGGAAGCCAGCACACACCCTTTGGTGGCTGGATTAGCTGTGAGCCGGTAAACAGGTGCCGCTTCTGAATGGGGAGGATGACCGTCTCCCGCAGCTCCTGTGTGATCTCCTCCAGGCCAGCAATGCTGTCCCAGGATACATTGATGTCTCGGGGGTCAATCAGCTGGGCTGCTATCGACAGCTCATACTCCGTCAACTGAAATTGCAGGTATATATATATATATACAAAAAAAAAAAAAAATTGGCACAACTCTAATTGGTGTCGGGGCACCCCAACCACCACCAGCAGTAGCATGTAAAATAGGAGAATGAAGAAAAGTTTTCATGCAACTTCTCTGAAAAGACACAAAACAACACAAAGGACCAATACTTGGCCCTATGCAGGGTCAACAAAGGCTGGATAACTTTTCCTTTCAACCTTTGTGTGTGTCAACTTTTTCTTTGTGTGTGTGTGTGTGTGTGTGTTAAGCAAAAGCTGCTTACCAATGCCCGACAAGCTCCCCCAATTCCGTCCCGTCATTTACTATTTGTGACGTCACAGGTTGTAGAGTGGAAAAATGTACATGGTGGTAATACTTTCAAACTTTTGGCATTTTCTGCATTATTAGGCAACTGCTGCTGCAGATTTATTTGCATTGTCTGCAATGTAATCTACCGATACATACAGATCAACTTGTTTTCATCATTTAGGTTACCCTTCTGCACCGCCGCGGTGGCTCAGTGGCTAAGGCGTTGCGCTGCTGAGCACGAGGACGCGGGTTCGATTCCCGGACACGGCGGCCGCTTTTCTGATGGCGGCGAAAGGCAAAAACACCCTAGTGTGCGAGATTTCGGTGACCGTTAAAGATCCTCAGGTGGTCAAAATTAATCCGGAGCCCTCCACTACGACGCGCCTCATCGGCTGCATTGCGTCGGCGCATTAAACCCTACAATCAATCAATCAACCATACCACGGGCATACGTCAAAAAAAAAAAAAAAAAAAAAAAAAAAAAAAAAAAAACAAGCATTGGACTGCGTGCCAGGCAGCCTGCAGCTAGTGAAACTGATTATCAAAGAGGTCCACAGTTTTACCGCAAACCTGATTCAAGGCTTCAAGTCTTATACAAAATATACCAGAATCATGCAATTTTGTCACCATTTTATGCCATAATTTACACATAACTAAAATGACAGTGCGCCAAACTCAGGAAAAATATGGTGCCACTTGGCCACGACACACTTTTGCCAATAAAACCTACAAAATGATGAAAAACATAATTTCACCCTTTATAAGACCCGAGAGGGTACATTATTGGCTCTTGAAAAGGGCACTTCACTGGACAACATAACCAAATCAGTAATCACTGCCCTGCCTTTTACTTGGAAAAGCAAAATGCAATCCCAGCCTTCTCCCCACTGTAGCTATCATAAAAAAATCAAACTGGACACATGAATTTTCCCTGACATGGAGTAATCCCAGCATTCTCTGCACTATGGCTATCACAAAAAAATGAAACTGGACACATGAATTTTACATAACATGGAGCAGTCCTAAGATGAGCTTGTAATACCAATTGGGCAACAGTTTTTTAGTTCACTTCCATCCCCAACAGAATGCCTGTTTCTAAGCATGGAACAGCAATAGAAAATCTGAGCACCGACACCATTACTCTTTCCCGAATCTGTCGTCGTACTTTGCACTTTTTGTACCCCATATTGCTCTATGACGTTATCACGTTATCACCTCCCTTTCATCGTAAGGTATTTTTTATGGGCATCCAATAGCACTGTGCTCTATTCAGCCAGATTACAAAGTATTTTATACTGCTTTACCAAACGTAGCTTCCTGTTGAATCCTTACTGCTGTGGTATTATTAGCTTCATTGTTAAAAACCATGAACCCTGATTTCTGCAGGCTAAAATTTAGGCCCAGATATGTCGCTTCTTCACCACAGATGTCGGTCAGTTTTCTTAAGCCGTCTAGCCACACCATGTTATCCGCAAACATCAGTCGCAAAATCCGATGCTCCACCAGCTTTCCACTGCTTTGGTAATGCAAGTCAAAGCCAATTTTACTCTCTTCGAAGCCCCTGTCGTCTTTCAATGTGAGGCGTGGACAGCTATGGCAAAGATAAGGAACATATCCCTGTTTGAACCTTTCTAAATGTAGGTATTCAGACTGTACCTCCGCACCCATCCACACATGTAATTTGCGCCTTACCTTCAATCGTTGCCTTGAGCAGCTGTACAAACTCTTGCTCCACAATATGCCATAGCAATTCTCTACGCTGTCATTAGAAACACTACCTATGGTGGTCTGCTCTGGAATGCTTAGGATTAACTTTAGCACCCCTACTGAGGAGCACTGTTCCTTCCCAGCCACTTCTTTGGCATCTGTCTCCTGTAAGTGGTAGCTGTGGGAGCAGGCCACTATCTATAAGTACAACCAAAACAAAATAAACATTTCTGTGACTTGAGCCTCCCTTGTAGGAATACCTGGCCAACATACTTATCATTTAGATGTTGGTCACTGTAGCAGGTATTGACATAGGGGGCATCAAAGAAAGCAACTACCTGGCATATGAACCAATTTCAGACTTTTTTTGTTTTTGCTACAGGACTCAAAATTTGCTTGATGCTAACCAATACTGTGGTGCAGTTTCCGTTTCCATGCAAAAACTTTGACAACACTTTTGCAGTGCCCTGCGCATAGTCAGAAAATGGAAGAAAATTGCAGCCGCCGGAAACGGCAGGTGATTTTACCTGCCGTTTCCGGCGGCTGCAATAAAATACATTTCTCGTTTCATTGCCACAGTAAAATACATTTTTTTTTTCTTTTTAAGTGCACACCTTCCAGTTCATTTCCAGGATAGTTAATGGTGGGCATATAACTCGCAAAAAAAGAAAAAAATGTACGTGTGTACAGTGTTCGATCTCGTGGAATCAGCCTGTGCGTTTGCACCATCAGGTGCAGTGGTTTACTCTTTTTTCATTTTGTTGTAGCAAAAGCATACTCCTGTGACAACATGTGTTGCTTTGCACCACCATCTAAAACCTCCAATTTCTTCTATACCTTAGTGGAATGCCAGTTTCCAAACAATTTCTCATTAATACTTCAAACCAAGAAGCGCACGCACAAAACACATACCAGAAAAAATTTCCACAGAAAGATTGAGACACAAGTAGGATGAACAGCCAAGAAGACTTCGAAAGTATTGCAGGCTTTCCTCTTTAAGTGCGTAAGTGGACTTAAATGCCCAGAGGAATTTTTGCGCACAATACACCTTCGCGAATAGTGGCACAAAATTTGAAGCTTGATCAGCTAGGAATGAACTAATTAGTTAGGTGCATTCATAACTTCAAAGCTATACAAAATAGCTATGAACTCATTTCTGTTTTTACTTTGTCATAGTCAACTGAGCGTGTGCACCAAGTTTGGTTAGATTCAGTGCATAAATCGCTCATTGCCGTCTTAATTGCGGTGGCTGAAACCAGAAGGGAGAAAGCTTTATTTAGTGACACTGTTGTGAAGAGGTCAGCTCATGAGAAGTACAGATAGAGTTGATGTAACAAAAAGAAAAAAAAAAAAGAAAGAAAGTGGGGAAGGAGGGGAGGAAACTCTGCATTCAAGTAGAGCCATGTATCACAAAAAATGTTCACAATTTGAGAGAGCTGTTCACTTCAAAATGCTTGCACTTTCAGAAAGCCCCACACATATAACTGTACTACTGGTGGTTGATACCACACCGACTTGCAATATGAAATTAAAGAAATAAACAATCCCACGCTGAAAGTGCACTTTACATGATTGAGCTAATGTATGCTTCGAATCCCCTAACAACCCGCCAACTTTTTGCGACACAGCCGAACTGCTTTCTTCTGATATGCTTACAGTGTGTGGCATATACCCGCCCTAAAAGGTTGTCAAAGCCTCAACATAAATTCTGTACAGTTCACTGCACAAACGAGGCTAGGTTGAAACGAGAAAGGAACATGACGAGTGTTCGTCTTGTTGCATTCTTGTTTCCACAGCTCATTGGTTCAGTAAAATGAAATCACGAGGCAACCAGGCCACACGACAGCTTCACTCTGACATAGCTTTTGCAATTAAAATTCAGGGGCAAAGAAGCCTAGCACACAAAAAATGGACGCTGCAGTGGCTCACACCTACCGCTCTGGTGGTGCCCAGACACTGGTTTTGGCCAGTTCCAAATGAGCACTAACAAGTCTAACAAGAAAATGGGATCTCCATTTTCAAGCTTGCAATGTAAAAAAAGAACTGTAACTTCACAATGATCAATAGCTTCTTCTGATATCTGCACAAGACGTGTTAGCTCTACTACCTATAGTCCATGCATAAGTGTTCCCACACTTTCAAACTTTGGGGGTTTAGCATGCCACAGCTACACCAGGGCGATGAGGTACACCATAGTGGAAGGCTCCGGATTAATTTTGACCACCTGGGGATCTTTAACGTGCGCTGAAACCTCCACACATGGGCGTTTTTGCTTTTCGCCTCCATCAGAGAAGCAGCCACTGCGCCCGAGATTGAACCCGTGCCCTTGGGTTCAACAGCACGCGTTAGCCACTGAGCCACCGCGGCGGGTTAAGTGTTCCCACACTTACGCAAGCTAATTGGCCTTAGCAACAGCTTGGCCGCAAACATTACAAAGCACCCCTAAAAATGATCAGGAAGATGGGCACCAGTGAGGCAGGCAATGACGTGCACAGCAAGAAAAGGAATGCGTGGGGCAAGTTCAAGAACAGCTAGGCTTACCTTCAAAGTTCGCCATCACCATTGTCTCATCAACCAGATGACAACCGGTGTGCTTCACTGAGTTTTTCCTCCACAAGAGAACTAGCCATTGGCCTACTCATTTTTTTTTTTTTTTTTGAGATGTATATTTCATTGAGAATTTCACTGATTAGGTCTATTTATATCCCTTCTTGAGTTAGCTGCATTTGAGCGTGCAGCATTTGTTTGCACGATTCCGTATTGTTAGTGTTTATGTGTTCGCAATCATTTTAGTTTCGATTTCTTTTTCATGAAGCAAAACTTGTGCATTCACTAACATTTTGCAACCCCTTTTTGCTGGCCACCTTATTACCGATGCTCTTGCGTTTTCCCCCTTCAATTCAGCACAAAATCTGTTGTTTTGTTTTTCACAACTGCCCCTCTGCCTGGACTCTATAAACCATCCCTCCAACTTTTACGTATGTGCCAGCACAAAGGGGTGCCTATGCCTCAAAGCTCTACGAACATAACCGTGCCATGGTCATATGTACAATAACGATGCTGCCAATCTTGAATTGCTGCTTTCACTTAGATGGCTGCGAGATTGTTAATTTGGCAGCCGAATCAAGTGCTTTCGGCAAACCACCAATTGTTAGTGAAAATAAACATAAATACTACCAACATCTTGTACGCAACCACAGAATGTTCATTCTAAGTTCATTCCGCCCCACACATTCCTCGGGATGTCAACTCAAAATTTACTAGAACAGTGGTCGGACCTTCAAATGCACCCGCACCTGCACTCGTAGTTTCTGTAACGATTGGCCTTTCTCATGCGCAAAAGTTCTGGTTACCACTACCGGGAAGGAGTCGAGACTAAAAGCCAGCGCGAGTTCTTTGGGAGGAGGCCATCCAGTTACCGACTTGCATGGCTGTTTCACAAGACTACATGCCAAAAGCACACAGCGCCATGTTCTTTTTTTTTTTTTCCTAAGCAGTAATTACATCATGAAATGCAATATTTCGTCGTGTCGTATAAGTGGGTATCCTAAAGTACGAATTACACATTTCCAGGGCACGTCAGTTCTGGTTCGAAGAACACTTACGTTCACGTTCTGTATGCCGATCTTTTTTAGTATCCTATCTGCCTGAAAGAAAACATGGAAAAAAGTCAAGATAAAGGGTAATCAGCAATTAAAATCTGTTTTTCCTCAAGGCTCAACTACAAGGGCGCGACCTTAGAAAACGAATAGAAAGGTTTGAATGAACAGTACAAAACTTCGAATGAATCCTATTAGACGGTGCCTAGAACACACACTACTTCTATATTTGGAAACTCGTGACACACTTTCCTTAGAGTACAGCAACCTTACTCCTCGCTAAACGCTCTTCCTCTACTACACCAAGGATTGCATGACATCATGCGATGCAACTTTTTTCTTACCCTTTTCTTGGACTCAATCTTCTGTTTGCGGGTTGGGTCTATAGCATTGACCATCCATTTTATGCCAAAGTACGTTAGTGCACCGAAAAGAGACAAACGGAAAACTAGTCCCGTAATTTCACCGCGCGTGAGAGGCATCCGTATGCTTTCGCTCGCCATCTTCGGAAAAGACATGGCCTGGCTCATGGGTTGACTGCAGTCGACTGGCGCATGAGAGCGACAACGGAGTGAAACTCACTTAAAAAATATAGCACTTTTACTATATTGTAGTTTTCATAATGTTAACCAACTTTTTACAAACTTAAAAATTATTTAAATAAAGTTGATTAAAATTGAGCAGCGCGTAGCGCCCCACTTGGCGCTACAACCATAGAGAAATAAAAAATTCTTTCTCTATGCTACAACTATCTACAACTACACAACTACAGCCATAGACTACGGCGTGCGTCTGGTGCTAGGGCCGATTGTTCGGATGAGGCTGACTATTTTTTTAAGTGCGAATGCACTTCTTAAGCGAGCCTGAAGCGTCCGCCGCCGTCCGCATTCCGCCGCCGTCCGCATAGCAACAGCTGCGGGTGCGCGCGCTCCTCGTCTTCCTTGGCAACGGGGGGAGATGGGCGCGCGCTGCCTGGCCGCTGACATGGCACATACCCACGTGGGGGATTGGCCAGGAATCTCCTCGTCTTCCTTGGCAACGGGGGGAGATGCGCGCGCGCTGCCAGGCCGCTGACATGGCACATACCCACATGGGGGATTGGCCAAAGGAGGAAATTTCAAAGCTGAGATCCGCTCTAGCAATCAAGTACAACGACAACACAAATAGGTGTCTGTGCATGGCACATACCCACGTGGGGGATTGGCCAGGAATCGGGCGTGAGAATGGCTAATGCACCCGCTTAAAGGAGTACTGACACGAAATTTCAAAGCTGAGATCCGCTCTAGCAATCAAGTACAACGACAACACAAATAGGTGTCTGTGAATAAATGCATCTTTCTTTCTTTGTAGTTGTGTGTGTGTGTGTGATCTCTCTTTCACGAACATTACAGTTGTGTGCCTGTGTGTAATCTCTCGACTACTCATTAAGATCACGATATCCACCGTAATCGCGCAATCAACAACCGTGCATTCGCACTTACACACTCTCCCCCTCGGGGAAGTGCGAGGGAATTTTTTTCTTTGTACCATACCATAACCTCCATGTACCGTACTGACGTTCCTTTTCCACATTCCAGCTCGCTGTAGGCTGTACCATTCCTAGCTCAGTGCCACCAAGAAATGGCAGGCCCTTCCCAGCCGCGGGTATTCAAGCGATTCAAGCAGGGGTGGACCTACCCCCGCCAGATGAGAGCTGGGATGCTGACCACGAAAACTCAGAAAACCGGTGGCAGTCAACAAGAGCTCTGGTTCACCATCACAGCAGCCATACCATGCGGAGCTCGCAAAGCCTCCGCAACCTACAACAATGATCCACTACCTCCTGGCACAGAGAAGAAGTAGTAGTTAGTAACGTGATGTAACAATTTAGATCGAGAACAGTCTCTTCCAGGCTTTAACTGATTACTATCAATGCATCGCACAACAAGTAGTGTACGAATCTCTCAACTCGTCAAAACTTGCTTTCGTCACCCTAGCTTGTGTGCACACCGAACAGTGGGTCTAGTGGTATTAACCAAGATGCCCCTTTTTTACCCAAACTCTGGAGAGATAGCCCCCAGGTAACCTATTCAGTGATACTATGTTGACCTAGAAGCAAGAGAACCTTGTAGTTGATGGCACCGATATACATCGCAATCCCATCAGGAAACAAACTGACAAGCTGCTGCTGGCATCCATCCAACAGTTTTCGGTGTGTTGTCAAAGTAGACAATTTTAAAGCAAACATGACTAAAACAAAGTAGATAAAGCTTTACTATAAAGAAAAACATCTTACCCAGGCCTTGTTTTTTTCATATGATAATATGCCCTTTGGCATAAATTAACATAATTCTACAGATACAGGCTGGCTCTCATCTTGTGGGGGAAGGCAAGAACGGAGACGTGGTGGGGTCTCCTGAGCCATCGCTGGAGATGTAGACCTGTCTTCCAGGATGTAGGCCTATGCCTCGAAGGTGTCAAGTTACCACTTCTTTAGTGATTGGCACGTTCATGATTTGCTCAAGACTTTTAAGCACAAAAAAATTTGGACAAAGGACGTGAAGGACAGGTCCAAATTCATTTGCGCTTAATTTAAAACGGTTCTTCGTCCGAATTTTTCCCCGCTAAAAGTCTTGATCATGGAGTACCAGCTAGCTGATACTTACACGTTGTTAGGTGATTTGCGTCAGCTTATTTGTCAGCAATGTAGTTGCTGAAACGCCATGGTGGCCATGCTTGAGTCACCGTAGGAGAGAGGGCCACTCCAGAACAAAGTCTACGCAAGAAGACCTCCTCCCAGTGAGCAAGTCTTGTGGGCAGGCCTCCTTGCACTGTGTTCTACACCGTGGAAAGAGGGAATGTGGGGTGTGACGCAGACCTTCCTTTTGTTGGAGAAATTCCACTGCACCACAGTGCAGAGGGGTAACTCTAACAGTGGCCCCCTAACAGTTTAACCCCATTTTTTACCTCACTTTTTTGGTGCCCACTTGAACCACAGTAAACTTTCTATTTTCTTTACTATGCCTAGAGATACCTGGGACACAAAGTTTCATACACGCATGTTAGTATGAAACTCTATAGCGTGCAAATCCCAGGATAATGCTAAAGCCAAGTACAGAGTCTCTTGGATACTTTGTAATCTCTATAGTGCCAGGGCCTTTGGCACTATCAAGGGTATTAAGAGGATGAAATTAAGGTATCTCAAACAGCCAACTGAACCCAAATCCCATTTCCACAGGGGTAAAGATTGGGGATACTGCTATCAGGGGCCAAATTTACAAAGACATTTTGAAGCATTGCGAGGAACGCTGCCTTTTGAGGTAGCATATCCTAAATCGATACCAAAATTGTGTGAATTAATCTTTAGGTCTTTTGGCATGTGGGAACATTGCCTCGGGAGCAGTGGTGTTTCTGGGCATTTGTGAAGAAGTCTTTGCACATAGAACAACTATAAATCACTTCGCAAAAAGTGCACGTTCTTCACGTCATAGTAGTTCAATTGGCAATTCATAACTGCCCTAAGCTGAATTTTTACTTTGTTATCATTTTTTTTTTGTCATTTAAAATGGTGTATGCCTAGATCCACAGCAGAATTTGTCCCTACGTGCACACATCACGACACTTTGTTACCGCTACCATCATACTGGTAAAATAAAAACCCTCACTACCACCATGGTCATCAAATTCAAATAATGTTGTTTTTGCGCTGAAGCTACACCTGGGCTATATAATGCAAATAGCGCAAAGACGACGGACTTAGAAAAGGTGGGAGGAACCTGGGCGATGAGGCACGCTATAGTGGAGGGCTCCGGATTAATTTTGACCACCTGGGGATCTTTAACACGCGCTAAAATCTCGAATGATCATAATCATCCTCTTAGACATCTTTACATAATTGTTGCTAACTTGGTTCATGACTAGTAAAAATAAAGCACCACTAACAGACAAAAAGAAGGAGAATGACATTGGAAAACGTAGCACCATATATGTTGTTCGATGTTTCTTTTTTGTTGCCTCCTTTGCTGTTGCCACTGGGTTGAGTTCATGAAGGAATGAAACAGTTGGGCTTGGAGGAAAGGCCTTCCTCAACCAAGGCAGCCCAGGCAGTGTAGTGTAGTACTGCCACCTCTACGTGTACAAGATGCCCGCACAGTCGACCAGAGTGATAATGAGTACAGCTGACAGATTATTTTCCCAATTGATTACTCTACATGCACGCACACACACAAGTTTGCAAAGCATGTGCTTGAGAATATGTCATGTTGTGTCTTGATTTCTTGGTCATTTCTTATTGTTATTCTACGCACACCTATTACTCCCTGGTCCTGCCTTCCTTCTAGGATGTTAGCACCGGCCTCGTGGAGTTCTCTTAACAGCAGAGCTGTTTAGGCCGAGCACTATCCGTCCGTCGCACCAAAAAACCTCAAAGCCTCAAGAAAAAAATGTGGTTAGAAAGGACCCGGGAATCGAACCCGGGACCTTTACACCACGCCGATGTTACTTTGTCTAGTTTCGGTTCTATTATTGCGCTCCTAATGATAGGCCTGGGAAACACTCCTACTCTCATTTTTTTCTCTCTCCGCTTCTCCCCGTCACGACTGGTGGCGCGCATGCGTGAAAACGATCACCGCTGCTGCCGCTGCTACGTGGCGAGGTTGATGCGAGTCTCATGTAGTGGGAGATTTCTCGTGTGTGCTCTCTCATACATTATGTTGCTTAAAAAGGGACACCAAGAACACCTGGACGAATCGTAACAATAAGTCTTTTTGAGTGCTGTTAGCGAAAGGCGAGAACCTCATTCACATGCCGTGAAGCTAAGCTGAAGGACAGGACTTCTGTCGTGCGTGTGCTGTGCTTGATGACAGACGACCTTGTCCGAGTTGTAATGCGCATTAATGTTTCTTGTCGCCTGTCGCGTTTGCCCACGTAACACGAATAAAGTGTTGAAGTGATAAGTGCCGGCTGCGCGCTGGTAGCAGCAGAGCTGGCACGATGGAGGCGCCAGAGCGGCGGTTGGCGGGCAGGAATCGGGGGGTGACAGAATCAAACCAGCATGAGAGGGCGAGTGCCACCTTTTCCCCACGTAAGCTGCGCCTCCTCACAATGTTGCCATGACAATTATAACGCCTTCAAGGCCAAGATGGTGGCGGCGTTGCTATGACAATAACAACGCAATACCGCATTTATTCTAATATAAGGCGAGGTTTTTTTCCAAAATCCGTAGTCTTAAAGTCATACCTTGCCTTATAATCGAAGCTCAGAAATATACTTTTTTTTCTTTTTTGACTCTCAACTGCACCCTGGCCTTATAATCGAATAAATATGGTAATGTTTCCCAAGGCTCACCAGGGGAGAGTATGGCGCTAGTTGTGTAATTAGCCCAGACGCTGGATTGAAGGCTATGAGGCCGCCTCCTGTTTACATTTTGAAACCAGCAGCCTAAGCACTGGCCACCCCATAAGACCAAGGGGCACGGGGTTAGCAGCAGCAGGGAACAATAACATGTGCAGAAAGAAAAAAAGGTTGTGTTGGCATGCAGTGCGCAACACCTACAAAAAAAGAAGGCCACATAGCATTTTGCAAGTATTAGAGCCAAATGGGTTAATTTTGAAGCGGAAAAAAATAAACCTAAAAACAAATTTATGCACCCACAGCATAGCCGGGTCTCCGACGAAGAAAGAGGGGCTGCCAGCTCTGTTGTTTCTCCAGCCTTGCACCACTAGTGCAAGCTGCATCAATTTTTGTAGCGTGAGCTACAGTGGCCACGGTTGAGCAGCTTCGCGTGGCTCCTGGAGAGCCATGCCGCGCATGCGCGAGGAGCAGTGACGTCGCACGGTGCACAGAATGTTGCTCACTGCCTGGCGTCTCTCAATCACCCCACCCGCCCAGTGTCTTCGCCAACCGCCGTTCCGCACGTGGCAGCCCGGTCCACTTGATGATCATGCGAGGGGTGGCCGGGTGTGGAAGCGATGGCTCGTGCGTCACAGCAACACCGGCATGCGCCTGTGGAACCAGCTTAGCTCTGGGGCGATAGGTGACGCTGCGCCGGAGCCGCTTGATAAATGTACACGTGTCACATAATGCGTATACCGTGCGTGTGTCATTGAAGCAGCAGTAAGCATGATAATCAAGCTAATCCTAGACAACCTGGAAAGCTAATAACCAGCTGAACCTTAGTTCACGCTACGTATATCCTGGCATAGCCGAGCCAAGCCACTGCTAATTTTTCTGAAATGTCACCAAGAATGGTGCCTAGTGCGTGATGTGAAATTAGCCCCAGCAAGGTTTGCGATTTCATTTCGTCAAAGCAGGTTCTCACTGTGGTTTTTCCGCATGACCTCTATGAAGAGATCGATCCCCAAAGGGTATCTTTTTGCCGTTGTAGTCTCTTCTGACAATGCTCTCAATGCACTTTGCAACGAGGAAGGAACAGTGACTGAATGGCAAGTAGAAATTTTTCATCACTTGAATGTACAACTAGGAATTTTTAAGTTGTTGGAAGCTAGTTCGACTACCTTTGCTCTTAAAATGGTAACGATGCAGCCTTTTCCTTACTCTTACAGTTAGTTTTTTTTACAGTCACAGTTAGTTTTTTAGGATACATATTTGGTTGCAGCTTCCTCTGGGGCTGCCCTGCTTCAGATAGAAACTGCTCCTTGTCCCCAACCCCTATGCTCTTCTTCCCGTAAAACATCACACAAGCAGAGAGAACTCAAAATAGGGGTTCAGTGCACCGAAGAAGCACTGGTCTATGAGAAGTAGTGTACGTAGTGGAGGGAAGGCAAAACAATTTTTTTTTTGACAACCTGGAATTGTTTCACCATGCCAAACATTTTTTTTTTTGCACCTTCATCAAGCAGCCAAAAGGAACTGGTTAGAGTTCTAGCTACTGATTCCATGCCTACAAAACAAAAAACAAACAAAAAAGCCCTCAAAAACATAGTTCATGTCAAAATGCCTATGTTATTTGAAGTTAAGGGGGGACGCGGCTTTCAACTTCAAAAAAATGACCAAAACATCGTTTTTTTGAAACCCACATATTCGGCTTCTATGTTTCCTATTCTGTGCGCCTGCAAAGTTTTTACGCTGAAAAGCGTCGCAAAGTGGCATAAAAAAATACTTTTGTCAGGCGCGGTGACAAACTATCAGCGCAAAAGGGCGAAAAAACGGCAATTTTCAGAGCGCTCTATCTCCGCAACGGTGCCACCGGGCGCGGCCATTTTGATATGGTTAGATCGGCCGAGCGATCGTCTTTCCGGTTCCGCTCGTCTCTTGTATCTTCGTTCATTCACAAACGCACAAACGGCAGAAAAGAAACGACGCACAAACGAAACTAGAAATAGATGCTGAAGCGTTATTGGTCCTCCGGTCGGGGCGCAGAACAACGACCCTCCTGATTGGATGTCGCGGGCGCAACGCAAGATGGCGGCCGCCTGAGCTGCGTAGCGAGCGGATGGAGTTCATTTTCGCCGCTTCGCTCGGCCGAGTTTCTGTTCAATCTGTGGTATTCAACACGCACGTTATCGCGATGGGAATGCCAGAGGTAACGAGCCAGATTACGGGAAGTTGTGTGGCTCGAAAGGCGGAGGTCATCGAACGCTTCGTGGTGCGCGTGACTCTACCGTCGCCAGACCTTGGAGGGTGACGCGGTGTGCGTGCTTGCGGTAGCGGTTCGTGAAGTGAACTTTTCGTCGGATTTGTGATGTTTACACGCTTAGTTATTGCTGTGTTTTGACTGTGGGCTCGCTAGCCTTGAGAAAGAAACGGTCGACGCGTCAAACGCTGCGGCGCGCACGGCATAGCCGACGCGCATTGGAGCATCACATGACTGGGCAACCGGTTACGATTGAACGCCAGTAGTTGTAATTAATGCCTGCGACGTTAGATTTAATCTTAAAAGCGACCTGACCAGCCATATCAGGGATAATCAAAGTACGATATGTCGCGGTAAGCGTGCGCTGCGATGCGCGCGAGCCATATCGCCTTTCTTGCGCTACGTTTTTTTTCCTGTGCACTTGTAATTTTCATGCAAACAGGTTTGAGTTAGTAATACAGGAATAAAAATATGCTCTCTGCGTTAAAAATGTACGTTACTGTGGCAGCATTTAACAGTGATTTTTTTAGGGAAATGATTGATACCATTGCTTAGGGCATACTGGCTGTGCTGCGAGAAATATTGGATGCCTTGAATGTCAAAAGTAGTAAAAAAATATGCTCTTGCATTGAAGTTGGGAGTTATGGAGAATACTCTACCAAGCTTCAAAGTAGCTCATTTTCATCCTTGTGGTATGCAAACTTTTGGCAATGAACACCTGCACGTATGAGTACTAAGTTGCTGTGCCAGGCAAGATAAAACATAAAAAAAGCCAAAAATGTTCAAATTTAAGTAAAAAAAATGCTTAACTTGTTGCCATGGTGACAACACTGCAAAAGGAGGTTGTCCACTGCGATACAGCCAACCAGCTAACCTACTTTGCATTGAAAGCCCATTGAAACCCATCTTCCCCTCCGTTTGGTTTGCAAAGGGGGTATGTACTCTTCACGGAGGAGCTGAAAATGATGTTTTCTGGAAAGAGAAAGGCTGTAAAAAGCACTCCAATTTCAAGGCAAGGCCTTCCAGAAGCCCTATGTTCAAAAGGACATGAAAGGCTGCAACCGTGGCGACTTTTGATAAGTGAAACCTATGTTGCAACTTCGGAAGCCGTTTTCTCAAAACAGTTTTTTTTGCCACCTATGTCGCTTGTACCAGGGATTTCTTCATGACCACTGGGTCTATTTTGATTCCGTTTCTTGCATTACATTCCTTGATGAACAGTTCAGGTCGTGACACTTTTGGATTTCCAGATTTGTTTTTTGTGACTTTTTTATTCAAATAGTCGTTCACAGTCGACATGCCTGTTGCACATTAACCTCTAAAAAAATGAAAACTAAAAAATATTGTTTTGTAAAAAAAAAATTCTAAAACTGTCACGACCTCGCCCATTCATTTGGGAATGCAAAGCACTTCGAACAAGTTTTCTATCGTGTTTTATAAGTCGCTCAAGCTCGGTACAAGCGGAACAGAA
This sequence comes from Haemaphysalis longicornis, assembly GCF_048455015.1. Lineage (NCBI taxonomy): Eukaryota > Metazoa > Arthropoda > Arachnida > Ixodida > Ixodidae > Haemaphysalis > Haemaphysalis longicornis. The sequence goes on along the minus strand of NW_027526203.1, from coordinate 357,693,997 downwards.
AGAAAATTTAATAAATAAAAAAGTTATCAAAATATTATCTTCAAATTTTTATGGTGTTATCACAGAAGCATTTCCAGTTGCTGTGCCAATTTTCATCAAAATCCACTCATAAATAAAAAAGTTGATTTTGAAAGCCACGTCCCCCCTTAAACAAAACTTTTTAAGTATGTTGTTACTGGTTTTTTACAACCAGCAGCTACATTTTTATGAAAGCAGAATGGGAAGTGCCTGGTAAGTCAGGTAGCTGACTGCAGAACACACCAGAGTCATTGGCAGCAGCACAGCTGCCAGCAACTGTTTTATTTTATGCATGTATTTTCGAATGGGTCAGTAAAAATGTTTGCAAAGACTGTACATTTGAAAAGAAAAAAGGTAGCTCTTTGTAATTTTATAAAGTAGGGGTGTGGGCCAGTTTGTCTGCCATCTTTAATAGATAACAAAAATGGAAGACCCACTGGCCCAAACAATCACCTTCTTTTCTATGTACAGATCACCAGACTCCTTTCAAAATGTGCTGCTGAAGGCACCAATCTGATGTGAAAATCAATTGTTATATTGTGGCCCCAGAATAAATCTTTGAACACCCTGCTGAAATTCTTCACCACGCGACAATGCTGGTCAAACGAACATCGCTGAAATGGGACACCAAAGTGAGATGGGACGAGGCATTAATCTCACTTTTGCATCCCATCCTTGTTCTCTTCATTTAACAAAAAGACAGAGTGATGTTTCAGCTCACCAGTAGCAGAATCTGTCGGCCTCATCTGTACTACTAGCACACTGTGCTGCATATCTATAGGCTGCACAGGTGACCGAACACGGTTCAGGGCCCTGCCTGCCATGTCAGCACAGTGAGTTTTGGGATTAGGCAGGAGCAAAAGTAAAGTACCAGACTGGTTCTGATTACAGCAGTCAGCACTGAACGGTTCAAACTGGTTTTAACACTTTTCACCTTAGTGTCGGAACTATGGTGTAAGAAATCCCCCCCCCCCCCCCCCCCTTTCCTAAGAACTGTGGCAACACCAGCCAGTTTGCTTTGATTGTATGGGCAATACAACAACATGCTGTAACATAGGAATGCAAATGTTTTAATTTGTGCCTAACACGGTAGGCCACTACCAGAAGTCAGATGCCTGGAAACCAACTGTGGAGAGCTTGAAGGCATACAGGGCACACATCTACCCGGCTATTTTTTGACAAGCATTTGTGCAGTTGTAACAAATATGAGTTTTGCTCACCACATGAGGAAATTTTATAAGGAAAACTAACTTGGCAGAACCTTAAACAATGACATGAAGGAGCCTTATAACTTACAGAGAAGTAAAGAATGTCAGAATGTCATTTTACATCTTGGTACGGTTGGAGGCCATCAACAATAACCAAGAAGCCAATGCATCAGACCCTGCTCGTTAAAGTGACATATATGCTTGCTACTAAGTTTTAACAAAATCCCTACGCTAACCTATCTACACCATGCTAGACTCGGTGGCGCTCTACAATGGCACGTCACCCCCAACCCCGCGTCTCAGCCAGCTCGTAATCTTCGTGGTGCCGCCGGGGCCGCTTCCAGGTTTGCTGCTTTGCCCGCTTGGCACGCCTCTGCACGTCCTGTCTTGTAACGTGCAAGTTGACCAGCTGCTGCAATTCCTGCGGCACTTCCTGGCCAGCCTCCTGCAGCACCGCGATCAGCTGCTTGCTCTGAGCAGCATTGTCCGGTGTGAAGAACGTGATGGCAGTGCCTTCGCGGTCACTGCGACCCGTGCGGCCGATGCGATGCACATAGCTCTCCGAGGTGTCCGGGTAGTCGTAGTTGACGACGTACTTGATGTCGCTGACATCGAGGCCCCGTGCTGCTACGTCGGTAGCCACTAGAATGGGTGTGGCACCACTACGAAAGCGGTCCAGGGCAATGTCCCGCTTGCTCTGCGACAGGTCGCCGTGCGTGGCCACAGCCCGGAACCCCTGCTTCTGGAGCGTCTGTAGAAGGTGTACCACGCGGGTCTTTCGGGCAGCAAAGATCAGGGTGCGCTGGTCGCTGTCCGCCATGATGTCCCGCAGAATGCCCAGCAACTTGCGCTCCTTCTCAAACTCGTCGCAGATCTGCAAGCAGGCACGAGAGCATCCTTAAACATCTTGAAGGCTGAACCAGGTGCTATCTACAAATGCCCCACAACATGCCACACTGCCATGCCGAAACAACCACGCTGAAGAGCTAGTTGGTGGTAATGCATCAACGAAACTTGACAGCACATAGGCAATGATATAGAAGGGAACAGCACCTTTCATGCAAAAGCTTTCTCTCTCTGACTAGAATCGTTTGTGCAAAGTAAGTGCTGGTGCCCCTTCCTTTCATGTCAGTGTATGTAACTTACACTTAAGTTTCACTGATGGATCAGTGTGTAATCTGCAATAAAACGTCTGAAAGTGAATACGATTCTAACCAGTGCAAGGCGGCATCACAAATTTCTGGCATACAGAAGGCACTTTTCATGGTTTGAAAAATGTTTTTAAGCAGTGGATATTTGGGCCAGATTCAGAAATAAAAAGCAGCAATGATGCAGAAAAACAGCAAGCCTTTCATCAAAGAGTGAACCTGCCACGATGGCTTAGTGGCAGTGGCATTGTGCTGCGGTGGAGGACAAGGTCACAGGTTTGATTCCCAGTCACAGAGGTAGTTTTTTCTCTAATCATGAAGTTTTAACAACCACGCATGCAAAACCACTGCAATTTGAGATGCCAGAGCATGCGGGCCATGTCAAAAAGAGCCTTAACAAGCTAGCAAGCTTTAAGTGGAGTCCTAATGCTGTCTTACGCAAGTGCAAGGTAAGCATAAACCTCGTTTGCTTCAAGAATTCCAATAAAATAAGTGCCTCAAAAAAAAGAAAAATGGCCGTAACCCGGCTCGGTACGCCACTCACATGGATGACCTGCTTGATGTTGTGGTTGGCGCAGAGGTCTGTCGAGCCAACGGTGACCTGCGTGTGGTCGGGAAGGAGAAAGTCGCTGGCTAGCGAGCGCACCTCGTTGGGCCATGTGGCGCTCCACATGACCGTCTGCCGGTCCGGCCGGATCTGCTCGATGATCTTGCGAATCTGCGGCTCGAAGCCCATGTCCAGCATGCGGTCCGCTTCGTCGAGAACCAGAAAGGTGCAGCGCCTTAGGTTTACGGCGCCGGTTTCAAGTATGTCCAGTAGGCGACCTGGCGTCGCCACGCACATGTGCACACCCCTCCGGAGCCGCTCGATCTGCGGGCCCTTGGAAACGCCACCGTACACAGGGGTGCCGCTCAAACCGAACGCCCCTTCGCACCACTCATACGCCACTTGCGAGATTTGCTGCACGAGCTCGCGAGTAGGCGCTAGCACCACAGATATTGGACCCTCACCGGCACCGCGAGGCCTCGGCTGATGTGACATGTGAATTGCCGACGGGAGCACGTAGGCCAGAGTTTTACCGGAACCCGTCTGCGCGATTCCAACCAGATCGCGGCCGCTCATCACGATCGGCCACGCTTGCGCCTGTATGGGCGACGGCTGTGTAAAGTTCTTGCGTTCGAACAGGGCGCTGCATTCTGGAGGAAAGTTGCACTCACTCAGCGTCAGCACAGGTTTCGGGACTTGGTCCTGGCCGTGACCCTGCACGGTGATGCCGTGTTCCGCGCGAAACGCATTAACATCATCTTCGTTTCGCGACGCTGTGGTTTCACTCTCGACATAAAAGTTCTTCTCGAAGGGCTCCAATTTAAGGTTTTCAAATCGCGGGGCAACCAGCGTTCGTCCAAGAGTGTTACCTGCTCGCCAAGAGGCATCGCGCTCCCGGGGCCATGCGTTGTACGACGTCTTTCCTCTCGAAGCGAATGGGATGCATTGCCGCACCAGTTTACTGAACATTGTGCTGAGTTTTGGTCTTCACAGTAAGCGTTACAACCCTAATATCATTACGACCTAAAAAAGATTGCAATTCAACAAAATCAACGCAGATTCCGAGTAACTTCAATGAACTATGTTCGCCATGTGCTGCTACGGCTTGGATGTGGATGGGACTGGCTTTCGTTGCGATTCAATGAGCCCAACGTTCACTGATCCAACTGATTCAACTGTTTAAAACAGAAAATATAAATATACTATTTAGCTGGCATGGTAAAAGTTTTTGTAGATGTTTTATTAGTTTTTATTGCGAATGACTTTTCAAAATGTTTCTTTTTTTATTATTTTTGCAGGACTGTGCAGCGACCAATGAGCTTGCAGGGATTTGGCGCGCTCAGACCTCAGACTTGCCTTTCCCGCCAGTCTTGCCCACACCGCCGGACCGCTGCTTCGAGCGCACGCAAAGTTCGGAGGCTCCGGAACTGCCCGAACCTGGTCAGGACGGTGTTACCCATTTAGTTTGAATTTGTTGCAGACTACTTAGCACAATGTTTGAGGCTCGGCTTGTCCACGGCGCTCTGCTCAAGAAGGTCCTCGAAGCCGTCAAAGATTTGATCAACGAGGCGACATGGGACTGCTCGGCAACGGGCATCAGTCTTCAGGCCATGGACAACTGTCACGTCAGTTTGGTCTCGCTTAGCTTGCGGAGTGATGGCTTCGACAAATTTCGATGCGATCGCAACCTCTCCATGGGCATGAACTTAGCAAGGTATGATAGCCCGCCTTTCCGGCGACTTCTATTTGAGAGTGCCCCTTACCGACCCCTGAATCCTTTGTCTCCATATTTGCAGTGTGACCAAGATTCTCCGATGTGCTGCAAACGACGACATCATCACAATTAAAGCGCAGGACGATGCGGACTCTGTAACGTTCGTCTTCGAGGCGCCAAGTGAGCATCTTATTATTAACCGTTTTTGGTGACCGCTCTCTTAACCGGCGCGTGCAAAAGCGCGCCAAAAGAGCGTGCCGCCTTGTTCAGTTGGGGATTCGCGCTTATCGGCCCGTATTGGGCGTAGCTTTCAATTTTGATGTTGCTGTGAACTTTTTGGTTCCACTAAATGTTTAAACTACGTATTTTCTTCCCCTGCTGCAAGAAAATACTGGCCAGCTTGTGGATGGGACTCTCGTACTCGCAAACCTTGTTAAACTCTGCGTTTGTTGGGCGCTACCAGTCGTGGTTTTTATGGAATTAGCGTTTTAAAGTTTACGCACGCAAGTAAATTTGGTGTTTCCCCTTGTGTACACCATTCTCGCCTGACCGCGTAATTCAGTTGCCACTGAGCCGATTTAACTTGTCAGTCATTTGGGAATGCAACATCGCATATTTTTTAGGGGCATTATATTCATTCGGTAATGAACTTCATGTCATCTTCACAGCGCAAAAAAAAGGAAGGCGGGAAAGGTGAACCTTAACGATCCCGGTTTTCCATGTTACCACAGCTCATGTCGTAGTAGCTTGAGCTAGGTGTCTTGGTGCTTGTAAATGCAGCCAGCTATATCTTTTACAGATCAAGAAAAGGTGTCCGATTATGAAATGAAGCTCATGAACATTGATACCGAACACTTGGGCATTCCGGTAAGTTATCTGGCAATGCGTGGAGTACCGTAGCGTGCTTGTAATGTCTTGACGGATAGGGAACAAGTCAATAAACGGCAGCATGCAGAGGCCCTACGTACTTTTAAATTTCCGTTTGCTCTGCGCTCATGGCTATGCATCCTTCTGTCTTTCACATTGCTGTTCTTAATTGGGCAGAGTTGCACAGGGTTCATGCGGGTTCTTTGAAACCCATGCATTTCAAAAACTTTTTCAAGACCTTGAGAGTGCTGGAATTTTTACAGGCTGTTGAAAAAATTTGAATGTTATATATTCCCCATTAATCATTCAACCTGAGGCTGCGTGAGGACTGAGTATTGCTTGGCTGATCTTCGTTAGCAAATGAAAGTTTGAAATTTGTAACACTAAAAGTGTCTATTGTGTAACTCTAACACAGAGTTCTGATAAATTGTCGAAGAAGTAAATGTCGCTTGAGCCATTGTTTGAACAAGGGAGGAAAATTCCTCGTTGAAACATTGGCTGCAACAACTTTGGCATTATTTTTATATATATATACATTTCCCATCATTGCAAGCCTCCATGTTCCCCCGAACATCAGTCTTGTTTAGATTTCCAACAGACAATGTGGTCCTTGAAAATGCACACACACCATTGAAACTTCTTGAGAACCCTTGGAGTAGTACCTAGGTTCTTGTGCTCCACAAGCTGCATTTTGTTTATTTTGCAGGAGACTGACTACAGCGTTGTTGTCAAAATGCCTTCTGGAGAGTTCCAGCGCATCTGTCGTGATCTCAGCCAGATTGGGGACTCTGTCCAGATTACTTGTGCTAAGGATGGCGTTCGGTTTTCTGTCAGCGGTGACCTGGGAACAGGTAACTGTTAGACAAATTTACCTCGTGCTGTGATATTTGTAGGGATATGTCATGTAGGCATAAGAGAGGGCCTGCTCTCTTCTGGCTACTTGGATAAAGGCATCATGCAGACAAGTTTTGTTTGTTCAAGACTGCATTATTTTTTATAATGTTGTCAACTTTAACGCAAACTTCCAACAACTATGCCAGATATTAAGGGCAATGGATAAAGCAGTGGCAACTCACCAGCCACTGTCCTTAGACATTACAGAATCTTGTTTGTACAATTGGTGGCTGCTGACCAAAGCCATTGAAGAGCAAACATGACTGATTGTGGTGGAGCTTCAGGTACTGTTTGATAGTATCATTGAATGGCATTGTACTTTTTTTTTTTCAACTCCACCAAGGTTGTATTTCGTCTTTGTGGCCCCTTCAAGAGCTTACATTTGTTGTGAGCAACTTTTTAGCACTTGCACCTTTGAGCAGAATTTGATCTCGTGCCTTTGGCATGCTTTTCATTACAGTGGGATTTCACTGTTTATTGCAAAGCAAGAAAGTGATTGTCGCGCGTTTCCATGTGTCAGACCCTTGGAGGCCGCTGCCCAAGGGTCGAGCGCTGAGGTTTGCTCTTTGCCATGATTCAGGCAATGTGAAGCTGTCGCAGACTGCCAATGTGGACAAGGAGGAAGAGGCGGTGATCATTGAAATGCAGGAGGCTGTCTCTCTCACCTTTGCACTGCGCTACCTCAACTCTTTCACAAAGGCTACGCCTCTGTCGGCGCAAGTGCAGCTGTCCATGTCAGCCGACGTGCCTTTGGGTGAGCTGCTGCTTGGCGCTTGTGTTTTTCTTTCTTTTTTTTTTTTTTTTTAAAGATTTACACAGGCTGTTTTGATCTGCAAACATGTTATGTAGTAGCCTAGAGTAGCATGCTGAACTTATTGATGATAACTACCTAAGGGTACATCACTGCACACTGTGAGGTGCATTTTTTCATTGCTGTCAAGTGCCTATGCTGTACGCAGTGGGATATTGCAGCGTGTAGGCTTTTCACGTTGGTATTAAGTCCCCTTTTCTGCTTGCAGTGGTGGAGTATAAAATTGAAGACATGGGCTACGTCCGCTACTACCTGGCACCAAAGATTGAAGACTCCGAGGAGAACTGAGCATTCTCTCTTTTTTTTTTTTTTTTTTTTTTCTTCGTGTTCCTCCCAGCACCTATTTTAAACACAATTTCCCAACGAGGAGACCTTTCTCTGGGATTCACAATTGTAATGTAAGCTTTTTCCGGATGTAATAAAGTTGCACTCAGTGCGTGTACAGTTTTCAAAATTGCACTCTATCTGCACATGCTTGCGGGTGCACCACTTTGAGATCACACTACTTGTACTGGACTGTGGCACATTGCATCCACTTTCATCCATGCTGTAGTTAGTATATGCATAAGGCACTTTGCCTGTATATGGTTCTACTTGTGGCATCCATCATTTTGTGTGGGCACATTTGAGATGGCCAACTGGAACTTCTGGAATGCAACTCAAAATCAACATTAGTAGTCCTATACATTTCTTTCACGATCAGTTGGTGCCTAGCCCCTACAAAATGGCTGCTTCCCTTCTGGTACAGTTGCTAGGGTTACTTTTGCTTGCCCATTAGGGACATGTCATGAGGCAATTTTGTCAAATGCAGTGTGCTTGCAAGTTGGGAATTTTTTAGTGTGCCTAAATACTAAATCTTGCCTTCTGTGGTTTGTAGAAATGAAATGGACCTTGTAACTGATAAAGAGCTGCAGTGTACCGTTTGGTAGTATCACTTGATACGTCTGCATAAAAGGAAATACTCCATTTTGGAATAGCGGGGTGGTGGGATTATGACGCAAGTAGATGTGTCTGCTTTTTTTGGACTAGTCTGGTCTGTCTGTCCCTTGAATCAGCCGCCTGACCAAAAAGTAGAGGAATTCTTGAATGAGATTTATGTAGGCAAAATGTTGCTGAACTACCAAATCTCGTGGCAGTGCTCATACTTGTCAACACTGCTGAGTAAAAACAAAGGCATATTTGCTTTGTTCTTTTAATTGAAAATAGGTGGCTGCTTGAATTTGTGATAGCATATAAAAACATGCCTTAAAAGATGTTCTGACCCAGGAACAAAAAGTGCTCATGTACAACACTAGCCTGGCAGTGGAATGTGGCAAAATTGAATTGACTTGAGCAAACCTCCACCGTGTTTGTTGCGGAGGAGAGTGAAAGGTAAGCGAGAAAGCGAAGACTGGCATTTATCTGCCAAAGGTGGCAGACTACTATTGTCTTTTGAAGACATTTGCAGCAAAGTGAGCAGATATGCAGCCAATTTTTTGTTTCTGCTCTTTGTACTAGCTCGAAAAAGCCCAGCCAAGTGTTGTGCATTGTCAATAGTTTCATGCTAGTACATTAATATAAAACTGGTGACAGCTTCGATGTCCTACAGCCGCTTTTCCCTCGCAGTTACTGCTGAGATGCCCACAGAGAAATAAAACACAGTAACGTTACAAAAGAACGCCCACCCAAAGTACGCAGATGTTATTAACCCTTTCGGCCCTGATCACATAAAAGTTTCTCTCGCACATAGAGAACAAAACCAAAACTGATAGTTTTTTGGGGTAAGCTAGTGAGAAACTCAATGTTTTTGGGGAATTGTCCTTCAATGATGCCTATTGCGATATATATCAGTTTCATTTTATTGGAGCTACTCACTACAAAAAAAAAAGTGACGGTGAAGTTGAAATTATGACAGGCTGAAAAAAATGGCGGTCTCAGTCTTATTCCCAAGCTTGTAAATCTAGAAATACGTGCACTACGAAGCTGATTTTTATTTGTAGGTTTATGTAGTCACAACGGTTAGGAAAATGCAAAAGTTATGTCATTGCTATACATAAAATTTTTAATTGCCAGATGTCCTAATTAATTCCCTCATTAATAACTTATTACTTTTACTTCCAGCTTTATTTTTCATTTGTGGGCTTATGGGACCCTAAAATATAGGAAAACACTGTTTTGCTTGAAATAAAAAAATCGGGGCTGAAAGGGAAAATACGGGATGAGCGAAGTTTCAGGCAACAAAACGTTGGTTTCAGGTAAGGTGTGAAAAACCACAAAAAGGTGGCCGCACCACCAACCAAAACTGCGGAGATAACAAAAATACGAAATAGGTGAACTTTCGAGTCAAGTGCAAAAAGGACAAACATGTAACTGCACCAACACACGAATAGAGCATTCGCACTTATTTTGTTCATTAATCGGCGCGAAAGCCATCAATTTTAGGGGGTGGGCGATCTTTGGGGTCTTATTTCACACCTCAAGGGGGGTGGGCGATGTTTCGGGGGAGGGCGTTCTCTTGGAACTTAACGGTAAGTCAATTGTATGTTTTTTCTCTACAGGACACCATTACCTGATCCCCTTCCACACCAAATCAATGAGTGAAGGTAGGTATTTCGGAAACCAGAGATTTAGTACAAAAACCTATTTTCCTGGGTTTGGATAAATTCCTATGCGCAGTAGAACTATAGAACCAGTACACTTCATGGTAGTGTAATGTTTAATGTTTGTCTGCGTGGTTGGCGATGGCATGTCAGCTAGACTGCGCCAGCGGCAATGGCTACCCCTGTACACTGCAACGCGGCTGGCGCAGCATAGCCATGCATTGCTATGCGTAGCCTGATCGTAGCAAGCGCACCCTCCGACTGGCGCAAGCACGAGATTTTGCAACTAATGTCACACAAGCGTGCGCGCGTACGTTACGTCGGTGTATAAATGTGCTTTTAGAACTACGTGTTGTGGTTGCGAGGGTGGGTGTGGGCAACAGCGCATTTGGGGGGAAAAAAAGGGGGCGTGGGGAGATGTCTACATTCTGGTATTCCCCTTAGGGACATTTGCACATTTCCGAATGTGGTTCAACTATAGAAATACGTTATTCAGATGCATTCAAGAACAGCTGTATTGAACTGCAATCATGCAAGAAAATCGTGGGCCAAAAAATTTTTTTTTCCTGGCGAAATGTAATCCTTGCCACATTAAAGTGATGCAACTCTTACTCTTACTCCTTTTTTTAAGTAACTGCAGCATGAAGCTGCAAGGATGTCACGCCTGTTCACGACACAATAATAAACGGGCTGATTCGCTCCGAGCTGTGACAGTGTAGGTTATGCAAGCAGAACACTGCAGTCAATTGTTGCTTCAGAGAACACGTTTTCGTGTTCCTGAGTTTTCTTGCTCTACAGTCCATTTTACCAGTCTGAGGCATGTCTTGCTGCTTGAAAATTCTCTTCCAGACTGCTACAAGACCAATTTTTGTTGCTCCAAACTGACTCGGGGCCACCGTTCAATCCAGTACCACAAAGGCCATCAGTGCATTCAGTAACTTCTTTCCAGTCAAGCTTTTATTACTCTGCAGGTATCGTTACTGGTTTTGTTGCAATGCAGCTAGCCTTTATTGCAACCAATCTTTTGCCCCCTGTAACCTTGAAGCAGTTGAAATGTCATGTAGGGGACCACATGAAGTTGGGTTGATCTGTTTATTGCACTCTTTGATCCTCAGCAGTGCAGGAATACTTCACAACCAAGACAAAGGTTCTGTCAACGCTAAGGAACAGTGCATCAACAACATGGCAACAAGAACGGTTGTGATAGACACATGAAAACACCCAACATTTCATGTGCACCTCCAGCTGCCTGGAACAGCAACACGAACTCCTGAAATATAGGGATATACAGAACAAGCACCACATTGCACTAGTATACGGGCATTTATACAATGTCCCAAGTAACTTAAAAACTTGGAGTCGTGGATGAAAGCATGATATTTGGTTGGTAATGCTTGGTGCAACCAAGCAGTATTTGAACTTTTTGATCAATGCAAATTACTTGGCTTTACGGACAAGTGGCACCTGAGAAGCTTTATAAACTTGTGCAACATTGAAATCAACACCCAATGCAGGCAGAGCTTAAGTTGAAAAAGTGCCAGAGCAGGTGCTACCAGTTCTGTATACTTACCAATTGCACATCCCTAGGTGCCTAGCCTCACTCTGAAATGACCCCTTTAAAGTTTCCAGGCTTTCTTTTGTAGCATGAAGATGCAGAGTCAGGTGTTTTATTTTACAATCACATTGTTCTGAACAACAATGCCCTGCTTTCTTCAGTCGCTGCAATTCACCTCAATACTACTCGGGGCCCAAATGCCATCAAATACAATGCTTCCATTCACAGGTCATTCTGTACAACAGTCCACGTCGTGTGGTGCATCTGTGCGTGTATGTATGCATCGTGCAGCGCTGGAACGCCACCCCAGCAGGCTCCCTCATCTTGTCAAGGGTAGTGAACCCTGGATGAACCTGGCCTCTGTTTTGCTGGCAGCGCTCCATTTGGCCTTTGGGATAATGATACATTCAAAAACACGCAACCACAGGTGGCTTTAACAATGGAAGTGTTCAACGTTTTTGGTATACTTCTCTGCACGCGAGCAAACTAAAGATATCAAAAACGTTGTCTATCCTGTTTATGGTACTACTTGGTCACGCCAACAAGAAACTCGACCATTTCACACACACATCCAGTGAACTCGAGCACGAATGATTTCGTGTTTAGCCATAAATTTAAATTAACCGACATGGCAGTCGATGCAGACAGTCAGGTAGCTATCACACCAATCAGAACACGTGACTGACTGAGAAAGACAAGTATTAGTAGTACACCAGCAATACACTGTCACATTTTCAGAGTATAGCAGACAAAATGGAACCTTGCACTGACTGAGAGTAAACTTTTTGCTTAATTTTAGCAGTCTATGTTTTAAATTACTGCCTCCAGGATTAAATTACTATGCCAGGGTGTACCGACATGCAAATGGAGCAGGAATGCACTCCTCAGGTCATCAGCAAGTGCAGTAAGTAGTGCACAAACGTTGATTTTGCTGCTGTTACAACAGCTCACGCAAGGGTGCAATTTCTTTCAGTCCTTGGTTGCCAATATGCACTGTGCTGGTAACTAGGAATGTGCACCACCGCAGCAGCTAACCAGCTGAAAAAACAAGCATTTGAGTTCACCTCCACCTACTTCCAGGCGTGCCTACAGCAAAGAAAGCAACATGGAATGCAGCAAACATGAACCCTTGGCACATTTAGCAAAACAAAAACAAATATTGGCTCTGGGAAGAAACATGCAGTAGCATGCCCTTCTCAGAGCTTGTGTACCTTTGTTGAAGTAGCCAACACCCAAATACACAGATGTCTCAAAATAGCCACAGATCACATAATCAGACAACACAAACAAACCCCTGCAAGTTTCGGCAACTCCACTTGTACATTTATTTTTAATGTCGCATTTTTTTATCACAAAGCTGTCTTTCTTGAGTTTGTGCACTGCAACCAGAGCAAACACTTCCAGACATCAAAATGACAAATGTTGGTGATTAATATTTAACCACAATTACATGGCTCAGAAGCCAGTGAAAATGTCTGATGCATTTTTAAACTGTGTAATATTAATTACAGCCACATAAATAAAAAAAATTGTTGCAAGATTTGAGAAATTAATTATCCAGCCATGTGCAAAATGCAACACGAACCCTCATAACGCCTGCTGCAGTAAGTGCGACTGCACGCCACAATGTCATTGTCAATGCAAGACATCCCCGTCTCTGACCGACTGTCTGTAAAAACACTTGCAAAATTCCGAGTGTGATGTAATCTCAAGGTTTGCAGCAAAACTAAACAGCTAAAACAAGAACACAACACAATTCGACAAGGTACAGCAGCTTGATACATGTGCAGCACATACTGGCACAATATGAATAGGTAAGTGCACATAAAGAAATAACCGGAATGCGTGATGCCCAGCCTCAAGCGACACCAATCAAGCTAACCAGCCGGGTAGCATTTGTGCCAACATGCATGGCAGACCATGCTCACACGGGAATGGTTTGCCTAGAACGCATGGTGCCAAAAAACAGTTGCAACAAAACAATTAAAACGGGAAAGCTTTTAAATGCCTGACCGGACTAAAATCAGTTTTTTTTTTTTGGTCCATGATTTCTTTTGCAACTTGGCCGGCGTACAGTCCTCGCACACTGTTGAGTGTTTGCGACTTTTTCCCCAATCCCCAATACAAGAATACGCTGTAAAGCTCTAGTAAAGATGGGAAAAGGGGACAATGAACCTTAAGTATACATAACAAGGTAATGAAGTGACTAGGAGTGGGTGGGGAGGTTGGCGACTGTGGCCGCCAGCAGCACGCTCCCTTTAGGAGGGGAGCAGGCCACGTGCTAGAAGCGCGTCTCGCAGGCTGCTGAATATTTGCAGCTGTGCCTCGGGCTTCATCAGGTAGATCTGCTGCAGTATCTTCTGCTGATTGGGAGCCCTGCAACATGCCAAAAACACTGTCAGAGCCCCCACCCAGGCTTGCCTGCCTTCCAGCACGTGTACTGCCAGGGCACAAACTGCCAGCATACCTGATAAAACTATGGTAGTACACATTGACGAAGGACGCCATCAAGATTTGGCAGTCAAAACGATCCATGATGCCTCCATGGCCAGGAATGATGTCTCCGAAGTCCTTCACAGGAATACAGAATTCAGGTTAACCCACTAAGAGGTGCTTAATGCGTGACACAAGGCAATGGCAACACACTGCGCGGACACAAGAAAGCCATATCAGGCTGCACAGTGCAATGGGAACAAGAGCTGCATTCTAAGGCAGCGCAGAGCCTAAACATATTAATGGGCCAACAGCTGTTCTAGCCCATTGGTCAAATACTTTGCTATTGCACGTTCACTTCAACTCAAATGTAAGCATTTGAAAGTACTGAATTGTTCCGCACTGCAAGAACTTTCTGCTGGGGGTGGCTTGCTGAGAACTGAGAACCAGCCAATGGCGGCCGAGAACTGAGCCCGCAACGTCGTGCCGAGTAGTGCAATGCCTCAGTCATTCAGCCATTGTGGCAGGTGTATGCACAATAATTTCAAGGGGATGTTCAGACTATAGGTAATACAATTATGCACTTGTACAAGGAAGTAGCTGTGATATGCCCAGCATGTGAGTGGCTGCACTTGGCAGCAATACATATGATGTTTGCACAGATGTTCAGTGAGCTACACGATTGATATTCTGGATGGGGGTAAGGGCAAAGAACGATGACTGGTCTGATGCAGTAAACGTCACCGAATTAAGCACCTGTTTTCTTGACTGTAAGTGCTGCTTGGGAAGTAAATACAGTATGGTACTTGCACGGCACAGTTGAAACTCATACTTGCAATCTAGTTTTAATACCAGATTAGAAATTGTAAGCCTACATGTTTAAAAGTAAACTCGGGAGAAGTCACTAAGAACCAGTCGGGCTTGTTGGTTCATGTGAATTGTTTACAGCGCAGACACACGACGGACGAAGAACGTTACACCACAACAGGTTGTTGAAAGTCAGCGCTTTTTGTGTAACCTTCTTTGTTCTTTGAGTGTCTGCGCTGTAAACATTTGAGAATTAGTCAGTTCTCACAATACTTGACCGGGGAACACGGTAGGCAATAACACTGATATTAAAGCTATTTGAATCGAAATTATTGTACTCCAATCACTATTTACTTCAAATTAAGTTGGAACCTAGCAAATCAGTGAAGCCATAGAGCAAAGTATATCCTCTGCTATCTACACAAAGTGCCTGGTTCACAGTTGGCCATACCTTGATCTTGAATGCCCTTTTGAAGCCACTGGCGAAGAATCCCCCAAAGGGTCCGATAAAAGAGCTGAACAGTGAGAAGCTCAGTGAATGAAGCACGAAGGGATACAAGGTGATAGTAGTCTTCAGGTGCAGCTGGAAAAAATAAAAATTCAATAGTGTCAAGCAAGGGTGCTCGTGTTCCATTTGCACAGTACTGAACACCTCCCACTTTCCAAAAAAAAAAAAGCAGCTCCTTTGGAATGCTTAACTACTAGAGCAATCTAACTATAATGATGTCACAGCTGAATCTTACAAAACCACACCTGTCAACTGTACTTGTAGGACCACAAACATAGTAAAATTGAAGAAGTGTCAATGCTCAAAATCTGTCCGTCTCCATTAAACAGCAGCCACTGACATTCAATTCTACTTGAAATGACAGCAATATTTCTGCAAAACATACTGGTAATTTACTTTGTGCAGTTATAGAACGAAACAGCCATAAAACTGCAAGTGTGCAGTTGGCGGCTGATTTTTTAAACGTTCTTAACTATACCAATGTTTTCACGGGACTGCTGCTTTCTCCCTAGTGTCAGTGAACATTGGTAAATAAAATTATATGCAACAAAAATGCACTGTTCAACTCTGTTCTTTGTTGCTTCTTCGAAAGTGTAGGAATAATGTGCCACTCATAGGCTGCCAATCTTAAAGGAGTACTGACGCCAAATTTTTGCTCTTTGGTTTTTATGCTGTAAACAATACCTCTTCAACCAATTAATCAAACCTGAGGAAAAAGCGGTCAGCAGCCAGCACAAAATAATTACACCGCATTCTCCTCAACCAGTTTCAGTTTCAGTCGCCGCCAGCACAGGTGGACGTCCTGAGCCATGCTGGAAAGCATTACATCACAATGTTGTGGCGTAGGTTGTAACTGCAGGTTGTGACTTCAATCAAAAACTTGTGACGTCACACGCATTTTATGCATCGTCTGCTGTGTCTCACATGGCCTGCATTGGTGGCAATCACGCCGGGAGACATTTGAAAAGCAATTTGTGTAATTAGACGTTATTTATAGGGTTTAATCTGTAATTGGGACCAATTGGCCTTCCATTGGTTTTTTAAAAACCCAGCATTAATTTTTTTTTCCACTTTGCCAAAGCTGTTTCCAGACCCCGCCGCAAAATGAAATCACTGACAACAGCAGTGCAGAAAAGCATTTCCAGTTCCGGAAAAAGCTACACAACGTCACCCAAAACCGGCTGGTTCCAAGGGCATGGAAAGCCGCTTTTGCCAGTGCTGGCAATCCGAGGTAGCTCATGGCCAGGCCAATTAAAATTAATTTTTGGAATGCTACCGGCTATGCCTTGTAATCACCTAATGCAAGGCAGCCTTCATGGACAGGTGGCTCGGCTAACTGCTGCCGGCTACCCGCTACAATTGCAGACTTTAGTAGCTGAGAATGTTCTAAAACAGGTGAAGGATGAACGACACAGGCAAGATGCTCCAAAAGAGAGAGATAATAGAAAAATCACTACTATCCCATACATTCACACGCTTTCGCATAATCTGAAGAAGATTGGAAAACGCGCTAACGTCAATGTCCTATTTTCTGCTCCTAAGAAGCTATCCAAGCTTTGTTACAAAGTTAATGAAGGCCTTGTCAAGCCTGTTACGTGTAGCACCAGACATCGCACGCCGTTCGTGGCCTGCTCGGATGGTGTTGTTTATTCGATACCGCTGAACAAGTGCAAGAAAAAGTACATCGGACAGGCAGGAAGATGTGTCAATGAGAGATCGCGCGAGCATCGCAATAACATGGAAAAGGGAGATAACGGACATTTGGGCGCACACTGTAAAGATTGTGGTTGTTATCCTGACCTCAGAAAATGTTCCATAATTTATAAAGGTAACAATCAAATGACACGGGAGATCGTTGAAGCGTACGAGATATATTCTAACAAAGACATGTGCGTCAGCTACCCTTCGGTGTTGTTAACAAAAAAATTGTCTTTTTATCTGGTGACAGCACGTGAACTGCAGTGACGGCTTGGAATTTCTGTGTTTCTTTCATCTTCCCTCATTCTCTCATTTGCTGCAACAGAATTCTGTATTTAAGTAATTTTGTGCAATAAACATCTGTTGTTAGTCTGCGCTGTGTGCTGTCTGCGCTGTGTGCTGTCTACGCCTCGTCCTCGTCCCTTTGCGCTGTTCCGAGAATGCATAAAACAGCCAGGAACCCGGTACCGCTGTTCAAAACAAACCATAGGAAATGCAAAAGTATCGAAGCTGTAAATTGTGCTACGGACAAAAAAAAGAGTGCAGCAAAAAGAAAAAAAAAGAAAACTTTTTTGCGATGCATGTGTGGCCAACCTATGTTTCTCAAGTTCAAGGAACTGCTTTCCCCAGTGGCACGAAACCCACTAGGGCTAACTTTTTTTGTAAGTCAAGAAAGTTTACAGTTAGGCGTTTTAAATTTACAGGAGTTTTGCACTGCTAGTATGTGTACAACAAGTACATCTTCAATTTTTTGTGTTTTTTCTGTGTGGTGCAAACGCTGACATTTTCGCTTATTTTTTTGTGTTTGCCAGAAAATTTTTCTTTCCACATATTCATCATGCTTGAAACAATTACCATTGCAAAGGACATTAACCCTTTTACACTTCAATACCATACTACATGCTACATATTTTTTGCGACCAGGAGAAAATTATTTGCTAGTCTTCCCAAAATCCCTTTCTTGTGAGCAGGAAAGTGTTAAGGGCACATGGCACTGCGCAGCATTCGTAAGCCATCCAAAGTGTGATACAGGGGGATTAAATCACTCGATTACACAGAGCGGTGAAACCTGCTCTGTCTGATGGTCTAAAGTGACACGAAGCAACACAATAAGGGTCCCAAGCTATGCAAAGAGGCATGATGACGTTTAAAGCAACTGGACACAGTGTGGGCTTTGTGGTGTTACATTAGGGGAGTTCGATAAGACAGAGCGGCTCCAATCTATCGCTGAATGCTTCCTACAAGACTGTGTAGGGGTCCATTTTTTCTCATCTACATTTAATGAATGCACCTGTAATTTGTTCAAGAATTTCCAAAATTCTTGCTTCCAATTGCTTGCACACGGGTGCCGTGTGATTAAAAACCCTCCCTCACTTACACTGGGCCGCTATAGTGCATGGTATTATCACCTCCGACACTTCTTACTCGGCTGACACCAGTGTCCGACCTTCAAATGGAGGCAGCAAGCTTATCACAAAGATTTAACTCCACATATAAAAAAGCTTTAGCTAAACAAATATGGTAATAGATTTATAAATAAAAAGCTTGAAGTCACAGTAAGGGTCTTTCTTGTTCTGACGTGTTTACTCTAATTAAATTTTTTAACATAACAGTGTTCTTACGGGCTGTTATCATGACTGCATTGTAAAATCTAGCTTGAGAGAGAGGTTTTATTGGTGAGGATGATACGTCTGCACAGGCAATAACAAGACAGAAACAAGTGCAAAAAAGGCAAGGTGCAATGCCGATATTGCGGTGGCAAGATGAGTGGGCCAAGACTTACCCTGCAAAACGCACCCCTAGATATACATAGAGATCCTGAAGTAAAGGGGGACTATTATATGCGCTATTACGGTACATCTTAATACTACGGTACATGTTGATGTTGGGAAGAAGCAAACAGTTCATTCAGGGTATCAAAAATCACTGCTTATCATGGTGCAAAATCTGCAAAAGCATGCACTGAAGCAGAATGTGCTGCCCCATTAGTCAAGTCGTCCATACGTGTGTGAGCATGTTCTTTTGCTTACTTCCACAAAAGTTATTTTCTTCAACTACCGTATAAACCGGTATATAGGTCGAGTTTTTTTCCAAAAAAATCCGCACAAAAGTCACCCCTCGTCTTATATAGCAGTCATTGGGAGAATGTAAATTTTTGTCTGGCAACAATGTGCAAGTGTAGTCCGTCGCCATCACCCTTTACGTCGGACTGGTCTCTCGCACTATCAGGCCTTTATTTGCATTTCGCTTTTTTCTAGTTTTTCGTCTTTTACTCGTCTTGTGTGTGTGCATGCGTGAATTTCTGTACGTGTCTGCTCTGGGATGAGTAGCGGAAGTCGACGCCAGTTCACCGCTGCATTTAAGCTGAAGGCGATTGAGTCGCCGAGCAGAATGGGAATATGGCGGCGCAACGCCAGTTTGGCGTTTCGGAGAAAAGTGTGCGGTACTGGCGCAGCCAGAAAGCTAAGCTGCGCGCATGCAACCCCCAGGAACAGATCGTTCCGTGGACGTCAAGCGGTGCACCCCGAGCTGGAGAACAAAGTGGCGGACTTCGTTCGTGAACTTCGCCCACGATTGCTGCCGGTTACAGCGGAGGCCATCTGCGGACTGGCTCCGCGAACTGTACAATGAGTGGATAGCCGGCGACAATGAAAAGACATCTACGGGCTGGCTACGAAGACCATCTCTCGCGACCGTGTCAAACTGGGTGTCCTCTCGGCAGTCGCTGCCCAACGACATGGTTGCACGAGCATTTAGGAAGTGCTCCATCAGCAACGCGCTCGACGGCACTGAAGAAGACAGTGAGAAGCAGTCATCCTGGGACGACTCTGACAGCTCGGACGAGTGACTTCGGCAGGCATAGCGAGTGGCAGTGACGGACGAGCGTCGAAAATAAATATAGACATTGTGTGTGCACTTCTGTGCCGAATTATTTTTTTTGTCAACTTTTCCCACCTAAAGGTAGGGGGTCGACCTATATTCCCGTTTATACGGCAATACCTGTGCTACACAGCTGTTTTGAAGGCCTTCAAAATTCACTGTCTATCGAATGGTGCATTGTCTATATACAGGGGGCACTCGTGAGTAAGTAGTCAACTCTCAATTGGGAAGTTTGCGTGTAGCAGAGGAATAAAATTTATTATTCCCGGAGCCAGTCTCTGATTTTTCCAGACTCACCAGATTCACTGAATATTACCGGCTCTCCCCGTCTGTAGACACCACATTTTTCTTTTTTCAATACACTTCTTATTAAACCCTTGGCAGCAAGGCTCACAAGAAAACAGATGTGGAGGAGCTGGCTCCACTGAAGAGTGAGTGTTTTGTAGTGCCTTGGCGAACTTTGTAAAGGATCTGTGGACTGCCATTCAGTAAAGCTGCCATAAAGGTTTTCTAAAAGACGTAAAGACATTAAACCTCATTCTCAGAACACCGTGCATGTCCTGCGTGTATTATGAAATAAAGTGTTCATTTCTATGAACTAGTGCCATAGAAAGGTGCTTACTAAGATTTTTGAAATGTCACACATCATGCACTCTTAAAAAGCCAAACATGTCAGTGTGCAAAAAAAAAAGACTCTACAGACCTGCCCACACATTTACAACTGCACAGTGTCCACATGGCAGCGCATCTCACATGCGTTAACATCTGCTCACAGCTTATGTAGCTCGCATCACTCTGGCCCAGGCTATCTAACCGAGGTTGTGAGAGATGTGTAGCAAAGGCTTGACAGACGCCGATTTGGCTTGGCCCCACATATTAACCCGACTTCCACACTTTCACCATTACCATATTTTCCGGCGTATAACTACCCTCTGGACGGAAAATTGGTTGTATAAATGGCACATTTGTATAAGACACACAACCATAAGTGCTCAATTCTAACTTGTACTTTCTTCTGTTTTCTCAAACACATCTGAAAATCGCATGCACACTAGAAGAAACAAGTATCAGCTGAAGCTTTGCTAGTGATTTTTTATCATTATCGACATAGCAGGGCAACCACAGTAGTACATTTGCTCGAGCAAAGCCTCAAAAATAGCACAGCAGACTGGACAATGCCCACACCCAAACAAACATGCGCCTGAAGTTTAAAGTCCCTTCTGCATGGTATTCCACACTACTGCAACGCCAACACAGACAAATAAAAAAAGGTGCACGGGAAGCAATTCTCTTTGCAGTGGGTACGGGCGTGTTGTCTGTGAAGCACAAAGATGACATGCGGACTGTGTGAGGGGCTCCATAGTGCCTATCGGGTGCTTTATGTGCTCATCAAATATTTTTAAAATTATTTGATGAAGGCTTCCCTGCTTTGTCCAAGGCTTTATTTAGTGACACTGCTTTACCTTGATAGAAGAAAAGTGATAAGCTGTGAGGCACCACACAGTTCTTGGTGTTGTTATAACTGTCTTTATGGCCCACTTAATTGCTGTAAATATGGCAGCGGTTTTCATCAAGTGCCCATGTCTGTACATGAAAAATTCCTCTTTAAATTCACATACAAGTCATGTAAGACACCGACAAAATTTTTGAGAAAAAGAGAAAAAGCCACAACTTACACACTGAAAAAGAAAAAGAGAACGGAACGGTAAAATGCAGGAGTATGTGTGGGGGCTGGGCCACGGAGCACTGATCACTACTGTCAAAACTGTGAGCAGCTTCCTCTCACGTCCATGACAAATACTTCCCCAACTCAAGGAAACACTGGCAGTGAATTCTGGTACTTACCTTGTAACCGGGTACAGAGTAACCGGTGGGAGAAGCAAACAAAAGGCATAACAATGGATAAAGATAGAACCATAATAATAGTCAACCAACCAGATTGCATACGGCCGCAATCCATCCAGGAAATCCGTACTCTGTTGGTTGGAACAGCGGGGATGGCTCGCAGTCCATAGACATGCGCTCCAACTCTTCAGAGTACTCGATAGGGCAGACGAAGTATTTGAACTGGCACAGGTACTGCGAAATCTGTGACGCACAACACACAGGGCCATGTCAGGGAAGGCAGCAGAACATGCACAAGAAACAAACAAACCTAAGTTGATAGATGATACAACTGTAGCAGCACAGTTATCCAATTGTTAAGCCATCGTTTATGTACGAATTATTCACTGACCACAGCACGGGGTCCCAAAAAGCAGGAACAGTCAAAGAAAATAAATTTGGTTTCTCAAGTTGCACTGCTAAGCTGTTCATTCCTTAACATGTGATTTTATATTCGCAGCGTAACCACCATTTTATGAAGAATTTTATCTTGTTTTTGCATCCCATGTCACCCCATGCTGCAATTCTAAGAAGAAAAATTAATGCAATAATAGTTGGAGTTGAAAAAAATATGAATGCCAAAATCAAAATACCTGCAACAAACTGCAGGCGGGAAAGACTGATCCTGCTGCCAGTGCAGCTTGCTTTCTTATCTCCCCCACTGGCAACGAAACGTTAATAGACACTTGATAAAAGATGCACGAAGGCCCATTTCAATGCTCATATCTGGATATTCCTGACTTTACTGACATGGAGGTGACACGATGCAAATGGAATGGCTTGCTATGAGGCAGTCGCCTTCGAAAATCTCATCAAGCCTTTTTACAACAGGAAAGACTTGCCGGGAAGCTAGGCAACTTTCCTAAAACCCTGTCATGCTTTTATGCAACACCCCTGTGGGCAAAAAGACACCACATAAATGTTCCCCCTAGCACACAATGTTCCCCCCAGCACCCAATATACACGTTCAAACCCACCGCTCATCAATTTCCCTCGTCATTTGCTTAGGGGCCTACTCACGCAAGCACCAAAGATGACAGTCGCAATGCCTCCTCCAATGAAGCCCTCCCAGGTCTTTTTTGGCGACAGCTTGATCAGTGGAGTCCGACCAAAGAAGAAGCCAAACATGTAGGCCATGACGTCATTGCAGACAATCATCGACACCGGAGCTATAAACCTGTAAAAGCCACACAGAAAGCTACCTTGAATGAACTGCAGCAGATGTCACATTAAGTGGAGAGAGCAAAAAATAGTTTTACACAAATGTAATTTACAGGTGAGCTAAGCTACAAAGCTAGAACAGTGGACATCAAACAAGAGCCTGTCAGTAAGGGACACCTAATGGGTGTCGCAGGTGGTGGGGAGTGCCATGGTGGATATACCTACAGGGGCTGACATATTCCCACAACATCTTTCCATGCCCAAGAGCCACACATATGCTAGTTTTGTCTTTGGGGAGGGAGGGCTTTTGCACAGAGCCTTAAAGCAGCGCAAGGAATCCGAGATAATACTGTACAGAAAAACAAGTTGCACCATCCATCCAGTCCACCCATATTAACAGTTACAGTCCACTCATTAACTATACACTGCCCATAACAACGAATGACGCCAGAACTTTCCACCTCCCCGTATGCTGCATGGTGAAATAAACAGCAACAATTATGACAATTCAACCTGACAGTATCAACCAACTTAAATATACTATACAAAGGTAAATAAGAAAGATGTTGCACCATCATTGGGGGCTTATGTGCACAATGCATGTTTTCATTTATGAAGAAGGCCTTGTCTTTGAGCACTCATTTTTTGTGTGTATCTTGCATCTTTCCACCATTAGGAAACAAAAAAAGCTCTTTTCCCAATGGCTACACTAGACTGACAAAAGAATCCACCTTGCTGCCCTTCTTTCCTGTGGCCAGCTCACTTACACAGTCTGCCTGTCTTTTCAGCACCTTCCAGACAAGGAGAAAGCGGTCGTGCGGGTGCTTTCTAGCAAAGCACCTGCACTACACCACTGCAGGCAGATGAACCACATCGTTTAGGCTCTTGTCAATCACTGAGGTTAAAATTGCCACCACTGAATGATTAAACTGCCATTTACTTTCCAAGGAAGCAAAGATGGGAAGGTTAGATTATCTGACAGCCAATCTAGATAGCATTAGCCTTTCCTGTGCACTGCTTAGTTTGATGGAGCCTGACAGTAATGTTTAAGGTTTGCTAAATGCTCGGTAAAAAGCTAGCAAGTACATCAAAAATACCCCCCCCCCCCCCCCCCCCCCTCCACACACACACCTTTTTTTTGCCAAACCCAGCTGCAACACTTACAAGTTTATGGGAATTCGGCGTCCGCTGCCATTGCACGATCGCTCGGTTGATACAGTCGCGCAGCGACTTCCCCCCCTCTTCCCTAAGGGCCAACTCACCTGTGCGGCACTGCATTAGGCCAAGCCAAACCTTTCACATTCCTGCCGAGGTGTAGGCGCCAGCCGCTCCGCCCTGGTCCGTGGTTAACCTCACCTCATTGGCCCATTTTGAACGGGACCTGAACATCCTCTCGCCGGGATGCTCAACGCGCCCTACGCGGGGATCGGATCAGGAGACGATCTTTAGGATGCCTAAGGTATGCGACACTTTTTCTACTGTCCGGCTGCACATCTGTTGCGCCAGTGACAGCTCGCAAGCTCTTCTGGCTGCCGGCCTGTGCCTTGGGTTGCTCCTTTTGTCCTGAGGCTTACAATAGGCCGTACCTAACACTTGACGATCACGCTGTGTGGTATGCGCCTGTGAGCGAATGGACTGCGTTTCCCTCGCTGCTGCGAGCCAATCTGGCCAGCGCGGCGATGTGCGCGCACAATGGTGCGCTGTGCCCCTGATTTTGCCCTGACCAAAGAGACCACTGGTTCTGCACAGCGACAACGCACACACTTGCACGGTGCACCTTACTGCCCCTTTTACCTAAAGAAACTACGTACCTGTAACCAATGCAAACGGGAGGTTGGCGTAGAATAAACATCTTCCCTCCGTACCCTGGGCATGTTCTTTTGTCGCCCCTCCTCCACCTGCCCAAAAGAGGCTGTGCTGAGTTGGTGCGGCGTGGCGTTTCAGTCTCGTGAGCGTGCTCAACTAGCTCGAACGCACGGTGGTTCCTCGCAGTTTGTATGATTGCATGCCTCATGTAATGCATTGGTTATGCATATTGTGAGGTAGAGACCACAAAACTCCCATGCATTACAAAGTATAGCATGCACGAACACTACGAGGAACCACCATGGGTTCGAGCTAGTTGAGCACACTCAACATAACTGAAATGCCGCCACGCCAACTAAACATCGCCTCCATTGGGCATGTGGAGTAGGGGCGACAAAGTGAATATGCCCAGGGTACGGAGAGAAGACGTTTAATGCACGCCAACCTCCCGATTACACTTCATACTTGCCCTTTAGGGGATAGGGGCGATAAGGCGCAACGCGCAAGTGTGTGAGTCATCGCCGTGCTGGCTCACAGCAGCGAGGGAGGTGTGGTTCGTTTGCCCACAGAGGTGTACCGCACGGTGTGATCGCCAAATGCTAGGTATGGCCTACTGTAAGTGTCAGGACAAAAGGAGCAACCTAAGGCACATGCCGGCAGCCGGAAGAGCTTGCGGGCTTTCGCCGGCGCAACAGATGTGCTGCCGGACAGTAGAGAAAGCGTCACATACTTTAGGCGACCTGGAGAGCGTCTGCCAATCCAATCCCCGTGCAGGGCACGCATCGCACGTCCAGGCAAGAGGGGGTTTGGGTTCAGTTCAAAATGGGCCAATGAGGTGAGGTTAACCACAAACCCGGGCGGAGCAGCAGTCGTGCTGACAGTGCTTTATCGCGCAACAGCAGCTGGCGCCTACACCTCAGTAGGAATTTGAAAGCTTTGGCTTGGCCCAACACAGTGGCGCATGGGCAAGCTGGCCCTTAGGGAAAAGGGGGAAATCGCCACGTGACTTCCCCCATGGCAGCGGATGCTGGGACTCCCACAAGTTTTAACAATGACCCTTTGTTGAAATTTTAATGTTGTTATCAATTGGTTAGAACAACATCTTTCAGCAAGGCCAACTTCTTGTGTTGATGACAGGGTATGACAAAAAAAAATAATAAAAACACGGAGGGTGAGGGGCAAGAGGGGTCTTTGCAGACCCCTCTTAAGAAGCGCTGGTCTAAAGGAAAAAAAGCATTAGATGATAAACATTTCGTAAAGTTAATCTTTAACAACACCAACGTGTGTTCCATGTCCCACACTGGTAGGATAGCTGCAAAATTACACTTATTGATCCTGACAAGTCTGATTACAAAAGGCCGTGAGCTTCGACATTTGAGAGTTCAAGTATTCAACTTTTAATAAGATTCAGTCAATAATCCAGGTCAGGTACAGAAGAATATCCACTGAACAGTATTAAGTGCTCAAATTTATAACATTCATCAGTGGTGCATTACTATTACAAATGTGAGCAAGAAGTTGTTTACACTATGAAACAGTCAAATTGCTGTGTGCATACAAATATGAAGCCGGAAGGGGATTCATGGTAAAAAAAAAAGTGTCACATTGTCTGTAATAGCTGGTTTTCTTCCGTCTCTTGCGAACTTCACTTACTGCAGAATGCAACTAAAACGTCAGTACTAAGCATGTGCAAACAGTGATCTTTGCCTTCGAAATGAATACGAAGCAAATAACGATTTGCTTCGAATAATTTCAAAATAAATTCACACAGTTGTGTAAAAAAGTACCCGGCGGCAGTTATGATCCCTGCAATGAAAACTCTATTGGCCATTTATTTTCATTGCAACCCGCTCAATATTTGATGAACTTCATTGATAAATGCAAAGCCATACTAATGCTGAATTCGAATGGCAGATCAGGAGCGGTCGCTGAGCTCCGCCACAGAGCTCGCTGTTCCCTCGAACAGCAGGTACTCTAAAACTTCCTTTGGAACGCACGCGTTCCCGCCGGAGCAAATGCCGAAGAATGACGGGACCAGAAATTTCCCAGTAGCCTTTGCATTGGGCCCTTCCAAAAATGACTGCTTCCCTGCAAGCATTTTCTTCTTGTAGGGTCTCAGCTAAAGTCCTTTAATTGGCTTTTTTGCTGAAAAAGAGACTTTTGTAGCCTCGACGGCATCCAATGGCGCCCGTGATGAAAAGTTTCGTCAGCCTTGTCATAGGCAGGCGAAAAAAAAAAAATGCCGAAGGCACGTTTATATGCCATGTCCACCCAGTCACAGTTGAAACTGGGCTCCTCGCCACTTGATTCTAAGTTTCAGATGTCGCACTCGCTAGCAAGCATGAACACGACACGGCGTGCAGCATCTATTTCCCCGTTGTGACTGCGGCCGTTGCGCGTATTTTCCAAAGCGGGCGCCATGGCAATTCAAAAAGGGGAGTAGAGCGGAAGCAGACGGCGACGACGTCATGAGAGAAGACAAGGCCCCCTGCAAGTTCCGGCCGATTCCACCGATTTCGGGGGAGCAACTTTTCTTGCTCCACGGAGCGATCTCGACTGCGACAGTGTTCTCGATCTGCCATTGGAACTTGTTCGCTCCAGATGGAAGAAAAAAGTTGCTCCGAAAGTGCTCCGGATATTCCATTGGAATTCAACATAAAACCCCAGTTTGGTGCTCGAGAATCGCTTTGCCTTTGATGAACAGAGCAGCATTATCCAACAACTGATGCATAGCACCACCACTGCTGTGTTCAAAGAGCCGCCACTACAGACCTGCCAACAACACGCAACTACACGCAAATGCACCAAGCCTGAGCACTGGAGAGAAAGTTCAGAGTGCCTGTTGCTATGTAGCATGCCAAACGAGATAGTTTTTCTATAGTGGTTCCATGACTTGCAAGCCAAAACCATTTTCCCTCCCTCCCTCTCACCCCTTCAAACTGCAACTGTTTTGTGCCATTCTTCATCACTAGGCATGGGTGTTGCGTGTATCACGATTAAGCATGCCACTCATTTGTCACGTGCCGTAGTGGGGAGGCCTTTCATTGCTGCTGAGAAAGCAGTGAGGTCCCCCCCCTCCTTCCCCTACAGGTGGTCTTTTCCATTATCAGTCCCAGACCGTCCCACGGACTGCCCAGAACGTGATCCCGTGCTGGATTTTCTAATGTATTCCTACGGAGCCTCCAGTCCGAGCGCAGTCTTGGTCTGCCCTACGGACTATCCAGGACGAGTAAATCGAGGATGCCCATTACTGAACAATGCGAACTGACACATTTTGTGACCACTTTTCAACTGTCCTTTTTGATGGCTACACAAAACACTGCTGTGCAGACACCAGCTTGCAAAGCTACCGAGGGAAAATGACCATTGCATACTCCCCATCACCGCGCTATGGCAAGTGCAGCTACTGTGCATCAAGCTGTTTACCGGTTACATGTTTATGTGTGACTTCTCATCCAAGCAATTTGCTCTTCTGACTACTTTCACCTGCACATATTTTTACGCTGTCCTTTAAGCATTTGGTTCTCTTCTGTAACTTCACTGTCATGCAGTGCGCCGAAGCAACAGGGGTGTGCACGCCTTGCATTAAAGCTAACTTTTTGCATCCTTACCAAGGCTTAACCAAAAAAGAAACGTGGAAGGGGGCTACTGAAATTTCTTCATGGCCCTTTTGGTATTCACTACCCACACCTAAGAATCACAGCTACAGAAACCTCAGAAGTACCAAAAATACAAGCAATGATATCAACCAACCATGTTCCTGACAGAAGCAAATAAATCGTTATGACCCACTAGTTACAGCACACATTACGCTTTTTAGATTACAACAGCTCTGTAAGTAATCCCCATGTGCCTCAGATCTATGAAACCTCAATGAGGTCAAATCTCAACAAACGGCATTGTATGCCATCAGAACAGCTGAACTTATTCACAGCCCCCCCAGCCCAATCATGAATGACTCCTTCAAAGAAAACAAGTGTTGATTACATGATCTATACCAGGGCACTGAACATGCCTCATTAAGCTCTCAACAAAGTGTCAAATGCTCTGCAGCAAAGCCAACTTTGTTAGTCACTACCACTGTTTGACAGGAATGACGGACACGGTGGCTAGCAAGGCTTTCACTCTGCAATAAGGGCGTTGCATGACCTTGAACACCTTCACGTGCAACAAAATGTAAGAGTTTGATGCCAAAAATGCATAAGGCGTTCCAAACAGGTGCACGGGTGCAGTGGCACCATGTGTGTGCCATTCTCATCCTGGTTACTTTGGATATTCTTTTGAATATTCTGTGTCACGGCTCTGCACATATTAATATATAAAGCCTAACCAAGTGACTGGCTTCTCACTTCTGCAGAAGTCTGCACAGTCAGAAGTCACCCGTACTTTTTCAATTTTCCAAATTATGCCAGACAGATACTCACCAAATCAGGCCTTCAAACATGTTCTGTATGAGAAGGTACGACTGGGTCACGATGAGGACAAGTGTCACGTGTGTCCAAGCAAACTTTGGGGAGAAAAAGAGACACGAGAATCCTCAAGCCACTGCAGCCATGGTACACGCTAAATCTCGCCACTGCAAATGTCAGTACTCACCAGTGAGAATTGACGCATATAGTATTTCTTTACAAGGCTCAGGACGAACCAGATAAAGCCCAACAGGTAGAGGCAAAAGGAAATGAACCGGTGGTAGCGTACAAGTGGCTTCAACGAGTCCTACAAGAAGGTCAGTCAAAA
Organism: Haemaphysalis longicornis; assembly: GCF_048455015.1. NCBI lineage: Eukaryota > Metazoa > Arthropoda > Arachnida > Ixodida > Ixodidae > Haemaphysalis > Haemaphysalis longicornis. The sequence goes on along the minus strand of NW_027526203.1, from coordinate 357,664,742 downwards.
TGTTACACATCAAATATCAAAATTACACACCATTTGGCACTCATTAGGCCAGATTTTGAAAGACCTTAAAACACCTTATTTATGACACACAACTATTATTTGAGAATTTCTATCACTGTCAATAAACATTATTTGCAAGTTGCTAGAAACAAAGTATTTGGCAAGAAAACAAGAAAAAAGTGTAGAGGCCAGTCTCACTTTTTTCTTATATGTAGCAGTATGTGCTTCACAACTACTAGATGTCATACCGCACTAGCTAGGAGCTGTGCCAACATCTGCGCTAGCTCCTTGATCAAATTTATAATTGCTGTGATTTAAAACAACACAATGATATCATGGCAAAACTAGACATTTACTGGTTTGTTTCTATCATTAACGTGCTGAATATTAACTGCAGAGCAACTGACAGGAATATCTAGGTACAGATTCCACGCAATTTTCTCTATCTCTCGCTCGTCCTCCCTCCCTCCCTCCAATGATTCCAAAGACGTCCTTATTTGACAGAATTACATACATTGTTTTTCAATCAGCAGCTTTCATGGCTAGTGGTATAGCACTTCTCAAGTGCTTGTGACTGCTTGAACACCATAGAATATTTCGCACCTGTCGGTATTGGCATTTAAAGCAAAAGTGACCCTCAAGGTTGTCTTTGGCCCAAACAATGTTATACCACATCATGTGTTACACTTCAAGAGTGCAATCCCAACTACGAAAGCTGCACAACCAGCCACGTACCGTTCGGCTGATGAGGACGCCGAAGTAGTCCACCAGACTTTCTCCATACAGAAAGTAGTTTGTTGTCAGGAGGAAATACCAGGACAGAGACCGAAACCACGGAAGCCCGTGAACGCGGTAGACAGCATAGCCAATGGCAATAATCTCCTGGAAGCACTTCACTTGGATCAATAGGGTCTGCGGAAAATAAGACACACCTTCAGTCGGACACAAAACTTGCAGCAAGCAGGCTATTTAGCTAAACTGGTCGCACGTCTTGCAACTATGCTAGAAATTTAGCGAAGCTGCGAGATGTGCGTTGTCGGCTACACTACTATGGGAATATTGTAATAATACTAAGGCAATAGGTGGCACTCCACTGCACACACACAGACAATAATTTCCTCTGCACGCAACAAATGCCCATTCACAGTCACAAGGCTGTGACTAATGTGTACAACATAAAGCTGTTTAATTAAAACTAGCTTCTGACACGAGAACCATTTGTAAGTGGTGATATGTGATTATAACTGCAGAAAAGTTTCAAATTACCATGGCTAATAAAATGGCTCAGGTCATTCTTTTTTTTTTTCAGCTTTTACCTATGCCAGTTTCCAACTGAAGTGATGACAATAGGTTATTTTATATGACGGCGTCACACAACTGATTATTTGTCTGTGGTGCTGGAAGGTGGTAAAATGCTCACAAGTAGCCAAGCATTTATTTTTGTGATCTTCCTGAAAGATCTGATATTACTTTATAGAGGTGCACATCCAAATTATGAAGAACAACCTAAATATGCACTGAGCTTCAACATCATGGCACACGAGTGCAGAACTTTTGAACATGCTTAGCGCAGAAAATGCTTTACCTTTGTGGCATTGCAAGCTTTTAAATACCAAAAAAAAAAGAACAAGCTGATCTGAACAATACTACTGTAAGATTTACAAAGCTGAGATGAGCCACACATCAGTAAGTGCAAACCTGAACACACATATTTCAAGATTGTTTCTGTATAAAATATTTATATGACTTATTTATAATAATGCAGTGTGGAACTGAATATCACTGACAAAACTGCACATACCAAAAGATACCAAATTGATGCCTTCATATTCATATTTTCCTGTTCACATTATACTTTTTACTGGCACTACAGGACTAAAATTGGGGGGGGGGGGGGGGGGGGTAGGAATCAATTCATTTCTACAAAAAACTGAACGCAAACAGTAAGGATACCATGGTAATTTCACTAGAGCAAAGTCAAGAATGTTTAATTGCTAAAATGAACTACTGTTTAACTTAACACAAACGTAAACAAAGGCAGGCCCTGGCAGCTGTGCAGGACCTAGGGCCGGGTAATTTGGTCTGTGCAGAAACTAAGCAGCAAATATACAAGACGGTGGTCTTACTAGAATCATTAGAGCCAGAGGTCCCATCCAAATGACAAATGCAAATACAGACACCATGACCAGGGTGAAGATTCCTCGGACAACCCAGTTTTTCCATCTAGGCAACAATGAAAAAAACCACTGTCAGCTGTGGTCAACAAAGTCACAAAGGTAGAAACATTAGGGCATAAACACACCTGCAATGGCGTATTTGAAAGCGTTATTTGAGAGCACGAACCTTTTCGAGAGGCCGCTCAAGTAATTGTCCAAAACAGGTGTTGTTTCGTCGGTTGCTTGAGGCAGGTCTCTCGTCAGATTGTCCACTTGGTTCTCCTCTGGCAGTTTTTCGTCATCCGAGTCGACCGCATGTTCCTGCCGAGGCGGTATCAGTACAGGTCACTTGCCACAGAACGCAACGTCAGCTTTTGCTAATAGCCAGGCGAGCTGCACAGGCACTTGCACTGTTTATTGAGTCGAGATGGCTGCCGACTCGTCCCCGCTGGGGCATCCTGAGTTAGGGTTGTCTAAGCACTGCTCGCGCGATCAAAAGACTGGGCGACAGATTCAAAAAGTGCGCGGATCATTTCATGAGAAACTCAAACTGCTTTGACGAGTCGCTCTTTCTAGTGCGAAATATATCAGCACAAAGCGCAGATGTTTCGAGGAAACAGCCGTGCAGCGAGCTTTAAGGAAGCTGACAACATTCACGCAGTAGCAGGGAAGAAAAAAAGGTGCACACAAAAGAAAGCAAGCGAGAACGCGAACTCAGCGACCGAATGCTCAATGGCCGAAGGATCGCGCTCAGGGAGCCCAGACGCATAGACAACGCTCACCTTCTGATCTTTCTGCTCAGAATCCGTAGTTCTCTTCCTGAGCTCGGACATGGCTGGCTGCGTACGCGACACTTGCTTCGTTGTAGCCTGTTGCTACACGCTGCTCAAACCCTCAGAATTAAACTTCCCTGGGACCTGCGAAGGCAACACGCAGCGTACCGAGCCACCGCCGCCGTAGCTCACTGTTTGTTTGCATCGATCCGTTTTACCGCAATGATTCCACAGCCGGGGCCAGGGTGCCAGGACGCATGCTCAGCTCTCGAGCAGCTGAGGCTGGGAGAAAACGTAGTTCCGGTAAATGTCGCCAGTTGCAGCGATTGCTGCCTGCGCCTGCGTCACTTTCTCTGTTTACGTTGTTTTTGGCGCTATATTCAAACCTGTAAATGGTCTTGACTGCGTAAAAGTCATGCGATAAAAACGCAGCAGCAATATCTCGTTGTTCTAAACTCTCGTGGGTTAGTTTCTTGGGCACAAGTTGGCAAGGAACTCACTGCCGAGTGTTCCAACGGTATTTTAAACAGTCTAAAACGCTCTGTTGTTACAAAACTGGTCGCTGGTTCGCGCTCAAATTTGACACAGAGATCGTGTCTTACGGCCTAATTTGACTAAAATCCCTATCTGACTACTCTACAAAACCGATTAAAATCAGTTTTCGCGTACTGGAAAAGGTAACAAGTTACATGAGCTTATATTCCAGCAGTGGACACATTACGTGCGGCACGGGTATTAGGTAAAGTCCCTTTTGAAGGGACTTTAGTATTAGGAAAGTAGGGGCAATGACGATGATCACCACCACAGAGTACCTCGAAATTAACACTGTCAATCCTACGTTCAGGGGCGGATCCAGGATTGTACTGAAAGGGGGGTCATCTTCTATCAGTGATTATTATTATTATTATTATTATTATTATTATTATTATTATTATTATTATTATTATTATTATTATTATTATTATTATTATTATTATTATTATTATTATTATTATTAGAAGGAAGAGGAGTAGCCTTTTTATTCACCGAAATTTTGGAAAAGCAAAAATACAAGAAACAACCAATCATCAATTAGACTTTTTCTACGACCTGAGGGGTCATCTTGGGAGTATAAACTCAAAAATTAAAGGCGGGGTCAGGACATCCTGACCTGCCAGTGCCTACATTGCGTGTCATGCCGCCCCTCCTCCCGACCCCACCTCTCCCCCAAAATGTCAGCGTGTATCCGTTTCCGCAGTCGTCGCCGGATAGGCTTTTTTACAAGTCCGCGTACAGCAAAGAGAAGAAAAAGAAGGAAAGACGATCTGGCAGGGTTTTCCAACATGTGAATAGAATACTGGTTTATATTCTATTGTGAAACAGACAGGTAAGGACTGTGCCATATTTAATACTATATACACTATACCATAAAATACAATCATTCGAAATATCGAAGAATAAAATTAAATTTGTGTTTCACGCACCGACACCGTAGTAGATGGCTATAGATTAATTTGGACCAGCTAAAAATCTTTAATGTATGCCTAATCTTTTTTTCGCCGACATCCGAAAAATTATCGCCGCAGCGAGACTTTCTTTTTTTTTTTTTTTTTACATGCCCTATGCACATGTGTACAATGTGCGGAACGAGGACGCGCAAACGCGCTCCCAATGGGAGTCTGAGATGGGCATAGGTCGGCGTACTCACTCGTGAGTACACTCATTTGTACTCATTTGTACTCAAACTCACGAGTGAGTACGATGATGAGTGATCACACACCCAGAAAAAAACAGTGAGTATGATGACGAGTGAGTACAGGGGTAAGTCCACTACTCATGAGTAAAGTACTCATGAGTACACTACTCATGAGTATGAGTACTCATGAGTACAGTATTCATGAGTATGAGTACTCATGAGTTTGAGTACTAATGAATATCAGTACTCATGAGTACACATGTAGTACTCATGAGTACACAGCACTCGTGAGTACACAGCACTCATGAGTACAATACTCGTGATTACTGTTTTTGCGAGTGCTTGCACTCTTGAGTATATGCACTCCTGAGTACAGTAGTGCAAACAGTAGTGCAAACAAGAAAACTGACGACAAAAGCTGCCACCCGAAGACACACAGAAAAACGCAGTTTACGGCCACGGCTGCACCGACAACCCCCGAGCTCCCCTGAGCCCGACCCGGCCTGAGAACAAGAGGAGACGCCAGACGCAACGCGAGTGCTTACGTTCCGTTTCGCTTTGTCACATGTACTTGCCTTCGCGCAGTAAGTCGCTCAACGACAGTGCACCGCGTCAGACGTTTTCTTCCTCTGTCCTGATTTATATGTAACCTGTGTTTTTTTAATCAATTAAACAATTTATTTTTTCTACTTAGTCTTTCATTCGAGCTACGACCTAGCTAACAGTGCAGATTAGTTGATTATTCGTGAGTAATACAAATTGAGTACTCATGAGTACAGATTGAGTACTCATGAGTGCAGAATGAGTAGTACTCATGAGTGCAGAATGAGTAGTACTCATGAGTGAAAAATGAGTAGTACTCATGAGTAGTACTCACGAGCAGTAGTACTCATTGAGTACTCATGAGTACAGATTGAGTACTCATGAGTACAGAGTGAGTACTCATGAGTACAGATTGAGTACGAATACTCGTGAGGACAAATGAGTTTGAGTACAAGTGAGTACGATTACAAATGAGTATTTGATGAGTGAGTACGAGTGATTTTGTGAACGGACGAAGTTTTTGAGTCTGAGTTTGATTGAGTAGAGCGTGAATGAAAAAAATTGTGATTGAGTTTGAGTGAGTTCTTTCTGTTTTGCCGACCTATGGAGATGGGTAAGTATACAAACTGCAGAGCAGAGAGACACGTCGCTGATTCTCAGAGAGGAGCGGGATCCCTGTCCTTCTCAACAGGGATTACTGCGTGCGTCATCTACTCCAGCTCATGATACGTCAGTAAGCCACCTTAACGTCACTGAAGAGCGTATGGCGGAGGAGTGGTGCGTGCGTATGCATTAGAGTTGTTTTACACGCATTCCACCAAAGCACCCTTGCTAAAAGAAACGTGCTATGGCTAACATAGCGAATGGGTTGTAAAATAATGGCTACCAGGGAAAGGTGTAATACTAATGGCTTCGACACATAGTGCACTACGTGTCGAATCCATCGGTATTACACGCGCGTGGGCAGTCTTCCCACGGGCGTCTAGGAGGGAGTGGCTAGAGTTGTGAACGCCTCCCACATTTTCTCAGGGGAAAATTTTACATTCTCTGAAGTGAAAATCATTGGCTTCATTATTCGTACCTAAAGCAAAGAACTGCCTCCGATACCGAGAAATACGTGCGCCCTAGCATCCGTAGTTAAGACGCTTTCGAGCATTTATCTTAGTTTATTTTCCAATATTTTGAATGTTCTGGCATTTCATAACATTATCAGTGTTGCAATGTAACCCTGAATAGAACGCTGCACTGTCTCATCCTCATCATCATCGTGGTCGTCGTCGTCGTCCCTCCATCTACAGTTCATTTCAGAAGCTGCGTGCAGCACTGTGGATGCTACATTGTTGTCAACAGTCCGCCCACTGAGGGCGCCTAACTCACCTATAAGGAAAGGGACGCCTGGGCCTTGCGGTTCCACCTGCTCAGATGGGAGACGGAAATGTCCTTTCAGGGCCCCGTGGCGTGCTGAGTGAGCGGACTGTTGGCAACAATGTAGCCTCCGCAGTACTGCAGTGCTATAGTTGATGGCCTTCCCCTTCTCCTAGACCTGTCTCTCGGTAGCCACTCCGTTATCCTGGTGGTCCACCCGTTGCCCCTTCTTCACACTACATGATCAGCCCGAGCCCATTTCTCTGTCTATGATATCTATGATATCTTCTACTCGAGTTTTATCCCTCATCCAGGAGGCTCATTTCCTGTCCCTGAGGGATACCCCTATCCTTCGTTCCATGGTCATTGGGCCGACCAAGTTTGCTTTCCAGTAGTTAATTTAGTATAAAGCACCAAGTTTTCGCTCCATATACGTCAGTGTAGACATGCTGAGTTGCAGCCTAACAACGGCAATCACACAGTCAGCAGCAGCTGTGGGAGAAGCATCCTGTCAGAAGAAAACTTGCCAACTACCGCTGAAAACGAATGAACTTATTGCGAAACGTAAGAGCATGAAACTGGCGAGTACGGTGCACCAAATTGAATTAGCCGAGCTGTCAAAATTGATTAACAGAAGTAAAACTAACTACATTTGTGCGTGTACAACATGCCAACGATCGAGGAAGCTCTGGAGAGCGGAGGAACCCTATAAGCAACTAAGAATAAGCCAACTATTGGGAGAGACAGGTTGTACGCCCTCAGAGACGAACAGGGTTACTTTACGCACAACATGGACGGGGTAATAAAAGTAGCGAAACTATTCTACACCAGACTTTACGCCGGTGACATTAGACCAGAGGGAACTACTGAGCCTATAAGCGTAGCTAGCGAGGTCACACTAGTAACTAAAGAGGAAATAGAAAAGGCCCTCAAGGGTACGAAGAGAGCTAAGGCTGCAGGTGACGGCGGCATAACCGCGGCGACGAACCGGGGAGGGGGGAGACATTGTACTACAAAAGCTCAAAAGGACGTAGAATGGGGCTAGTTGGTGATGCTTCATACTGAGTTGCGCTAAGTATACAGACGCTCGTCCCAGTCCTGTTAGCGTCCTATTCGTCTGCATACTTAGCGCAATTCAGTATGAAACTACAAAAGCTGCACTATTTGCAATTGACAAAAAAAAAAAATGCCGCACTTTTCAATTCACCCGAAAATTAGGGTATACATGAAAACTTCCAGGTTGGAAACATACCTGCGCTCAATTTCACAAGCCGAATAAACACACGGTAATTCCGTCGCAGTCTTCTGAACTCACGTCTCGGCTGAGTAGCCACCAGGACGACGCCGAGGCCCGCGTCGCGGTGGGTAAAAACGTCGTTCTGCCGGCTTAAATGAAGTTTGTTCAATCCAATACAATCTGTACTAACGAGCAACAAGTTGCATTCTTCAAGTGGCAGAAGGAGGCGCCGCTAATCAATTGAGCGCCGCTCGGCGTGAGCAGCATGGGAAATCCACACCCTTTTGGGTTACCTTTTGCTTAGCAAGGCTTGAGCTTAGCAAAGCTTGGGCTATATAGTAGCTGTACATTTATGAGCTAAATAAATCTCAACTTTGCAAGCTGTGCTAAGTTAGAAATGTTTAGGAAAGCGGGAAAATAGAGTGGTACGGGCAGTCGTCGCCAATGTGTCCTTTCGGTGGAGCAAGAATATTTCAGCCTAAAAAGAATGCAGGAATTAACAGCGCTCACCCACACAGTTTGCATTCACACGAGGCAAGGAGAAATAAGCATCTTTACTTGAGCAGGTAAAAGGTGCTAGAGTCGTTACCCGTGTATACACGTTGGCCTCCTCTGTCCAGCGTTCGCTTTAGCTGCCGTTTTCGCCCCCAGGGCGGGATCTGCTGCAGGGCTGGAGCGAGCCAGCCAGCCCTCCCACTGCTCAGGTGTTTACTTGCGGATGGGAGAGGAGGAAAGTGCCGGTGCAGGCCCACACCATGGGGTAGAATGTAATTTACTTTTTTGATTATTCATCAGAAATGGCACTCTCCTCACTTAGGATCTCGCCGGCGATAGGATTGCAAGACGGCAAGCACACGCACTTCTGTGGGGCTATAGCTGCTTCTGACGATCGTATTACGTGCTCGTTCTCTCTCTTTTCTTCTTTTTTTATTTTTGCGTGCGCGCGTTTATTTTTGGGAATACGCCAGCATGATATATTTTACAACCCAATTGTGCCAATGTGCCTCGGCATCGCGTTCGGTCATTCCCTCGAGGCCACCGAAATTGCACGCACTGTGTTTTCGTCCAGGAGACGGAGATGGAGGAGGAGCGGCGAGGAGCTGAGACAAACATGCGCTGTGCGTTTTTATAAGAAAAAAAAAAAAAAACGTTTGATTGCCAGATTTTATCGGATTGTCTTTCTACTATTTCGCATATGCCTGATCTGCGGTCACCGGTCTTCTATAATGAGAACTGTGTGTATCAGGGACTCGAACACGACGTAAGATATTCGTCAAGTGCGGACATGAGAGTGAAGCAATCAGCTGATGCCGGGAAGAAGCGAGCCCCTTTGTTACACGGCAGCGCGGACGGGCACAGTCGGCGGATGTCTAAAAATAGTACGGGTGCAGGAAGGACATGCGTGGTCATACCGAGTGTGAATTCCGAACATTTTGCAGGAACAGTTCACGAGAAGAAGAAAATAATAATAAAGCGTTGTATAACTCTCCCGTATCAACTTTCCCATCTTCAAAAATGGTGAGCAGCCATAGGAAGTTATATAGAAAACGTCGTGGGAATCGGGCACCGTGCACGCGCGCGTTTCTCATGGCCACGCGCGTGCTTTTGTGTTTATTTCCTGGCTACCCCAGCGAAAACAACTTCAGCAGCTTCGTGATGTGGAGTCTGGAAACAAGGAAAGATAAGAGGCTTTGGTGCTGCTTGAGAGCGTGTGCTGGCGCCTGAGCGAGAGAGAGAGAGAGAGATAGAGGGGAAGGGGAAGGGGGTGAACGGGGAGGAAGAGAGCAACACAGAGAGAACATTCGCAAATCGTTGGTTGGTTCCGCTTGCATTTTTTCTCATTCGTGCCTCCTTAGTAAAAAGTTGCGCGTACCAAGCAGAGATGCACGGCTAAACGAAGGAGGAAGACATTGTGTTCGCGCTTGCCGGGACGTAGAGTGAGATTTCAATTCTGATAAGTGCGGCATTCCTGCTGAGCCTCTTCGTCGGGCTTTAACCAGGAAACCTCCCGGAAAAGCGCAATCAACTTTGCTTTCACTTGGAGATCTTATATGAGCGAGGAACCGCTACAGCACTGAAGGTCTATATCTATTGAAGCGTGCCGCGGCGGTGACCGTGCTCAGCTCCTTACGCGGCACTCATTGCACGTTTTGTTCATTGATTCTACTACTAAATTAGGCATTGTCGTGCACATTGACGTAATTTAGGACCCACCAGGAGGCCTTAATGTTGGTTGTTTTAGGCTCTCTGACTTTAGTGCTTCGATATGTTTTTTGCCTAGCGTGGTACTTTTTCTTTATGGTTCAGGGAGGAGGAAGAGGAGTAGAGGAAGTGGAAATGAGAAGGTGAAGGATTTGTTGGGAATGAGCAGAAGTAGAAGTAGGGGACGCGGATTGAGTAGGGGTAAAGTGAGTAAGGATAATTTTAGAGCGAGAGGGGAGAAAAAAGGGCCCGTGAGGTGAGGGATAGTGGAAGTGGAAAGGGGGGGCTGAGGGGGGAATGGGAAGGATTTGGGAAAGAAGGGCGTGGAAAGGGAGAAAAAATATGAACAGTGAGAAGTGGGGAAGGAGGGAGAGATGGGAATTGTGAGGTAAAGCGTGAAGAGTAAGGGGCAAGAAGAGGTGGATGGATAAGAGAGGCCTGATGTGGCAGGGGCGGCAGAAACGCTATCGTGTTTCGACGTCGCTTGCAGTGAAGAAAGATGGTACGCGGCCAGTTTTTCTTGTTATCTTTCTTCCTTTTTACAGGGAAGCTGTTTATGTCTAATTCCCCCCAGCTCTCGCGCCCGTGTGGAACGTAAACTCGGGGACTTGTGTTCGGGGTATGCAAAAATTTATACAAAAAAGCACACAAAGGTCTTTGGGCTTCCATATTTTTATGTCTGATATTAATTCTCAGAAATATGTCTTCCCAGTAATGCATTTGTGTGTAAAGGTGAAGCCAACTTTAAGAAGATCGACGTGAGCTTGGTTTTTGTAAGCTGGCTTTCCCACATTGTACGTTGCGCAGTGAAGCATGACCATCTGCGGTGGGAGTGTGGTTACAGCCCTATGCATAATGCTCCCCTCCATCGCTGCCGCCTCTTTCCTGAGTCGTGTATATATACTGCTCGCCACGTCCGGCGTCTATCTACCCCATGCCATTTTTATGCGTGAATTTGGGGGCATGGGGAGTTCACGCGCAGCTAGGTTTCATGCGCTGGCCGTTGACATACCCGTTGGGCTGGGGGAACATTTCAACGTGGACGTCTCATGGCCTCATTACACCTGACTGCTGTCCCCCGCTACCGAGTGGCTTGGGTTGTGTGTTACACAGGAAATTAGACGCCCCCGGCGTGGGAGGGAAACGGACAGCCGCATGTTTGTCCCCTAGAGTAAAACTGTGGCCCTTCCAAGTTTCATTCAGCTCATTAGCCAAATTACAAAACATTTATTTTGTTTCGGGCACCCCTTGCACTGCGCCCAGTTTCGCTGGTCATCCTCCTTCACAGAGTGGAAGGGCCTTGATTTTTCCGAACTCCTTTCCTTAATTTCCCCGAAAATAAAAGCAAAACAACAGATCAAACTTACTTCCCGGGCGCATGATTTATATAGCTCAAAAGTAAATGAAAATTTCGAAATAAGATTTAAAACGTACTCGAAATACGCTTTTAATGTTATAGTTATGTTCACAGCTAGGTGTTTAAATATTCAAATATTATTGCACCTAATGTCGGTCAATTTCGCAAGTGAAGATACTTCTAAGTAATTTTAATTCTTAGCTCAGGGAACATGCTTGAAGAGCTATTGGAGGGGGTTTATACAGCAGTTCACTCTCTGGATAAAAATTGTTTACTGGGCCTGTATTTTAGATATATAGAGTCCCTGCGTTTTAGGGGCTCATGTTGGAGATGCGCGTCAAGCTCTGCCGTCAAACAGTGTGACTTTTTCCACAGCTCATATCAAGATCGTAACCTCCAGCTGCGTAGGGCATGCGTTTGATGACGCATACCTCGAACCCAGCTGCACAATGCGACGCTTCCCATGCAATGAAACGTGCGAAGGCACAGACTGCAGCTGAGAATTGAGCTGAGGTCGAAACATTTTGTTACTGTGCTACCTTTTACGGTCTCTAAGAAGCATTCACAGATGACATGCAGATGGCATGGAGGCGCCCAGCATTCATCCGTCTGCTCTTTCTCGTCCCTTGCGCTCTTTTTGCGCTAGCAACCACGTCGGAGTTTAGTACACACCATCTAGCCCAACTGTCATCCTTAAAGGTGTCGCCTCGTGTGTTTCTTTTCATGGCCGTTGCGCACTTTCCTGAACTTATGCGCACTTCTTTACGGGCAGAGTATGCGCGTGCTCCCAACGCTACGAATTGAAAGATTACACCCACAAACGACGGAAAACGTAACCGGATCAGAGCGATTTCGAGATAACGCCTGTTTCAAGTACTGTGTGAAGTAACTGTAGAAATGTTAATATGGATAGTAACATCTATAAATAATGGCAAACGCTTCGGCCAACCAAATCACGTGAAGCACCGTACTTTACGCCTGAAGATGAAATAAGCCATTCGTTCCGTTTTGAAGTAAAGAATTTGCCCTGTACCCCACCCGTTCTGTCTCGCGTCTAAATTCTTTAGATCGCACGCAGCACTCCGAGGTGGAAGGAGGAAAAGAACAAGAAGGATTTCCCTGACCCAGCTTCTTCACACTTGGCAATCTGGCAACCGATAAGCATTTATGCGTCGATAACAGCGCCCTGCCACCATCAGGAGGTGCGATACGCACTGTTGTCTACTGCCCTTGGGGAGACACATTTAGGGATGCAGCGAGCAGCGCAGACAAGCTTTCGTGGTCGCCTTCACGACGACCGGCTGAAGGAGTGCCGCACTTGTCGAAGGCTCGAGAGGCAGCGAAGCCGCAAGTCCGGATGCACGGCCGCCGACAGGGAGAACAGTGCGGCCGAGCCTCGGCAAGTGGTGTGCCCGCTTTGTCAGGCGTCGCTGGCCGACTCGTACGCCCTGCTGATCCACGGTCGTCTGCACCAAGACATCAGGCCGTTCACGTGCAGTCGTTGCGCCCGGGAGTTTCCGTCCATCGCGGGTCTGCTGCTGCATCGGCACGAGCACTGCGGGGAGCCGTGGTATTCGTGCGTCCAATGCCACCGGCACTTTGCAGACATCGCCCTCTACGCCAGGCATGCCAGGCGGCACATCTGCGTCTGGAAGAGGGCTCGCCTGCAGCTGCTCACGCTTTACTTTTGGCGAAAGAGAGCGTAGCTGCTTCTACGAACCGATGGCTATTTTTTCCGACGACCAGGCGACAGTGAGACGCGACTCCCACCTTCAGATCGGACCTGCACCATACGTGCGGCGACCTCGGCGCATGGGCGCTATACAGTGCCTCCCGTGGGCGCGTTAATTTGAACCATCGCAGCCTTCACAGCGGGAACATTCCCCTACCATTTTAAAGACACGTGTAGGGCTGTGTGATGTGCCCATGAACAGTACCGCCGTCCCAGTTTGAATGGGGGAGTGTTGTGCAGAATGAAGGGTGCATTGTTGATAATCCTATTGTTTGTGATGTTGATGGAAAGAGCCGCAGCGTCGGCCAACTGACGACGAGGACGGGGCTTTTGGGGATGTCCGAACGAAACATGGTCTGCGCCAACTCCGAGTGGCGGGCTTGTCAATGACTGCCGCTTCGTATGTGGATATGCGTAGGCGCCAAATGCGTTTTGACGACGGTAGGCGTATGATCGGTATGTGTACGATCGCTTCGCATATTACTGCCAGATATTTTTTGCTTCAACTCCGTCAGCTGTGATTTAACGAAATGCGACTTTTCCTTTTGGTATTTAATATTGTTGTCGTGGCAGCTGCTAGCCGCTTTAATGAACTGACAAGAACGACTGCGTTGGTTGACCCCTTTGAAAAATAAAGTCATGATCAAAATGAATTCATTGCCACTCATTTCTCCAAACTATATATGTGCTGTCGTGAATCCCAAGTGGAGGCATAAGCAAGGCAAGTGAGTACTCGCATGATGGCATTAAGCACGCGATTGCGGCGCACACCCTTACGTTTAAAAGTTCACGCTATATGTATACGCTACTAATTCCCGAGTCTTCTGTGTTTCGATATTTGGCAATAAGCTTTCTGCGCGGTTTGCCCACCCTTTTTTTGTGTGTGCTTTCATTGAATTGTTGTTTTGAGTAAAAGGTGAGCGCTCGCGAAATTATTTTAAGTCCGACAAAGCTGGTCAGCTTAATGGCTTTACCACAGTAATTCAATACTGACTTTACTTTCAGCGGCCCGCGTTTCACAGAGAGCTTTGAATAAAGTGCGCTCTCGCGATGAATTCGTGCGCGCATGCCACAGCAACTCAAATTTTAATAGTGTGCAGCCGGCGAATTTTTTAAATATCACGGTAGCATCGACCGGCAGGTGTGGCAGCGCCTTATCACGCTAAGAAGCGGCGAAATGAGCGAGATATAGACCACGGAGCCAGATCCGTGGTATAGACAGTAAGCGCAGTTGCACTCGTCTGCTAGGCTGCTTCCGCATGCACGACAGTGACGACACAACCTCTTTCCGCTTGAAATCAGTCTGCTATATTCATCGCCGGGCGATGACAGCGATTTCACGTGTGCCTTGTGCACGGCAATGAAGATAGGCGGCTCATTACAAGAGGAAAGGGGTTGTGCACTTGCCGGAACACCCTAGCCGACGACGATTTCACTGGCCGCTTCGTTCGGTGCATGAGAACTGTGCGATTTATTCTCGCTCGTTTCGCCGCTGCCTACCGTGATAAGGCGGTGACCCAGCCGCCGGTCGACGCTCCCGCGATATTGTTTAAAAAATCACCGGCCGTACATCTCTGCGGTGACTAACAAGCCAGGGCGCGTGTTATCGCCTTAATGAGCGCGACCGTGTGCGAGCGTAGCCTACAGGACTGCTTTCAATAATGGCGAATCCCTGTAATTATTCCTTTCAGTTGCAGCAATAAGAGCATTTAATGGCCACTTTAAATAAGGTCGCAACAAACGCAAAGAAGGAACAAACAAGGAGGTCATTAAACTACCGTTGAGAAAAACTCCAAGTGACAGCGAAAATGTCGTATTATCAGAAATTCGTCTTAAGCGGACGTTTTTTGCATTGTGCACGTTACAAGAGAGCAAAAGTGTTGCTCGTCTTAACCATTAAATTCGTCTTGACCGAGTTCGTCTCAGCGAGAGTATACTGTATATCTGCTACGGCGAGCAAATCATAGATTTTTTTTTTTTTTCAGAGCACTGCCATCTCCTGGCAGTGGCGCTATCGAACCCTTGGCCTATATTTTGACCATTTTCCGGTTCCGGAATATTTCGCCTACCACACGTGCGTGTCTGTATCGCTCCAGATATGCATACTGCGCATACGCGCGTGTTAATCACGGCTACTGCAAGTTGCGTTCCTCCATGGTTCCTCCTTTCTGGTGTGAAGCGTGACAAAATTGGCTGGGGCAGAGGCTAAACGAAAAAAAGAAAAGGTGTATAGATTTCACTGTGCTTCCAGGCGTCAAAAGAAGAGCGAAATTGTCTCTTAGCCCCGCTGCAAAGATCTTGTAAGCACCGTGCGCACGTATGCATTTCATACGCACTCTCCCAATTAGTGGTGGCCGTGACGAGTGGTTACAAAACGATTGCGCTATCTCAAACTTAACTTCTCAAGAATATAGCTTCCCAGGCAAAACGCCGCTAAACACGTGATCTTACCGCACATTTCGGTGGCCGCACCAAGACAGCCCCTGTGAAAGTTTTAAATGACTTCGGCAAGCTTTCGACCTAGAAATAAGTACCAATCAACGAGCAATATTCAAGAATTTACGCACGCTGCAAGTGCACGGATTATCTGGCGAAAGGAAAACATTGCAACCGGCCATGGCTGCCAATCTATTCTTCAATGAGGAGATATTGTTGTGCAGAATATTGCGCAAACATCAAATTGGTAGGAGAGCCGCACTGACTTGATTTCCTCTGTGCTCATGAGTGCCGACACGCCCCTGGCGGAGCTCACAGAGCTGGAAGTACCGCTTGGAGAAAATACTTACGTGAACATCAATGCTGGAATAATAAATGGACCGTATGGCCTATAATATTAGTGCAATGTACTATGTCCAGGATCTCGGGTTATGCTCGAAAGTGGGATGTTCAGTGGAGCTGTATCACGTTTATTGTTAATCAAATTCAGGCTTGACAACAATTACTTCATGTTATTTACCGCAGAAGGCTTTAAAAAAAGCTTGTTAGAGTGTACGTGGCCGAAGAATTGGGGAGAAAAGGTATTTTTATTTTCACCGCACCTGGCTGAGAGACACGCTAGGAAAAAATGTCGCTCACACATATTAGCGAGAAGTGTGCACTTTTATTGGGGCCATTGAAATACGACACTGAGTAGTGATACACATCCTGCATGAAATCTCGAAAAGAACGCAAACAGTGGCAAAGCAGCGCATAGTACTCAA
This sequence comes from Haemaphysalis longicornis, assembly GCF_048455015.1. Taxonomy (NCBI): domain Eukaryota; kingdom Metazoa; phylum Arthropoda; class Arachnida; order Ixodida; family Ixodidae; genus Haemaphysalis; species Haemaphysalis longicornis. Next base: position 357,648,502 of record NW_027526203.1, on the reverse strand, counting down.
GCGTACCCGAGCATTCGCAAAATATTCCAATGACCTTGACGCTGTGAACGCGCTTAAAATGTGAACGGGAGGGAGGGAAAGACGAGACTGACCTGGGCAGGAGTGCAGCTACAGCTTAACATTTTGCCCCGTGCGAAACAAAATGTTAAAGCTTGAAATGAGGTAAGAGGTTCCACGCATTGAATGCATCTCAGCTACCAGAGAAAAACAGCGAATACAGGAGGCCGACCGAGAACATAGCATGGACGGAGCAAACTAATAAAGTCCTGCGTTCTTGATACTGATGACGCGGTTAAAAAGGTGGCACCGTAATCGCCAGGGTGGCAGTATTAAAACCTCATGTGCGGCACTAAAACTGTGTTTAGGGAAATGAATCAAAATCGCGATCGCTAAACTAAAACAGTGCAGAAAAACACGACGAATGAAGAGCGACGGGGACACAGCGCTGGTCCTCCTTGTCCGTCATACGTCCTGTTTCTTGCACTATTTCTTGCACTGTTTCCTTCCGTCAGAATGACCACTTAGTTGCACGTTTGTTCCTCGCGACCCTAGCCATACATGTATGGTCGCCTTAAAGGCACTCTGAAGGGAGTTTTAAACGTTACATAGTTATGTTAGCAGATTATTGTCTAGCATGCGTCCGCCATCTTCTCAGTATTTCTCGCCGATTTACATGCATCTTTTAAATGAGAAAAGCGCGTTTGAAAGATCCTCCCGCCCATTTGTTGACGTCGGCTATGACGACACACTGACAAGTCTGCAAAAGCATGTTTAACCGATACAACCTGGGAGGGAACAAACAAAAATTCGTTACTAACCATAACCTGGGCGAAAATCATTGTGAAGACTAAGATGTTCAGAAAACACTTCGCGAACCTGTGTGATATCACTGCTACAGTTGGTGCGGCGACTGCGAATGAGGTGCGGTCCCGTGTTTTTACTTCTGCCGCCGATTACAGATGAATTAAAGCTGTGCCGCTAAAAAGTCATATTATCAATTGCAAGGGTTAAACTTCAATATGCAGCCACAAATAAGGTTTCAACAGACTCACTTCGGTGTCCCTTTAATTAAAGGCCCAGGGAAAGATGAGGGCAGATATGAGTGGTGTTCTTGTCCGAAAGGTACAGTTTTAAATGTCCATGACGAGAGGAAAGGCTGGTGTGGCCATTTGCCGTCGAGGTGGCCTGAAAGAGGTGGTTACTCGAAGGGGTTGAAGGCGGCGTTACGAAACGAAGGAATGTTTTAGCTAGTGGACATTGTAACAAGACATATCGTAACAATATATTGTATTTACACGTCGTCGACGCAGTACGAGTGGTCGACAGGGGTCAGAGTAGTGAAAGGAATATACAAATTGGTCTCAGGCCGCCATGCAAGTCTATATTGCATTGTAGTTTAAAGAACGTTCAATTGTGTACAAACTGAACGTTAACGACTTTCCCTTTTATCGTTTTTTTTTCTCCTTTGTTCTCGCCTCTCTTCTGCCCTGTTCCATCTGTGGGGCCTTCCCTCCCTTCTTTTTCCCCCTCCCCACGCCGAGTTGCATGCCGGTGTTGAAATACCAGCCGGCATTTCTGTTTCCTGCCCTAAGAAAGAGCTTTCCATTTCTTTCCGCATAGTGTGATGCACGATACTTTGGTTTCGTATACGTTTGGTTCATTTCTCGGTGCGTGCTTCCTCAAGCTGTAAGAAAAGCCTAGTTTCCCACTGTGGGAAAAATCCGCACCCTGACGCAAAAGTAGCCAGACAGCCAGAATTTTTTTTTATTTCTCTCATTACAGAAACATTCAGAATGCACGAGCTTTACAGATTTCTGTACGACAGCCATTTTGGAACGGCCGCTACTATTTCTCGATCAATGGTCAGCTGCGTCTTTCAAGCTCGCTTTATATACCATCGCATGAGCGAGCCGGTGGTGGCTGAATACAACTATAGTAAAGTTGCATAGGGTTCCCAATCTAGGCGCGTTGGCCCCAATCGCAGCTCCTAATGGATGCATGGTTTCCGTTTATTTTATTTTGCAACTATTACAGCTGGAAGTACTGCCAACACGACCAGAGAATCCAGTTCAGAATTTGAGATGCACGTCCAAGGTAGATGCCAGCTTGCCCTTTCTTCATGCTAGCATGAATTCAGATGCCTCTGGCACGGCCTCTCAATGCACCTTGAATAAAATCTACTAACTAACCCCCCCCCCCCTTTCCCTTTTTAGTTTAAATCGTCCTTTTTTTTGCGCAAATCATCGCGCAAGTTCTGGCCGTTGGGCCACTGGAACGAACCACCTCGCGCGCAGGCTAAAGACCGATAGAGACCGAAGTGATAAAGCTTCGCTGCAAGACGACGATGCAGCGCATCACATCGCTCTTGCCGTCACACCCTGATCCGTGTTGAATGTTTAGGCAGCGTGCGCATCATCGGCGGAGAACCGGCGGGTCTTTGGGACGTTTTTTTGTCACCGCTGAGAGCTAAAGCCGGCCGGTGTCGCGGCGAGGCTGCTGCTTGTCCGCCTTTCCCAAGTAGCACGAGCAGGCGACCGGCAGGCGGAACGTGTCCATGTGTATGCCTTCCTGGCGCGTCCACACCACCAGCCGGTGCAGGTTGTACTTCTGCAGGCACCGAGACGATTGCACCAGGTTGCTGCAGCTCCCGCCAGGTTCCCTGCGTTACATGGTGCAGGAGGGCAAGAGAGAGAGAGAGAACAACTTTATTTTGTGCCTGGTGGGAAAAGGAAGAGGTTGGAGGGCAACATTTGTGGTCTTCCGTTTACAGACTAGGACTCGACGCAGAAAGTACGCGGGTAGACCGAAGAATTCTCCGCGCCGTAGAAATATGAGTGAAAAAATAACCTGAACAAGCCACCCTGAACGCTGCCGCTTTAACCGTTTAGCATCAAGGAAACGAGTGTGGCAGAGGGCGCATAACTACAGGATTTTGCGTTCCTTGAATTTATAATAAGTAAAAAATTATTCGGACCATAATTGAGCTCTTCTGGCATTGTCCTTGACAATAGCAAACGGAAGGCGGCGGAGCAGACAACTCACGTGCACTCTTCGGTGCGCACCATCTGCTGGAAGGCGCCACGTCCGTGAGGGCTGTGCATGTTGACGACGACCTTCCAGAAGCCGTCTACGGTACGTGCGCGGAGCGGACGAGCGTGCGTGACTCGGGACGAGCAGGCGAACAGGCTGCCGTCGTCCGAGGGCAGCGCGGCCACCGTGCCGTTCACCACACTGCCCGAGGCCTGCTCGCTGCTGTCGGTGCCGGACGCCTCTCGGCTCGTGCCGTCCACGAAAAGCGACGCGGCTGCCCTGCCGTCCCCGTCCGGTGTCTCCGGCAGCAGCCGCTGCATGGTGTTCTGCTCCAGGTCCACGGACAGGTGCAGTGCCGCCCTGGGAGTCAGAGTGTGCGCGCCCTCGAACTTCGAACGGGTGGCACGGAGCACATGGGTAACACTAGAAAATGCCTTACGCCGTCCGAGAAATACATTTTCAAAAAAAAAAGTAGCAGCATACGTCTCACTCCCTCACTCACTCACTCACTCACTCACTCACTCCCTCACTCCCTCACTCACTCACTCACTCACTCACTCACTCACTCACTCACTCACTCACTCACTCACTCACTCACTCACTCACTCACTCCCTCACTCACTCACTCACTCACTCACTCACTCACTCACTCACTCACTCACTCACTCAGACTTTGTTATCAATGTTTTGTTTCAGTGTTCCATGAATTCGATTTGGGACTCGTGCACCTTGCGATTGAATGTGAAATGAGAAAACAACGGTTACACAATGCCACAGTTTGAGGTGAGGGATAAGAATTGTTCAACCGAGGAAAAAAAAAAAGAGTTCAACTTCGAAGTGCAGCGAATGATTAAAAGGGGAATAGGGCTGGGACAACGCGGGAAGAAAGGACCATACACGGCGTCTTTCACGACATTTCCGTATCGCCTCCCTTGCATAAATGGTCGACCAGACGAAAATCTCAAGTGTATACAAAAAATTAAGGAAGCTCGCCCTAACGGGCAAGACTTGAAGGTAGCGAGGCTGTACGCAACCTTCACGACCATCCCGATGGTTTAAGTCCACGATTGCAGCCGATTTGACTCTTCGCTGCTGCCGCAACGACCTTTACTCCATCATTGTTGCTAAACGTGTGACCCCCCTTAATTTTTTGGGAAGTGATAATCAGCGGACATCACCTTGGAGAGGCGTACACTATGACCTGTCTTTCTCATTCCGAGCAATTGTTGCCACGATAACGGCGAACGCTGGAGTTTTTTTTTTTTTTTTTTTTGCTTGTCTTGGTTTTTTCGGTTTTCTTAACTGCTGGACGGTCGCGGTAATCCTGGCCAATCTCCTTAAGTGGGTATACTTGGCTTGACAAACGTGTGCAGGGGGCGTTGGGCGGTCGCCGCGAGCCCCGCGCTCACGTGCGAGCTCTCGGCAATTTCCTGGTATTTCTAACTGCGGACACGAAAAAATGCGATTTGCTGAAGAGCTTCGCTCTTAAAAACCCTGCAATTCCACCTGTACAAAATCTTTCAGTTTGAAGCAAGCTATAACAGTTAACATAAATCCCACGTTTAAAAATAACAAAGATATGCGATATACCATTTCAGACATGCAGGCGCGTCCCTGAAATGTACTTGGCACTGAAACAGAAGCAGTGGTGAAACTTTTTAAGCTTTAACCCCCTTGGATTTGATTTAACGGCATCGACACAAGAGAGCAAAAAAAGTTTGTTAGAAGGTAACATTCGTTTTCATCGATATTCGTTCAAGCGATACCTTCGTATTTCCAGGCAGACGCGGTGATGCGACCATATTGGGGGTCTCCTGGTGTTAAAACTTTTTGAAGGGAAAGAATGGGATGGTCTTGCCGGACTTACAGTACCGCCTTGACAAATGTTTCAATTAGACTCTTAGTGGCCGCGGCCTTCCCTTTCTACGCCGGGCCTTCGGCAAGGCCCGACTGATAAAGTTGAGCGAATACTGGAATTTTTGTGATATTACATTCAGACTTAAATATCATTGCGCAATCTATTATTTGCGTGTTCATAAGCCGTTTATAATTACAACTGACACATTCTGTGTAATCTAATGGGCGGAGAGGTTCAATTATTAGCGAAGGCGCTCAATACCGGCAAGACCAGCCTTCCAGCCAGAGGATGTCTCAACTGAGGTGTATATGGTGTTATCAGTTTGAAGGGATCCCTCCTCCCAGGCCGTCTTTGATCACAGGTGTATTCCCAATGCCTCACCATAAAGTCCTAAAGCTAAGGCCCATGTGGTACGGACCGTCAATACCTGACCGGTGCAGAGTGCTGCACTTTTAGCAGCCGTTATCGAAGTGTTAACGCAAGCTCTTAGCTACAGCGGTTTTGAAAGTACCCGTTTCGATTTCTTTTTCCACTCAGATGGGCAACGACCACAGTTTTCGCAATGTCGGGTTGGCGCACACTCCATCGTACTCCAATTAGCATGAGGGGATTTGTACAGGCCGCAACAAGCCTGTGATTTTGTATGCTTTATGCTGGTAGCGTAGCTTAAAAGAGTGAGGGCCCGTTCTTGCATTTTCAAGCAGTGGTTGGCTGCGCAAGGCGTGGCGGAGCTAGCGGTCGCTGGACGCGGCGGAAGCTGTCCCCGAGCCGGCCATCCGGAAGACCAACGGCGCTGCTCTGCAGCAGGATGCGTTCCAGCTGCGGAGGTTTGTGTGCCGCGATGCTGACGCAGCAGCGGTGCCCGTCATACGCCGGAGAGCGCGGCACAATGCATTCCATGCCTCTCGCGCGACACGCTCCTCGCGACGGGCGAAAGCGACGCTGTCGCTGTGTTGCACAACGCCTCTTCATTTCTTTCGCTTCGCGCGGTGGGCATTTCGAGCCCTAGTCCTTTTGGAACATAGGAATCTAGAAATACTCCTGATAAGAGTGACATGAATTCCCGCAAATGTAGTGTGTCATCCGAAATGTAAAAGCAAACATACATCGACGAATTATGGTGCCATACTGTTTTAGCTAATCACGATGTGCGAACTACACAATCTAATTGGATATTTTTCCCAGTGAAATAATCAGAAGAGGTCAACTGTAATCTTTTTTTCTTGGCATTCGCTGCTGCTAAGCAATTAAGATGCACCCACGACACATGGTAAAGTAAACCACGCTTGCCTTGAATACTTAATTACATGCACAATGGACACCAATGGCCTCCCGTTGTCCGGCAATATCTACTTCAACTTTACTTTCAGCGACGTGTTCCTGTTCTATGTGAAAAAAAGAAAATCGGGGACGCGTTGCAAGTGAGAGAACATGCCGCTGGCTCACCTCGGGTACTCGTCATCCTGGAGGCAGTAAACGGCCTCTTTGCTCCCGTTGGCGCAGCCGGGCAGAACATCCGGCCTGTACGTGTACATAACGTCGTGTGCAGCGGGCGAGTATGCGGTCTCGGCCTCTCGGCCCGCGACGTAGCCGGCCCTTTTCTGAGGGGCCTGCGGTGGAGCTGTATCCAGGCCGCCGGCGTACTCGCTCTGGTACAGCGGCCGGCGCACAACACCGCCGGCCGCCTGCCGGTCGGCGGCCTCCTTGGGTGACGGTGCGGGGTAGCCCATCATGTTTCTGCCCGGATACACCGCGTACACAGGCTGCACGGGCACGGCACGGCCGTCCCTTATTTCCACCAGTTGATTCGGCGTGAAGCTGTTAGCAAAGACCTCGTCTGGGCTCGCCACGAGCCTGTCATTGCTAGGGATCGGAACGAATCGAAAACCTCTGGGCACCGCACCGTTGGGGCTGTAGCCACCAGCCTGCAGGTTGGCCGCGTTGTTGGGGGAGAACCCGAACACGGGATTTAGATTTGGCACAGGCAAAAAGTTCTGGTAGATGAGGCCGGGATGCGCTCGTCCCTGCTGGATCGGACCCGTCAGGGCCGGCTGACCTGGCCTCGACGTCGGTAGTTGCTGAGGTGCTTGGTTCAAAGCCTGTAGTTGCTGCGGCTTGCGCTGAGGAACTTGAAGACCCCCTTGAAGGATGGGATAATTGGGTCGGAGGAGCCTGGGGTCCAAGTTGAACGCCTGGTCGTCTCCTTGCCGTTGAGGGTAGGCGCCGTTTGGTACCACGTTCGGGTAAAGCTGAGGCTGCACGTTGTTCGGGTACGGTCCCGCTTGTGGCTGGTACGCTACCCGGTACGCGCCGTTAGGCACTTGGAAAACGAGGGGACGCCCATCGACACCCAGAGGAGGCCCCTGCTGCCCAGCCAAACGTATTGCTTGCTGCGGGCCGTCAAGGGGGGGCCTTGGCTGGTTGGAGTAGCCGCCAACGTTGTCCGCGTAGCCTTGCCTTAGCACATTCTCCGGCACCCGAAGTCGAGGCTGGTTCAAGTTTTGGTTCTCAGCGCTGACAACGCCCCCTTGCGACTGTTCCGGCTGCTGTTGAGTTTGGTTCTGCGAGGGAACGTTGAAAGTTGGAATGTTGAGCGAGGGGATGCTCCCATTTGCAGCAGCGTTCCTGAAAGCTTGCGCCACAAAGTCAATGTCCCGTTGAGTGAAGAACCTCGGTATGCCCCCTGCGCCAAGAACGTCCAAGGGTATGGAACCTCCGAAGGCAGGCTGGGGAGGCTGGTAACCGTATCCGGGTCTCGGAAGTGGCCTTGGAAAGTTGGAAATGGGTAACAGTCCCGGCTGGCCGTCCACTTCGGTCGGGGGATTGTCGACGCCAACGGCTGTCGCCCCTGAATCCCGCTCGTTAACTCCCGGCTGCCCCTTGGGGAACCTCCTCACGACCACTACAGGGCTCTTCTTTCGATTTGTGAAGAACGTGTCGGGGTTGAAGGTCGGCTCTGTTGGTGCCGGCTGTGGAGCGTTGGCTGCGCTCTCCACCGGCGCCGGCCTCAGAACAGGCGGCGGAGGGAAAATGGTTGTCGTAGGTGCAGCATCATCTTTCGCCTCCAGCGGTGACTTCTTGTAGTCCGGGACAACGTTCTGGAAGCTCTCCGTGCTCGTCGCAGCCGCGCTGTCTTGCTTTGTCTTGAGCCGTCTGCTACCGAATAGAGGTTTTCTTCTAACAGTCAAAATGGTGTGGTTGAAAGTCCGGGTCCCGTTACGGTTGAACCCGAGGGGCCGGTGGAGCTTAAACGAAGAGCTGGGCCTTGTGGTGGTCGTGGTGGTCTCTTCTGCTGTACTCTGAAGCCCCAAGGTTGCCAGCACCAAGAAAAGGCAGTGTAGCTGGAACGGCAAAAAAAGTGCACTGGGGTTGTAAACCGAAACCTGAGTGCAGCAAATACGCGTAAAAAAGCGACCGGCCACTTCTACAAGATCAATGAATAAAAAAAATTCAGACGTAGCTGGATGCCCATTCTATAATAGGGCCAACAGAAAATTCAACGCTTTACATTTTTCGGGTACGTTGTCACATACATACACACCATTTCCTTAGAGACCCATCTAGAGAGTGGTACATGAAGGGTGAATTTACAGTTGAAAGGTTTTTTTGTCGCCACATATTTTTCTTGGAAGGATAAGAAGACAGTTTATCCGAAAATGTTGGTGGGCAGGGATGGCAACAACATCATGAGGAAGGCAATTGCAGTCCTTCTGTACGTGTAAAAAATAGCACTGCGAAAATGGCGGCTCGAATACGTGGACAGGCAACTTGAAATGGATGGTAGTGTGACGAGATATGCGTGGTGGGAAAATGAAGTAAGGATTGTAAGGATGAGGCATAATTTGCTAGAGTAAAAAAAAAGACAGACAAGAGCACTGGCGGGACAGGTGCTGTCCGTCCGTGTTCCTTTCTTGTGATCCCATTTTTTTTATTTTGCGCAAGAAAATCATGCCTCATGTAACAAGGAACCAAATAGCCCAAATTTAAGGAAGGCTGAACCAGCTGTGAAATAAATTACGAAATAAACAAAAGATAATAACGCAGTGGCGGGCAACCATATTTAAAAGAACACACTGATGGATATGACTTGCTCTTATGCGAATATTAAGGACGAATGCGTGGTTTCGGACCGCTTCGAGTGGTTTTCTAACATATATGCTTGGTACAGGCTTGAGACAGCAGATGCATACCCGACTTCAAGGGGAATAGTAAGATATTTGTAGGACAGCATTTTCCCGTTCCGTGGAGCGTGACGAAGGGGACCTTCAAGAAAATCGGAACATTTGTTAGTGAATACGACGTTCGTGAGAGGCACGCGACAGTTTAGAACATTATATGCGGTGACCCCGAGATACTTGTATGATTACCCTCGTTCGATGGCAAGGTTAGTAATTACATAAAAGAACAGAAAGGAATTGTGGCAATGGAGGTAGCAGAGTGCTTTATACGTTTGTTAAGATTAAGTCTCCTTAGCCAGCCGCACACCATTGTTGCACGCGGTTAAAGTTCACCTTGGATAGCGGCTTAATCAGTGGTGGAGGTGACGGATCAACAGTCACCAGCAAACATACAGGACGAGACATACGACGTTGCATACAGGAGGGGCTGACAAATGGAGCCTTGTGAGACCCCTATGTTCTTGGGAGGTGGTGAATAAATAAATAAATAAATAAATAAATAAATAAATAAATAAATAAATAAATAAATAAATAAATAAATAAATAAATAAATAAATAAATAAATAAATAAATAAATATCACCCCCCACATTTCTGTCGAACCCAATGGCTGCATCCATTGCCAGTATGATTGAAATGAGAGTGATATATATGATTTATATTGAAAACTGTCAAGTTTGAACAAAAAGCCGCGACGTTCGTTGTTTTCGCCTTCAAGTGTTCCAGGGCTAGCGCGAAACGTGTGATGCCAAGGAACTCACCGGGGACTGTTATGCAGTGCCAAAAAATGCTCACGCGAAACAAGTTCTGGACAAATGTCTATAGTTTCCAAACTGAAGTGTCGTTGAAGTGTTGTAACAAGAATGAGTAACTGGAGTTCTTGCTTCCACCTTGGCCGCAGCTCTTCATCTACAATGTATTCAAAATGCGAGGTACATGGGCATTTCTGAATATGCCGCGCTGTAATGTTTCAGCTGAAGCGAATAAATGCGAATATCGTCTGCGAACTAGTTGATATTCACCTTGTATGGCTGTAAAGCTCTCAATTATTTCGCGACTTGTTTTCTTACCATGGTATGATTCTGGCCCAAGTTGTAAAAAAAAACTATTTTCTTTATAACTTAGAAGAAAAGAAAAAGAGATGGGACGGAGAGAGAGAGAGAGAGTAAACTTTATTAATGAGAAAGAGCCAAGTGGTCGATTTCCTCAGTCCAGGACCCCGTTGGAGCGTCCAGCCGTCTCAGCCCAGTGAATCAGCCGAAGCTGTTCGGCGCTCGAGCTGGCCAGTTATCCTTCCCACTGCTCAACCGAGGGGTTACAAATCGCGGAAAGTGAGGGGTTGAGCTGGCACTCCCACACAATGTGGTATAGAGTGCAGGGCCCTTTGCAGAATCGACACTGCGGGTCGTATTGCGTAGGCCAGATAAAGTAGGATGGGGAAAGGTGTTCGTTTGCAGGAGACGCCAGTAGCGCTCCTCTTTCTTGCTGAGAGAGGGGTGCACATGTGCAGGGGGAAGCGTAAGCCGGGCTAGCCTGTAGTATTGCGTCACCTCCTGAAGTGATGTCAAGGGGATGGCTGTCTCTAGCCAACTCTCTCGCGGCGCTCGGCTGGTTAGACCTCGAGCAGTCTCGTGGGCAAAGACATTGCCACGGATGGAAGTGTGAGCCGGTGTCCAGACAACCGATACCCTTTTCTTTCGAGGGTTCTGGCTCAAGATCTTCATTGCGGTGTGTGAGATGCGGCCTTGGAGGTAGCTCCTACACGCTGACTGAAAATCCGTGATGATTACTTCCGCAGGTGTTTGCGTTATCGCCAGTGCTATAGCTACCTCTTCGGCCTGTAGCGTCGTTACTTTGGTGAGAGTGAGCCTCGTGACGTGGCTGTCTATCTTCGTTACGGTCGCCACCATGGCTCCTCGTCTTGCATAATCTGTGTCATCCGTGTAGTAAACGTTTTTGTTCGAGCCATATTTTTTCTCCAGGGCTCTAACCCGCGCCCCTCTCCGTCCCTCGTGGAACTGCGGGTGCATGTTTCTTGGCAAGGGGGCCACTGTGACGTTACGGCGTAGTTCACCAGGCCAGGACGAAATCACAAACAAAGCTTTGGCCAACCTCGATGAAGCCTCTATCGCATCCCTTACGCGCTACTACAATGGCTGCGGGGAGCGCGGAACTATACCACTCGAATGAAAATTCGCTAAGGTCCGACGACGTGAGCTCGAACACGTAGTGCACAACCGGTTGCAAAACGTCCTCGAAGACACGAAGCAATTGCCACCAACCATGTACGGGTTCCGACAGCATTTGCCGACGCAAGATGTATTGCTGCAACTGAAGGAGGACATCATAGATCGCGCCAACAGACACACACCTAAAGCCATCATAGCGCTTCATTTAAAAGGGGCATTTGACAACGTCACTCACGAGGTCATACTGACTAATCTCAATCAACTCGGATGTGGAACCCGCACGTACACTTACGTCAGGGACTTTCTCTCTGGACGCCAAGCCACCCTCAAGATTGGAGACTTTCAAGCAAAACCCATTCGCATCGGCGGACGCGGCACGCCCCAAGGAGTGGTCTTGTCTCCCCTCCTTTTCAATATTGCCCTCATCGGCCTGCCTGAACAACTGGCGTCAATCCCCGACTTACACCATGGTCTTTACGCCGACGATATCACGGTGTGGACCGGTGTGGGCTCGGTCGGGGAGATGCAGGAGTCAGCAGGACCGCATCCAAATGGCGGCTGATACGGTGAACAAGTATGCCAAGAATTGTGGACTCTCGTGCGCCCCAGAAAAATCGGTAGTGCGCCGTAAAGGCGGTAGGCGAGCCGATGCACCTTCAATGCACATCATGCTGGACGGTGCCACCATCACCCGGCTCCACAAATCAAAATTCTAGACATGATTTTTCAAGCAGACTGCGCAAACACCACGATGATAAGGAATTTGGAAAGCACGAGTAGACAGTTTGCTCACATGCTTCGTCAGAGATGGGACAAAGACATCTTCTCCTGCCTCCTCACCCGCACTTTGTCATCGCGCTACCCTCGACAGGTCTTCTGTGAAACTTTCGCCACATATAAAAATGCTATTAAGAAATTTTGCTAGAGCTTGTGACTCTTTGACATCAAACTCCTTACACTGCGCCTAAGTATATCTTCCCAACAGTACATATGTGTATTGCAGTGAAGCCAACTATAGAGGCGCTCGGTGTAAAGCGTTTTATAGGCCGTGGTTCATGGGGTTCATGGGGGTATTTAATAAACGACCTTAGGGCTTTCATATTTTCTTATAAAACCTCGTATATTGCTTTTGAAAAACTTGAGTGAGTGAAACACTTAATAAAGACGAGAGGCCATAAGGCCCTGCGGGGAAGTGAGGATGGGAAGGGGGAGGAGAAAGCGAAAGGTCACAATTCACACAATGCACACAGTTCTCTTCCCAGCAATGCATTTGTGAATAATAGGGAAGCCGATTTTACAGGGGCCCAGTATATAGCGCTTCCGGGGGATGTATAAGGCCTTGAGGAGGTATTCAATAAAAGGCCAGACTTCCTACTTGGATAATGTCTTCCCAGTAACGCATGTGTGCAGTAGTGAGGCCGACTTTAAAGGAATTCGGTATATAGCAGAGCGGCTTAAGCCTTTATTCGACAGCTCCCCCTCTTAAGTTCCGGATTTTTTTAAACCCCTGGAAGTAAAGCATCAACTTATGCCGCTCATGTGTCGTTCGTCCTCCTCATTAGGGTTACCTTTCAACTCCGCTCATTTTTCTTAATTTAAGCCACAATTTGCGCCACTTTATTTTGCTCTCTCCCTAATCCACGATGCGTCCCTTTTATCCTTAAGTGGGAATCCCTACGCCTTTCTTGGCCTGAATCTTTCTGCTGACCAATAAGTTTCCTTTCAAGGTGCTTCATAAAACGCCGTGCTTTTGGTGAGAACCATGGGGAGCGGTTTTTTTTTTTCTTCCACTTCACCCACGATCATTCATCATCGTCAGAGAAAGTTGGCTTTCTTGGAGGACGTATTGGCGTACAACGGCATGAGTGAGGACACTAAAGCTTCGCTTTCAAACGCAGTGAGGATCTTAATCGCAGCCACAGTTTAAAACACAGCGAGCACACTGACTTACCGCGTTTGTCCCTCGAAGTGTTGTTTACGTTCTCATGTCTAGCATGCCTGTGCGCGCAAAACGGATATAAATTGGAGTTTTTCTTGACGGGAAAGGAACTGAATAGCAGCCATTGAAGTGGTAAAGCATCCGCAGTACCCTCACTATTAGCTGTAAATAATCGACGGATCTCGCATCTCCGTCACAAGCGAGAACCATTTCCTTCAGAGCGGCACACCACTTCCGGCGTCCGTTTCATCCCAGCCCAACAATAGCTTCTAGCACTCAAAACGTCCGCCTTTGAAACGGACAACACTCACAATTGCGCCCCTGATGACAGGCCCTTGCGATATAACGTAGGAGTCTCTCTCTCTGTATTTTCGACTGCGTTGGCGGTAGTATTTCTCAGAAACCCGGTGAAGGTGCCTTCTGTGTGTGTAGTCTGCAGTGTGTGTGTAGTAGACAGGAGAACAGGGGGGCGATGAGGGGAGAGAAAGGGGAGGGAGGTGGGAGAGTGGGGGAGAGGAGGGGTTCAAGTGAGTTTAGTTGTCAACACAAATATGTCATACAAGTGTAATTGAACTGCCAGTGCAGACCCGACCACGTCAGTTGCAATAATCGCCCGTAATTTTTTTATTTGTTGCTCAACGACTATTTTATTTTCCCGCGTTGCGAAATTGTTTAGCTGTTCCGAGCAGGAAAAAAAAAAAATGCCCTGCAGTTTGACGGCGCAGCGGGATTTCAACGTTTCCCGTTTTTAATTTACTCCAAATAGCCCCGAATAGCAGGAATTCTTTTGTATCAATTCAGTTTTCCTATCATAAGCTGCAGCCATCAATTTATTATACGGAGACTCTCTGCTGATGCCGGTGATCGAGACAGCACGCAGCGAGCAGGTTACTGCTGCCACTGATGAAAGAGGATAGATAGCCGCGCTCATTCCGTTTGGGTATTTTGTTGCTGAAGGGCAATGCAATAAACGAAGCATGTAACACAATTAGCGGTCGCGTCTGGGCGTAGTAAGTATCTCCTTCAGCTGAGAGCTCAATTCGCGAAGCACGTGCTTAGCTATCTACCAGCGTTCTCACCGAGTGAATGACCGCATAACTTTGCCACCTCTGTCAGTCACACCCGACAAAAAGGAGATGTCACATTGCAGCTGTGCTAGTAGACTGAGCATCCCATCTGCAGCAAATGCCCCGACCGCACCTATTTTACAAGGCCGGACTTTCAAGAAAAAAAAAGGCACACCCAGGAGCATTTTCTTCTAGACGAATACTAAGGGCCGGTTGGCTGTCACTGCGCCCTCTTTACACCAGCAGTAAAGTCTCTCAAAAGAGAATAATGGCTGAGCAATACGAACCACGATTCCAAAAAAGAAAAAAAACAACTAATGGATTGTCGCGTGAGCGCATTCTGAAGGTTGGTTCCGGCCATCCTGCGCGTACATTTTTTTTTTCTTTTTCACAAAACATTTATTTCGCTTGCTAACCAGCTGGTTCCGCGGACGAAGAAACAAGACTAAAAAAAAAAAGAACGGGACAGGGCGTCAGTGATAGCTCATTTTGAAAATGCGGTAATTATTTATTTTCACGCCAGCACGTTTTCTTGCTCTCGTTTTAGCTTTTCGTCCCCATGTTCAGCTGACCCATCTGCACCATCGCCGGGTCCTTATGACGTCACAAGAACTTTCCGTGCTGATTGCATCCTATGAGTGCTAACGAGCCGTTAATGCACTGATAATTCGGTTTTATTTTTTTTCTTACGTCGTGTAGCGGGACATTTGGAAATGTTTAATTATTTCTTATCTTTTTGTCGCCCTAGAAATGTGATGTCTTTCACGGCTGTAGTTGATAGAGTAACCAAAAGTTACTTCTACGAAATTCAAATAAATTGACCAATGAATTCGTGCGTACAACATGGTAGTGATTGAGGAAACGCTGGAATTAGGAGGAAGCTTAAGAACAACTAAGAGGAAGCTAGCTATCGGCAAAGACAGAACGTACGCACCCAGGGACGAGCAAGGTAATATAACGCACAACATGGCGACGATAATCAAAGTAGCCGAACGATTCTAAACTGCAGGCTATACTTGAGCGACGTTAAATTATGGGAAACTACTAAGCTTAGCTTACGACGTCTCACAAGTAACTTAAGAGGAAGTAGGAAAGGCTCTCAAGGGTATGAAAACAGGAAAAGCTGCAGGTTCCGACGGCATACCGTGGATCTTTTGAAGGATGGAGGAGATTATGTACCGGAAAAACTGGCCGCACTATTTTCAGAATGCATACGGGCTGTAAAAGCCTGGAATAACGCCAACATATTTCTGATTCACAAGAACGGAAATACCGAAGACTTACGAACTATACAGACCCATCAGCCTACTCTCAGTTGTATTTTTTTTTTCTTTGTGGTTCCTCTCAAGCTTGTAGACGCGATAAAGCACATCAGACAGCCGTCCCCGACGTAGCCATGGTTTTTTTCCGGGGCTGTTTTCCAAAATTTCAGAAGCGAGCCAGGAGGAGGAATACACTTTTTAAGCCCGCTATCTCCTGCATAAGAGGCTGTGGCGGGAGGACAAATCCTTGGTTTTTCTTTTTTGGGGAAGGGGGGTGTCATTGACGCCAAGCTGCGCTCCCCTTTTTTTTCTACGCGAGTGCCAGCCGCCACCGAAATTGTCGTCCAACTCCTATATGTTTGTCGAATATCCTCCTCACTTGATATTGATATTGAAACGACAATCAATACTCCTGGATCGTCAAAAAAAATACTAACACTCACACAGCAACATGCTTATCCCTTTTTAAGAATTTTTTTGAAACCAACCTCTGAAATTTTGATATTCCGAATTTGTCGCTTTTTGAACGCGTAGAGTCGAAATTTGCACATAATTACTGAAATTTATAGGTGGATACCGGCGAAATTGAAGTCCTTACATACTAAATTTAGGGGGCAACGCAGAAGCGCAATCAATGGAAGCTGACACGGGTGTCATTAAGCCATCAGTTCCGTCAAGGAAGACCTAAAATGGAGTTCAATGGTGGTGCTTGACAGCTGGAGCTGGGCTACAAGGGGCGTCATAGCGGAGGTGTACGGGGCTAATTTAGGCCGCTTGGTATAGTTAACGTCGACACACGGGCGTGTTTTCTTTCCGCCTCCACCAGAAAAGCGACAGCCGCGTTCGGATGGAACGCGGCGGTCGCCTCGAGCTTCGCGATCGCTGCGCCGCCTGCCGCCGCTTCTCCGCGGCGTTGACGGGATTTGCACTGCGTGACTGATAGGGGCTAGTGCAGTGTTTTGGTTCTATTTCGCTTCTTTTCGCCTTTCCACGCCCTAAAAAAACTTGTTATGGTGACGACTATAGGCAAAGAGTGCGTTTAGGTCACTTAAAAAGCAGCTGCGTCTTCGTAGAGTACGCGATCGCCTGCAAGAGCTACCCGGGGACGCGGTTCTGCGCGCTTCGTCGCCGCTCTTCCGTGCGTCGGCGACGGCAGCAACATATCACCCATGTCACCTCCAAAACATCAGGCACGAATGAATTCTACTGACGCCTCGTTTAGACCTGATATTGGCACAATGAGAGGTTGGCTTCATTTTGCAGCGTGAACAACGAATGCGGCTTGGTTTCGCATATATACGCCGCAGAAAAATATGTTTCGGGGATGTGATTACCCAATCCCGGACAATAACTTATGCCTTTTATAAGAATATAAACAATGCGAAAATGTAAAGTATATTCCAGGCCTGTGCGTCGTTAAATATGTGCCCACACACGCCATGTAGCAAGAACCAAGGAAATGAAACCACAGAAAAATAAATGCGGAATTTAGAAACATAATACCTCTAACAGAAATGAAAAAAAAAACAGTGCAACTTCTGGCATGCTAAAGACGTTCGTCTAAACTTAAGCCAGGTAGGTTTCACTACACCAACTATACGCGAAATGCACTGCTATTTCGCGAGAAATCGGTGGGGAGAAGGGGGGGGGGGGGGAGGGGGACGCCGTGTACAAATGTGGAGCGGAATCAAGCCATGAACGTTTTAGTAATCCCACACATAGATCTCGCGTTCACTTTCCTTTTGTTTTTCTACTTCAACGAAGAGCTGATCGTACGGCGGACGCATTTTTGGAAGTATACAGGGTAGGCTGTTCAACAAGCGATGAAATGTGTCGTTGGAATAGTGAGGTATGCGATAAGGCCCTCTGATTTCAGTTTCTACTTTATTCTGCAGGCTCCCTGTGCCTTATGACGATATTTCGAAGAAGCATTTAGTCGCGGACGCGGATTATATACTAAGCCCGTCTCCGCGCTGCTCACCGAGGATATTAATAAAGTTTTTCACTCACTCATATGTAGCAGATGAATGTTTGCGGGCGCTCACCTCACGACAAGACGACTCTGTCGTGTGCTGATCCCCGAGAATAATTATGCATTGTCCATCGTACGTTTGTTGAATATTTCCGAAATTAACACAGACTGGCTTGTAAATGGTGGTGATCAATATCTGAGGTATAATATTGGCAAACGTAACTGGTGTGCTGTCAGGTATGAGGGCTCCGCTGATTATGTAAGCGCACAAAACCGATTTAAATCGTAGTGTATAGCCGTAGCATGAATATCTGAGGAACCGGTGGTTACGGAGACACGGCTAGTAAATTCAGGTCAGTGTAACTACAATCGGCTCCATCATACGCCGGTTCCGCGACGCTGGCCTGTGACACACACCTGGCGCTTATACAGACCGAAAATACCACACTAAGATCGCGTCGGAAACATTTACACTCTCGTAAACACACCCCATTTGCGAACAGAGTGACTGCTCCACACAAACATGAATTTCAAACGCCCACAGACGGTAAATCTCAGTCGTGAACGTGCCGCAAAAGCAGCGGCGGCACTGGGGAGCGGGGCGCGGACTCCCGCGCCTGCTTTCGAAACGGGCCGCTAGGGGGATTTCAGTGGCGCCCCTACAGGCCGCTCTCGAGGCGTATACCCCGACGCATCAGGCCAGCAGGACTTCTGGCGTCAAGCTTTCAGGCGGCCCTTTCTGTAGTGACTCTGGAGCTGCGACCACATTGACGTCGCCAGATCCCCTAGAAATTTTCTCTGGCCAGTTTTTCTCATTATGCATCACCTGCTGCTGATGCTTATTCGCGGGTGGGAGAGGAACCCCACGTGGGAGAGACACCCACAGCAACTTCAGGAGCGGGCACATTTGGCCAAACAGAGGTATCGACCGCCTTCTAAGAAGCCAGACTGAGCTCTGGCGCAAGCTGCTTGAGTGTGTGCGGCTGCATCAACGCCTCTTCCGCCGAGTCGGAGGAAAGGGCCCCGAGACACGTTGTTTCGCAAACTGCGGCGGCGCGCTCGGTAGCCTGTGCAAGAGCGCCTCGGTCGCGTGCGCACGCATTTGGCCACGCGGTCTTGCATAGCAGCCAACGGGGCCGAGTGTGCTTGCACGCAGCCTCTGGAATTTCCTACACCGGTATGAGACACAGACAGAGCCGAGCACGCGGCTAGGCGTTCTTGCTGGGAGGCGGTACGCACGCCACGACGCGTGCGCCGTCCTTGGCTAGGCTCCGTTTGACGCACTCTCGCGAGCTCCGGCCCACCCACCAGTAGAGCCGCGCTGTTCCAGTGCAGCTCGAAGTAAGTGGCACCAATACAGTGACGTCACTGGTGAGGAATTGCGCGGAGGCTGGCCCTTTGTTTATGGCCGCACCACTGGCGGCATGTGGAGCGTGACTGGTCACGTGTCACGCGCTGCCAGAGGGAGGGTACCGGACTTCAAGTGTTTCTGGTGTTGTGGGTTTTTGCGTTCCGAGTTTCTTGCGTAATGGGCGCTTGACGCAACCAGGATGTTTGAGTAGTTTTGGTGCTGGCCGAGCAACGCAGCCACGGCAGTGCATTTCCTTAGGTCAGATGTATACCTTGCAGCGAAGAACCCTAACAAACAGATTCCTGGAACGGATAACATAAAGCGCAAGCATCGGATAAGGTTAGAGCCCACACATATTGTCTTCTGTGAGTCATGGTATACGATGGCCTTGATAGTTATAAAAATCTAATGAAAAGTCTACTGTAATGGCCGGACGGATGGAACACGACAATAAAGATAACGAAGCAACCAGTGACTTCGTCGTCTGTCGTAAACTAACCCAACTTTGTCACGAAATACACGTCATCGCAAAAACAGTTATTTTAACCTACGCAAATTTTTCCTTGTGCCGAAAGGTCCGGTTCTCTGACTGTATTTGTATTCTCCGATAGTATTTACAGTGGTGTTTACTTACTAGTATTACTTTTTAGAATTTACGCGACGTTTCCACCATGAACATATATGTGTACGTATACTTTTTTGCCCGAAGAGTGCTTTTTTTTAACGTGTAAGCTATGGATTGGGCCCACTCGAAACAAGCTGCTGCTCCTAGCCTCTCTTTGGGTGTCACGACTGCCAGCAGCCACTTGCAGTACGGAATTACCCTATAATGTGAATTACAGCACAACCCTGAACTGAGGTTTATTCTGTAGCCTATTTATTCCAGACACAATAAAATGCATGGAGATTTCCCGTGAGCAGGCAAGGCGCACATGAGGCTGTTGCCGTTGTAGAAACATTTGCGCCACTCGTGTGGGCTGCATCACGCGCCATACCCTCCTTTTCTTTCCTATTTCATGTTCGCGCAGTATTTTATTGCGCCATTTTGCACAAGGCATCAAAATAATGAATATATACAGCATAAAAGTGAACAGAAAAAAAAAGCAGGTAAAAGAAGCGACGTGATGCGTGCAGCTTCATGAACTACAGAATACTGTAGAGGCAAGATCTGCAAGAGAGTCCGACAGTTGCTTGTATAGCGGACCATGCGTCCACCGTTGGATTCGGGGGGACGGCCTGTGCGATGTCCTGCAGCCTCTATGTGCCCGGTTCGAGCTGGTTGGAATCCTGTACATGTCCCCAGTAGTGGTCAAATGTCGCTTCCGTAGCAGGAGCAGGGATAAGCGCAAGTCAACCGGACGGACAGTTCCCGCGAATCCACGTCAACGCCATCGCGGCGGCGGCGCCTTCGGCCACGTGAACACATCGGCAACGCCCGCGGGACCGCTTTTGACGTGGACACGCTGACGTGTTTTCTTTTTAATTTCGCAGTGTCTAGAGTGCCGTCCGACGGAACTCTAGCTGATGGTTGCAGGCATGGCTAGAGTCTTCGAAAAACACTCTGCCCAGTGTTCGTGGCATGATCTTTCGCGTGCTCTTTTCTCCGCCAGTTCACGCCGAGTTCGTGAAACCGGTTGTCGCGGGTTCTAGCGCGTGCTAATGCGGTCCACTTTGGGAGAGATGTGAACGCCAGCGGACAAAACGATCCGGGCCTGCAAGTCATGGAGACATTTTAGCGGCAAGTTACGAAAAAATGTGAGGTGCAACAGCCGGGTCTCTGACGAAGGGAGGGGGCCGCTCTGCTGTTTCTCCAGCCTTGCACCACTAGTGAAAGCTGTGCCAATCTTTTTTAGAATCTTTACCAAGATGGAATCTCCCAGTGGGTTTCCTTAAAGCAAGGCCGTGGGCCACCGCACAAAACCAGGGGTTCGTCCAGCGGTATGAGAAAGTATACGGGAAGTTTCACTCACCTGGCCCCCTAGCATCGCGCCTATCACAAACGTGGATAAATTACTGAAGATTGTGGTGTTTATAAGAGCAAAATACTAAAATAGTTTCTTTACTCAGACTTTTTAAAATGACGCCAGTCAAGCGTGTTGCAGTGACACGCTGGGAAGTTGGTGGGCGGCAAGCAGGCACAGGAGGCGAAATGAAACCGCCTTTGTGAAGAACGGCGCGGGCTAAGCATCCCCTTTGTGGCGACAAAAAAAGGCTCCAGCACGCTGGGGCCGAAGGCTTCACATGGGAAGCCAAGCGAATGGCCGACCAGCGGTGCCGCTCTCGCAGAAGCCGTAACGGAAGAAAATCGTGTTACTGCCGCTGACAAGGCACGCAGGTAGGCAAAGAGCGAGAGTCGGCATGCACCGTTGCACCAATCTAGCTGCGACGGCCGCCAGCCACGCGTGCCGACATCCCTTTTTCCAGCAGAGACTGAGAATTGTACGCCAGTGTGCGCAGGGTAGAGAGGAAGGGGACAGATGACCAGCAAACTATCATAGGAACAACCGCACGCTGCCTGCAGGTTGAAGACAGGCGCATGAAATAAGCGGGCCAGGCCGAGCACTGCGACTCCGACCGCGAGGCAACGGCTGATGCATAACTGCGAGTGCGTTTGGTTTGACCTCGTTTGATCCATTTGGCCCCATTTGAGCGCAAATAACCTTGGAAGAGAAGACGCGGTTGCCGACTGCGTGCCTGCCTATATAAACGCTGACGGAGGCGCTTCTTGAGCAACCGGGCAAGCTTAAATTATCGCACCTTGGCCTCAACCGTTTTGCAAGGACCAGTTTTTTTACGATCCGGAGTCCCTCTTTCGAAGCCGCTTGAATCTTGGGAGGCCGTATGCTGCTGCAAAAACAATTCTGTCATAACAGTGAGTATGACGACCGAGTGCATATTGGCAAAAACAAGTGGCATGGTTCGTAGGAGTCAAGATTGTTTGGCGCATTAAGAACATTTGTGGCCGGGCACAAGCCCCAGCCCAGCATGTAATCAAAAATTCGGGTGGAATGGATGGTTACGAAAACAGGCCGAAAAAACCAGCGCGGGCAAGAGGCCAGCTAAATTAAAAGGCCGTGTCTAGAGTGCCGTCCGACGGTATTATAAGCACTCCACTATATCGACGTCCACCGGCGTTTTGTGGCAAAATTGCCGCGTCTGGCAGTACATCCCTCTAGATAACGTAAAGCTAGGCAACCTAACCTAAACATAACATAAGATAACCTAACGCACACAAAGAAATCACTTAAAACACCAAAACTAACCTAAGGTATAAAAATCACACTTCAAAAAAAAAAAAAAAAAAAAACCGCGGCAAAAGCCGGCCTCGAACCACCGACTTCGTGATCAAGAAACTAAGACGGGTTCTCCACACTACAACGACAGACTCTTCGGCCGGTGCTAGCCTAGTGTTAAATATTGGAATGTTGTCGGGCGGCACTCTAGCCATGCCTGCAACGATCAGCTAGAGTGCCGTCGGACGGCACTCTAGACACCGCGTTTCGAAAATGGAGTTGGACGATGCCGGACGCTCGTCACGAGGTGCACGGTCGCATGCGCTCGCTGTTTTTTTTTTTTTTTTTTTTCCTTCTTTTTGCGAGCCCCTCACGTGGCGCAAGCCCACACGCAAGCTTGGACGACGCCGGGAGCTCCTCACGGACGCACGCTCACGCGCGCTCGGTAATTTCTTGGTATTTTTTTTTTTTGTTGTTCACGGACGGCGCAACCAAGAGCTTAAACAGCGCTGCTGTTAAAAGCCGAGCGTGGGGCAAATCCTACGAGGTGAAGGAAAACTTCCCGTGTGGTTGATTTATCATGTAGTCTCACGTGATTTACAGCGCGGGACGTTTCTCGCGAGCTTTTCGCACGCGCAGCCAACCTCGTTAGGCGGTGCATAAGAAATCGACCCTGCCGGAAGTTTTCCGGCAGATCGTAGGATTTGTCCCCGGGTGTGGGTAGTGGTGATTTGGCGCTAAATTCAAATCAGCTGCGCAAGCAAGGTAAGCTGAGCGAATGGAAAGGGTTTAAATGGCGAGCGCGCGGCTTATATCTTCCGAGACTTCTTGTCGTCGCCTTCCTGTTGCGCCGGCACCAGTTATCAACTAGTCAATTGTGGCGTTTTACGTCTGTTTGATGAAGTTTTGCCACGATTCATAAATTTGTGCACCACTTACTTTGTGGGTGACTTTTGTTTGTTTGCGCGTACACACCAATCAATCAACAATACAGAGAATATTATTTTGATACCTTCGTTTTCTAAACGCACCAATCATTCAGAAAGAAAAAAAAAACTACTATAGGACTCCTAACAATTTCGTGCGAGGAGTTAATTCGAAAGCATTAATCATAGGGTGCTCCTGCTCTTTCCGCAGCTATGTAAGTTTGCTCCCATCCCACGTGCACGGCAGCCACAAATTGGAGGGCATTCGAACCCCATTCATCATCACCATTTTTAATCCTTCGCGTCTTCTCTTTCTTCTTTATTTAGCTGTGACTGCCTTGGCCAATCGTCCTTATTACGCTTACAAGTTTTAACATTTTGTATACCCGCAACGTCAAAACCAACGACGTGTCATACAGCGTCAGACTAACTGCACGTCAAGCTGCAGGTACCGGTTGACGACGTTGCACGTTAGGCTTAACACCAGGCATAAGCCATTGAATGTCCAGCGGCGGGCTCCTTAACTTAATGTTCTTTTTTTTTTTTTTTCTGACGCGCGCGATGTAGAACTCGTCCCACCACATGCGAGTTTAGCCGCTACAGAAAACCGAGACGTAAGCTTATAGGCCAGTGCACCCGTTCGGGTATGTGCCCTCCGTCGCAGCCATGAAAGGTTGAAGAGCCATTCCGCCCCCCTCAGTGGGCCATTTAATCCTTCCGCATTAGCATCATTCACGAACAACGTTCATGCACGTGCTGCTCGAATAAGGCGTGATCATTTCTAATTCAAGCCTGGTTGTGAGAAGTCATGGCATCCAGTACACAGACCGAATAAATGCCACGTGTAGTGTTTTCCTGCTTTTGGTTCCTATTTTCCACTCCAAGTGCCTCCCGTACGTATGAGATTTCAAACTGCAACTTTTAGGTTCACCTGCACACAAAAACGCTTACTCTGTAAGGCCGTACTGTGGTTCAGCTTCATGATGATGATTTCATCATAGGGTTTAACGCGACGACGCATCGCAGGCGACGAGGCGCGCTGTAGTGGAGGGCTCCGGATTAATCTTGACCACCTGACGAAAGCAGCATTTTTTCTCCGCTTTCTTTCTTTCTTTCTTTCCAAATTCTTTATCTGTTCCAATGACCTACCACAACCTCCTCTTTGCTTTCCGAGGTTTTCTTGACTGCCAACCCTTATTTCTGTGTTATTTTCAACGAGCCCCTCATTTCCTATTCTGATTCGCTACATGCATAGCGAGGGCCTCTGCTTTGGCAGTCTTGGTGCCATAGGGAGCTTAAGAGGGTTCAACGCTGGTTGACCACTCTCGACATGTCGTTGACACTCGAGTCACGGTGCGGGGATTATAAAGAAGGTCCCCTTCACCCCGAGAAGTCAAAGTGGCGCTGGCTACCACCCCCAAGCACAGGAAAAAAAAAATTACATTGACATAAATACCCCAGAAAGCGGGGGGGAAAATTGCCCCGCCGGTAGCGTAGTGGTTATCGCACCAGACCGGTATTCTGGAGGTCGTGGGTTCGGATCCCACCTGGTGGGCCCGCTTTCTTTCTTTCCTTCCAAATTCTTTATCTGTTCCAATGACCTACCACAACCACCTCTTTGCTTTCCGAGGTTTTCTTGACTGCCAACCCTATATATATATATATATATATATATATATATATATATATATATATATATATATATATATATATATATATATATATATATATATATATATATATATATATATATGCGGGGTTTGGGAAATCTGCTCTCGGAAATAAGTTGTAATGCGAATTTGATGAAACAAATTACCGCCTGCCAGGACGAAACTATAACTCCCGTAGTGTTAGTTACTCAAGAGTGTTCTAAGTCTCACTTCAAAACGATTGTTTCCTTTTTTAGAGTGAAAGCAGTATTACTACACTGCGCACAAACCTAAAGAACGCCTCGTAACAGCAATCTGACCTTCGACCTCAGCCAAGGCCAATCCAGCGCATCGTGTGGCTGCGCAATGAAAGCGTCTAATCGCTCGTTCGTCCCAAGGGAAGGTAACGGCGATCGGGATAGCCGGAAAATGTAAGGGTGCGTGCCATCAGAAAATAATCCAAGGAGGCACTCGATTCACCCAAGTTCACTGAACGTTCGCGCTTATACCGGCGGCTGCGCCCAGCAGCGTCTGTGTTTTTTCTTGTGGTGCAATTATGTGAGCGTTCGATGCGCGCTCTCGGCTCGAAAACCGAGCTACGGCTTCGCAAACAATTGGATTAACCGCGTTCAACCACGACAATTTTTTTATCCCTCTCAGGCTTGGTAACGGTGGCAAAGAAGCCTCCCGGGTGACCTTACCGGCAGCCCGCAATGCGGTGTCTCCTTCTCTTCCCGGGTGACCTGGCCAAAGCGCTTTAGGCCGACCCTCCCTTCATACCTTCTCAATATACCGTGTCGCGTCACAATTAGGCAGATCTTTCGCCTAATTCACGATTTCTAAAACTAATACGTTTAACGAGCTGGACGACCTTCTCGTGGAATCGCTAATCGGATTTTGATAGAGTCGAGCTTTACCTACACGATGACGGCCGTATGGTAGGGCGTTGTGCTACTGAGCACGAGGCAGCGGCTTCGACTGCTGGCCTCGGCGGCTGTTTACCTGGTGGAGGCTATAAACAGAAACGCCTGTGTACTGAGGTTTCATTGCCCGTTAAATACCCCCAGGTGGTCCAAGTTAATTCGTATTTTTTTCTACTGCACGCCTCATACACCAAGTGCAGTCTCGGTGCCTCAACGCCGACTTGCTCAATAAATACAACGTCGGCAGTGAATTCGTCGACAGGCACTTCGAAGAAATGTTCACTGGTGCTCACAGGCTGCCTTATTTTATCCTAAATATTAGAGCCCTTCTACTCTGCGAAAAAAATGACCCGCGAAGCTGGACGCAGTACACGAAATGCACCGAACAAAACACATTTGTTTGTAATTGGTGATCGAGCAAATAACACTTAACCAAATAAAACTTTGGAGGATTCGAGATTTATTGTAGGGGACAAACATAGAGCTGGCTGCTTCCCTCCCGCGTCGTAGGCATCTTACTGTCTGCGTAACCCACCAACACAATCCGCTTGACCACTGAGGACACAGGAAAGTTCGCATTTGGGCGTTGGACCGGCACACATGAGCTGCGCGTGCACGCCCCCCATCCCTTCCCTCCGCTCCCAACTCGCGCCTGATAAACTGGCAACCAGCCGCTATGTGCGCGTACTTAGAATCGAAAGGCACCGCCAAAATTGGCGCTCTGAAAGCCCTTCAAGCTGAACAAAAAAATATTGGCTCACGTCGACGTTGCTGTTCATCCGGGAGAGATTCCCAGCTACTCCGCGAGCAGGAAATTTCGGTGGAAATGTCAGAGACAGCGACGTTCTGTTGTTTTGGCACCCATTCGTACTTCTATTCCGGCAAACGCTTCTTAAATCTCCGCTGTTCTTTCCCCGAGCGAACGACACGTGTATGTCCAAAGGTAGTTAAAACCTAGAAGGACTCGTGCTTTAATCTTGTGGACAAACATATGGCTGTCCGTTAGAGCACTGCACGGGCCCGGGCCGGCACGGGCTCAACCGCGGGCCCGGGCTGGGCTCGCGAGCTCGAAGCCGTGGTCCTGGGCCGGGCTCGGGCTTGAATTCATAGGCCCGGCCGCTAGTATTTCCGACGTGAAGTGTAGAGAAGATCATTAAAATGAATACTCTGAGTTTATTTTTACGCGCTTCTTGTTAGTTGTACGCATTGTTTTAAAAACATGTTTTGCTAGGTCTGATAGTCATTATACTGTAATTTTAATTACATTTCATGTACTGTATTAAGATTTTATATCTGAGATACGATTACAAGAAATACCCTAAAGGAGAAGGAATTAATTCAGACAACCTGGAGCTGTACGCCTATGTCTATGTACACGCGTGTTTTAGATGTCGCACCAATCGAAATGCGGCTGCCGTGGCCCGGAATCAAACTCGTGTGTTAGAGAAACACCACCGCTTAAGAACCACTACAGGTAAAATATTTCAACGCGCCTACATACTCCTGGATTCAAATGCGGACCAAAAAAATTCAGCAATAACAACTTGTGGCCGAGACAACCACGTGAAGTTGCGAAAAGTCTGGCCATCAAAGGTGATGGTGTCTCTCGTGTAAGAATGCGAGCTATTATTACGCCGATGTGGTGTGAACTGCAGACGGCGTATGCTACACTACGCGCCCTTTTAAACCCTTCTTTTTTGCGTTCAGTTCATAACGTGCTTGTACAGACTATATGCTCCGTCTAATTGCCCGCTACGAAGACACTGAACCAAGCATAATAAACTAATTTTCTTCAGCGTCTAAGACCGAGCCTGGTCACACACACCCGGGCCCTCTCTAGGCTCAAAAATAAATGACCGGGCCTGGGCCGGGCCTGGGCTTGCGACTACGGGCTTGGGCCGGGCGCGCGTCAGGCTCACTTATGAATGCCCGGGCCCGGGCTAGGTGTTACGGGCCCGGGTCGGGCTCGGGCTTCACAAAGCGGGCTCGGGCCTTAGAATCAGGCCCGTGCAGTGCTCTACTGTCCGTTTCCGTCCCGCGTCGTAAGCATCTCACTGTATGTGTAACCCGCCAACCCAGACTCAAACCACTCGACCATTGAGGACAGCTGACAGGTCGCATTGAGCGGTGAAACTTCCCCGTTTAAAATTCCCGCCAGCACAACGCGGATGCCATCGGTAGCGGAATGAATATTGGCTGCGCATGCACGCCCCCCTGCTTCCACCCTATAAACCGGCAACCGGTGATGGGCGCGTGCTTAGGCGCGAAATTCACGGGCGAAAATGTCGCGCGGAAAGCCTTTCCTCCTGAAAAAGAATTATGGACTCACGTCCGCGTTCAAAACGGGCACGCTGCTCTGGTAACGCCTGATAAGGGAGTTGATACTGCCGTTGTCAACCGATTGCGCAGCTTGTGAAAGAGGCATCGGTGGTGGCGAGGGGAATGGCAGTTGTGAAACCGGTGTCGGCGGTGGCGAGGAGGAGCCCCGCAGCGGCGTCGAGTAAATATGCTTTACCGGAATGAAAACTGGTGGGGTTAGACATATACTGCTTCGCAGTAAAATAACGCGGTGTTTTATCTATCAAACCGTCATGCTGAGGCCCATGAAAGACCGCAGATTTGCTGTGCTTTCGGGTGCCATTCGGTGCATACACGCGATTTTGAAATGACGTGGTATGGGCATCGCTTCGAGCATTATATTTGTTGCATCGCACATTAGCTTTGTTGCGACTCCGTGTTTTCTTTCGGATTTTTTATGCTTACAGTACTCTGGAAGCAAGGAGGACATGCATTTCTGGCGCAAATGCCGGTTCATTTAAAAATAACGACCGGAGCTTTGCAGAATCCGGCACCTGGCGCCGCGCCGAGACGCAGTCACATTTGACAGTTGCTTAGACCGGCTTGGGACTTTCCAGGCACACCCGTTTATTGCGTGCATTCTTGTTTTGCCCGTCGCGTTTTCTCCCACGTCACTCAGGTAGGGCATGACGGCGATTTTTCTGCGCGCTGTTTCTTATATGCGGTACCATATTGCTTTATCTGTGGGAGTCCGCTCCGGTTTCTGGAAAAGGGATTCACGGGTATGCCCGCAAACGACACTTTACGGTACGAGCACTTCGCTTTCATCGCCGTGCAAACGTCACGCAAAAAATTCACATGTGCGCCAAAAAGATAACGGCAGAAATTGATATGCTCCTCCTGCATACGCATTGCGCCGGGCGTTATATCGCTTTCAGTGACCCCGCGGCTCGTCTTTTTTTCGACATTAAGAAGACGGTGGTGATAATTTTTATTTTCGGCGTCGCTAAACTGCACTTTTCCATTCCGCAGGCAGCTTTACTGCTGATATTGTGGGAAAAACCTAAGGTCATCCCGCCTCAAAATGAAGAAAAAAATGGCACTGATGATAAGACACCCTGAGAGATTCAGAAAGCCTTGGCTGTCGACAAGGGTATGTCAGCCCTGCAGCATGCGTTAGCAAGGCGGGCATTGCTCGGTCTAAACAATAAAAACCTAGCTTTGAAAGCTTCTAGCTGTTTAAACCGACCAGAACTTCGAGTCAATTATATTTGCCTTTAGGCATTTTCTATTTTTTTCTTTTTTTTATAAAACACCGTTACATTTGTCTCCATCGGGAGTCACAGCTATCGATCTCAGCTCTGGAACAAGCAAGCACCCCCCCCCCCCCCCCCCCCACTCTCGCTGTGCGCGTAATTACCTCTGGAATTTGCTACCAACGGTGCAATAAATTCATAGTATCACCCGCTTCCAGAGACCTCTTGCCAAACCGCTGAGGCCTCCGCTGCGCCATGCCATGTGCAATTCTTTTATCAGCTTGCAATAATAAGCAAACTGCAGAGAATAGCGCCCACTTAGCTGCTGTCATCAACTATTACCATCGGCAAAAATACAGAACATGCAGTGTTCGTTAGATGGCCAGTCCACTTTTTCACTGAGGGATGGCAATATTCGCTTTCTATCGACCTTGAAATTCGTAGCAGTTACAACGAAACACAAGTGATCTTTGGACAATGTTGAACATTTGTCAGAGGTCAATGTTTCCACTTTACTTCCTCTATCAGTATCGATGCATGTGACTATATCATAAAAGCTCGTAATTTCAAATTCCCCGGGAATGCAAGAAAGCTTGAATTAAAGGATTACAAACCGTCGAAAACTGAACAAAAGATCCTTGCTCACTGAACACAGATAAAATTAAGGCCAACTTTTAACGTTGAGCGAAAGTTTTAATGTCGAGAGTAATGTGTCAGCAACGCTGTTCCTCTAACATTATTTGCAGGTATACTTCCATGCACTGGACGAGACGATGTCATCCGCAAATACCATGTGGATCAAATATCCCCCCTTTACTCGTATTCTTGGTTTCTCGCAATCAATCTCCATAAATAACCCGTCTAGACAGGCCATAAATAACTTCGAAGAGATTATATGACACCTTGTCTGGCGCTTTCCATGATAGGAAACCTCTCATTTCTCTTATGAAGCATTCAGATTCAAGCTTTGGTGGTTTCACGCACCGAAGCTGCACCTGGGCTACGAAGCACACCGCAGTGGAGGGCTCCGGATTACTATCGACCACCTGGGGACCTTTGACGTGCGCTGAAATCTCGACACACGGGCAGCGATCTACGCTTCGCTCTACCCGCTCTGAGTACGAATAAAACTACTATCATCAGCATTAATTTCTTCTTAAATGCACTAGCGGCAACGTAAATGTATCTGACGCTTCTAAGTTTGGGAATGGGCTACATTGACATGAGCGCTTTTTGCAGCGCTCTGCGCATGGCACCGCGCGATCTGAGTAGGAATAAAACTGTGGAGACGGAGAATCATTAATTTCTTCTTTGGTTTCAATGACTATGGTTTCCACGCCAGCCTTAACGCTGAGATACCTCGATACGTATGCTTTGAAGAGAAAGGCACCTGCATACAAGATCTATTGCCGTGTGGCCGTGGAAACGTCGTGGAAGTTTATACTTCCTTTCTGCAACCGTGAGCTTTGTGCCTTCGCTTTTGGTGAGCCACACAGTTACAGCATGGGGGCCATGAGAGCCGAAGTGGAACTCCCACGTTTGTAGTTGTCGTTTTATCAAGAGCAAAAGTTATTCAACCACCCAACAGCCCAAGCTACAAACCATCCCTCCTCCCCTTCCCGTTTCACCACCTGCGTGGTAAAACGGGTTAAAAAATGCGGCACTGTTAAACAATGTGGCAGTGTTAACGTCAGCCTGTGTTTTTAAATGCTTAAGTATTTTTTATAGAGTACCTGAAAAAATTTTGTAAAGCCTTGAGAAGACACGAAAAACGTGCGATTAGTTGCCTCAAATAATGGTGCATCATCCTGAGTCCTCCAGCACAGACACATTTCTGAAACGCTGGAAGCAGTTAGTATTTGGAGATAGGTGCATGGAAGTTCAAAATCAAACAGCCAAATCATCCAGCTTTTCGTCTGACGCTTACGATGGTTGAACGCGAAGCTTTCTTCGTGCGAAATCGAATGGGTAATGGTCACAGTCAAAGACGCTGCGATCAAAAGACCAAACTGCGTGCTGGTCAAATTCAAAGCTCAACTAGTCAAAGTTTAAATCCAGAAGTTAATCAAGGAAACCCACACGAGGAAGCTTTGCTATAAAACATCATCGTCGTTAGACAGAGGAGTGCGTGCTTTTTCAAGCGCAGGTTGCAGCTTGTGAACTGCCCGCAGCATTCAGTTGTGAAACTGAGTACAGGTTTTCGGCACCCTCCTGTCTCGCGTCCTTCAGCCAAGCAGGAATTTGTCTTTGAAAAACCATTAATCAGCTGGCCAGAAACCACTGCCATTCTTGTAAGGCAATGCTTTTCTACGACAAGCAATAGCGTTCTATTATCATGCGTTATTTATTCTGTAAACGATTCCCGATGACTGTAGTAAGGGCATTTCTGTGAAATTAAACACGTTTTTGCCGTAGTTAGTGAAGTTACGGAAGCGTCGTTGATCACAATTTCTGTTTTGATGTAAATCTTAAAGGGCACTCCCAACTTCGTCTTTCGCTTGTGCACGACGCCGTTTCGTCATAAACTGCCA
This sequence comes from Haemaphysalis longicornis, assembly GCF_048455015.1. Taxonomy (NCBI): domain Eukaryota; kingdom Metazoa; phylum Arthropoda; class Arachnida; order Ixodida; family Ixodidae; genus Haemaphysalis; species Haemaphysalis longicornis. Next base: position 357,616,841 of record NW_027526203.1, on the reverse strand, counting down.
AAGACCAGCGCCGCAGCATTCCTGGATCGGTTGTACGCACCGACTTTGTGGGAGCATTTAGCTGCAATATACTCCTCGATACGCCAAACTGCATGCAAGCATGAAAACATTTCGAGAAGGAACGGACTTTCAGTTCCAGCTTGACTTCCAGCTTGGCGCATTGAGTGCCGTCTGCTATTTGTAATTACTGAGTATGGGCGCAATGGGAGCAAATAACACACATGGCATGCCTCGTAAAGGTCGCCTCCACGCTCTAGATTTACTGATCTGAAAAAAAGTCCTTGTGGTTATCTACGCTTTGCAAGCCGCACCGCAGCAGAACGACAGAAAGTCATGCACGACTACGCTGCGTTGACCGCCACCGGCATTCCACTGACGAGTGGTTCGCCACGGGCGGCGCTGTTCGCTGAAGCGACTACAAATGAAGCGGTACAATGGGATATGGGCTGGTCGTCTTTCGAGGCGAGGGAGGCGCAGAGCAAGATAAAGTTTGAGGAGCGACTTCGTGACATGGAGGACAAAAAATGGGCCGTGAGGGTGTTTAAGTACCTGTATTTGAGGAGCGTGGACACGCGGTGGAGACGGAGGACCAGACAGCTGAGCAAGCTCACCAAGCGGTACGGAAAGTCGGTAGGGGAAAGCGGGATTTACACAACAGTTAAAAAGCAGGTAAAGGCAGCATAGACGACGAAGTGGGCACATAGAATGGAAGCGAAAAAAACCCTGGAGACCTATAGGGCAGAGAAAAAGGAAATTAACCCAGGCAGCACAGGACTGTTCGGCCTAAAACAGGCCGGTGTACTTTGGCCGGTGATTTTCTGTCCGGCCGTTTTCCGGCAGCCATGTTCGGCCCATGTCCAAATGTGGGCCTTTTGGCCGTATACGGCCGTACTCCGATGGCTGTCCAACGGCCAGTGTCCGTCGGCCAGTCGACCGGCTTACAGTCATACGGCCAGATTCCAGCCGTAGGGCTCCGGCCATTCCAAAGCCACCCGTGTACGGCCGAAGTACGTCTGCCGGAGGACAGCCGAGATGCGGTCGTCGGACTCCAGCCGGACTACAGCTACCGGAAATACGGCCGTGCTACGGGCATTGGAGTTCAGCCACAGTACGTTAGCTGTACTGAGGCCGGTCACTGCATGTCGCGCAAGCAGATCACTCATTCGCGCAGTGCAGAAGCAGCACAAACCCAGCATTTTGGGTCCAATGCAGCCACATCAAAGTGAGTTCGCGCGCAAGCACCAGCCGTCAAGCTTTCAGCGCAGCTTTGCTTAATTACCAGCCTCAGTTGACAGCAAAATTCATTTATTAAACAGTGCTCACAAATTGTCGGTCCTTTAATTGCTGTGCCTCTTTTACTGCCGAACACAGAAAATATTCAGTTCTTTGTAGAGCTTGAATAGATGTATTGTCCAGATCCTGATATCCTCTGTGGGGCGGCTTACCTGTAATAAACGGGGAAACGGGGGGGGGGGGGGGGGGGGGGCGGCGGAGGGCGCATACTTTAGTGGGTTGAATTTCAGAGAGATAAATTGCGCTGCTTTTAGCCAATTTCTTTTAGGGCAATATTCCGGAACACTTTCAAGCTATGACTACATAAACTATTTTTATAACAGTTGCTTGACCAATTTTGATGTATATAAAACCGGCGTGAATGCCTTTACGAAGCGTTTTGGTTCTCAACAAAACACTCAGGAGCATTTAATATAACTCCTTCACAAAAAAGTATGTCCAGTTTTTTGCCCATTTTTCTTGCAAAGACATTTTCTACTCGATCAACTTTTCTGATGATCTTGCGCAGGGCTGATCCTAAGAAGGAGCGAACAGGTACTTTCATTTTCAATCTATTTTAATGTTGTTTTCATGAGTGTAGGTCCACACCACTCAATAGTCCAAAAGAACTTAATTTTCTTCTAATGTCATACTACGTTCAAAAAATTCTAGACGCGTCGCGAATGACGCCATGCTTCAGGTGGCTGCAGTTGTATCCCTTTGTGTTCACGCAAGGAAAGGCGTAAAATTAGAGTTACATAATTTGTTTCAAACCAGTAACATAGCAATGGTAGCATGTATACAGGAAACCTTGCATACTGCAACGAATAGGGCAATAAATATTTTATTGGTCAAGGTTGAATGCGTAGGGTTCTCAACCCGTCGGAGGCAAACTTGCGCCTCTGGAAGTTTATTTATTTATTTATTTATTGTTTTTTATTTGTTTATTTATTTATTTATTTATTTTTATTCATTTATTTATTCATTGTTTTGTTTGTTTATTTATTTATTTATTTATTTATTTATTTATTTATTTGATACCTGCTTTCCTTTGCATGCATTACAGAAGGGAGATACATAACACTAAGCATTAAATATGAGACAAAATAACAAAATAATTCTACAAAGCGCGCTGAAAATCGTCAATATAAACAGTTAATGCAATCATACGTCGAAGATAATTACACTGCAGCATTGATGTAAAATAAAAGGAATCGCGCAAGGCGTCACCTTTAAAGAAAAGTTAATAATTTGCTTTAAGCTAGCGGTCCCACTTTGAGATATGTAGAATGGCGCTTGGACATACTTCTCCCCTTCTACAACAGTTAAACCTGTGGTTTCGTCTGTGATCTTTCACGTCCTGCCATTTCAGTTTACTTTTACTTTCTCTCATGCTAAGTTGAGCGTGCCAATTACCTAATACGAATTGCACTGACATATTCTGCATGTTTTCGAGCGTATCAACGAGCTCTTTGGTGTAGGGATCCACGAAAACACATGCGTACTCCAAGATTGAGCGCACATGAGTGAAATACGGTTGTTCTTTTCAGTTAGATGGAGGTTCACTGAAATTTCGTCTCAGAAAGCCAAAAACATATGCAGCCGTAACTTTTATGGTGTGAACCTGCCTATTTAACCTCTAACCACTCCCTAAATAAACTCCTAGGTATTTATATTCCTCGGCCGTTGTCACAGCAGCATAATTTACGGTATACGTATCCAATTGGAATGAAGGTTTTCTTGTAAAGGTGCCGTTAACACACTGTTTAACATCCAAATACTTTTCTGAATCAGCACACCAGGATGTTATTAAATGCGAATAAAGCTGCAGGTATACGGAATCACGTTCATTGGCTATAGTCCGGTTAACTACACAGTACTTTTGAACAAAGCTATAGGGCCAATAGTAATAACAATGCAAAAACCGATTCATTCAGTTCATAGAATGAAATGTACTACGCAGAAGGTGATATGCAACACCATCATTTGCTTTTCTGCAGTCCAAGAATATACAGTCAACCACTTTAAGCTTATCTATTGCAAGAGCCAAATCGTGCGTGAACTCAACAATCTGCGTTGAGCAAGAAAATCCTGACAAAATCCGTGTTTGCTAGGATGCTGGCGATTATGTTTACCCAAATGAGTCATGTCCCAAGAGTAGCTAAGCTCACCTTCAAACATCGGAACTAAATTAACAGCTAGGCTTCGTCAGTGACAAGGCTCTGTTGTTATCGCAAACTTAAAATAATTTTTTTCTAAATAGGCAGTCGTAAAATCCCCTGAAGTAACATAGTGCAGGGCATGAAGTTGATCCTACCAATGCACGAGCGAGTCTATTCTACGTTTATCACCAACAACATAGTGCAACATTGGTTGTCGCAGTTTAATTGTAAGCAGAATAACTTGCGCTTTTGCTCGCACTTGCCTTTCTTTGGTGGGGAGTCCTTGACATGGTAGCGGTTTAGCTCCTGCGTGGTTGCCGCTTGCTCGACGCCCTTGAAGGCCAGTTATTTTGGTGAACCATCTCCATCTCGGATCGGACATCTCTGGTGGATCGATGTCTCCAATGCTCTCCATTTCTTGAGCGGGCGAATAGCCTCGAGATGATGCGTCGACGAAGCCGGAGGCAGAAGCTTGGTAGCGGCGATGACTGGCGAGGCTTAGCTCACCCGTCGGTGTGGCACAGTCTTCTTGTGGCAATAAATGACATTTCGATGGCCTAAAAGGTTCCCTGCTAATGTCCAGTGAGTCCTTGTACCTTGCCCGTTCACCGAGAACACTCATTACTGTTTGACAAACGATGTTCGTTCATTTAAAACGTAGAAACACGGAGCGGATGAAAAACGCGTCCCCGTCGTTCGGCTCCCTAACGGCTCTTTGTTCCCCCAGAAAAAAAACCGGTCGGTCTCCTTCCAAACACGTCTGTGCATGAATTCTCGGCGCCCAGGCGCGAGCCGTTGTTCGGCTGGATGCCGTTTGCCGAAAAAAGGACGTATAACCAGATACCTTACGTAGGCCGGTCTCCTCTTGAACACCGGTTGCCAAATATTCTGTGGCCATTCGCTGGCCGTAATTCGGCCGAAGACAGCTAACCGAATGCAAAACGTATATTCTGGGGCCGTACGTCCGCCGGACGCGCGGTTCACCGTTGAAACAACGAATGCACGGCAGCCGCGCTCCGGCCGGTCTCCTTTCGAACACCAACTGCCGCAAGAATACGCATATTCTGTGGCCGGTCGCTTGCCGTGCTTCGGCCGATTACCGCTTCCCGAAGAAAAAACGGATGCCCTAAGGCCGTACTTCGGCCGTTCTCTTTCTCAACATCGGCAGCCGTAAGAGAACTGAATATCTGGCAGCCGGTTAGCTGCCGTTGTGCGTCCGGAAACGGGCGGACGGAAAAATGCCGAAGCGCTGGTTGCCGAATGTTGGCCGTTCAACGCATGATCAGTGGCTGCCAGAACCTGGATGCTGGCCGGACATGCCAGAAAGCGGCCATAGACGGGCCGGTCTTGGGGCACACTTTCTGTGCCGCCTGGGAAGAAGGAGGGATTCTATGGCAATACGAGAGGCAGTGCGTTGCTCTTCGAGGCACGGGCAGGGTGCCTGAGAACCCGGACATACACGGGTAGCTACAGGCAGCAGGATGAAACGTGTGCATGCTGCGGCAGTGATCGGGAAACTATAGACCATATTGTCAGGAGCTGCACAGAGATATGGCCACCGCGGGGTGAGGGGGAAACGACGCTGGCGGAGGCTTTGGGATTTGGGGCGAGGGGGAACCTCAACTTCAAGGCCATAGAGGTGACGAAGAGGTGACTGGAGTGGTGGTGGAGGAAAAGTAGGGCAGGGATGGGTACGCAGGCGGAGTAATCATGCGGGCGAGAATTTAGAACAGCGAGGGGAGAAAAAAGGGGGGTGGGGGCGATGATTTTAAAACAGAAAAGAGGGAGAGATGGGAGGGAGGAAGCAAATCTATAGGTTAGCTGGGAGTAGAGCAAGTAAACGTAATAAAACAGGCAAGTCGGTTGCTGTCAACCGACGCCCCGATTCAAAGAGAAAGCCACTAATCATCATCATCATCATCATCATCATCATCATCATCACGGTGGTGCCACACAACGGCAGCCCGGTCCCTATAGTATGCACAAAAATGCGTAATTGGTTAAATATGAAGACATTTAAATGATGGTGTAAATGTAGATCAGTGTAAGAAAAAAATTATAACAAATAAAACTAAAGTCGCCCGGTTTGGCTACTGATAGCCATATTTGGTATAAGGATACGAACCCATGAAATCAACCTTCAAGTACTGTTTTCGTACTGTTCAAGCAGACGAAAATGGCAGCTTGTTTTTTCCTGCAAAATATTCCTGCTGTGGTGCCGGCGAGTCCGAGCAGATGTCATCTTTCTTTATAAACTTCTTCGTGGTGATATTTTGTGTGGCGCCCTGGCTACGCTTGCTGATGCCAACGTTCCGAGCCCAATTTTCAAAACATGTCATCCTTTCAGAATGGATGCCTTTACAATATTATATTTGTATAGTTCTCTTCGCATAGCTGTATGCACTAGAATACCAATGATTACTCGTGTCAGATACGTCTCACTGCTATAAATTACTTGTGCGTGTGTGAATGAGTGGACGCTTGTAAGTGTGTGTGTTTGTGTGTTTATGTCAAATGTGTAGTCTTCTTTCTGCGCAACAATTTTTATCCTCTTATATTATTTCTTTGTCGATATGTACATCCTGTCTCGTGTATTTTTGTTTTTGTGTACTTGCGCCATCACAAAGGCCCCCCAGCTGTTCCTAGGCACGCGAATAAATGATTGATTTATTGATTAACAGTGTTTCCCCTTTGAATCGGGGGGATAAAATATGCCATTTCGCCTGCGTAAGTGCCCCTCGAGGCGAAACACCCGACGTTGTCAGCAACGGATGGCCCCAAAATTTCACTTGCGCGCGTGGAACACGCCTTTAGAAGCAATGGAGCCACGATGAGAAATAAAACAAAAAATAACACAAAACAAGAGCGAGCACCTAATGGCTCCACGGGCACGCGCGACTCATGGCTCCATAGGCCTTCTGGTGAAGCCGTCAATCTGCCTGGTGTTCGGTGCAGCCAAGAAGAGGGATACATCACTTTATTTGGATAAAAATTGCAGTACGAGCTTTATGTGGTTTCCACGAGCATGCGCGACTCATGGGGTCTTATAGCGCACCAAAAGAAACCACCAGTCTACATGATGGTCTACCAACTTGCGACGGCTAAGCGCTGCCAACCACACAAGTACTGCGACAGCACTGAAGCGCGGGAGGCCAACACTGCCAGCGCAAACCATAATACTAGGGCGTTCTGGCTGCAATAAAAGTCCCCCCCCCGCTCTCTCTCTCTCTCTCTCTCTCTCTCTCTCTCTCTCTCTCTCTCTCTCTCTCTCTCTCTCTCTCTCTCTCTCTCTCTCTCTCTCTCTCTCTCTCTCTCTCTCTCTCTCTCTCTCTCTCTCTCTCTCAAGTCACTTAGGCATACCTCATCAACCCCAGGAATTTTTCTTCAGTTTTTTAAAGTTCGACGCATATTTCGGTTTCGATTATGGTCTGTAGCTTACAATAGTTGCGACGGCCATCAATCGGACGCTTTTAGTGCTTTATGTCCACAAATACTCTTATCTCTTTTCGCTAATATCCACTGCCGACCTGTTAATGCTTCCCTTTAGTGTTTCAGGAATGCGGGCTTCCGTCCATTTCGAAGTGAATGGATAGTTTGGAATTTCATTACTATGAGTTCGATTGTTCCCGTATCTCTTCCCCAGCCTGCACATCCCTCATCCTCTGGCATTTACTTACGTAGGTCCTTGTCATCAAGCAGCCAGCTCGGTCCTATCTAATTCAGTGCCCTCACAGGATTGACTCAAAAAACAGGAACAAAAAAAACTGTAAAGGAACTCACGAAATTGCAAAGGTATGTCTAGTGCAGCTCTCTCACGCGATAAACTAAAAAAAGCAAAAGCGAAGGAAAGACTCTGTCTGGGTTGTCCTGTTCTTTCAACGCCACCAAGGAAACACTTAAGGTTGGCGATACAAAGAAGCGGTAGAAGAACGTTTACGCATTAGTAGACAATTGTAAATATCACTGTCGCTTCCTTTTCTTCAACACTTTTAAAATATTTTCTATTCCTTGAACAAGAGCTTAGCAACTGCATGGTTGTATACTGTACGGTTGTGGTAAAAAATGCTGTACAATTCTTGCGGTTATAGAGTGGGGCCAGAAGGCATGCCTGTCATCGATATACGTCACTTCACATTGGCGAGTAGGACATTGAAATCGTACGCGGCAAAAACGCTAGGGTTTTTTTCCCACAAAGATGTCTCGGAACATGCTCCTTATAAGCTCTATACTATTGCAAAATGTCGAAGGTGTCTATGGCTAGGATACAGAAGATCGTCTCCGGCAACAGAGCGATGTAGACAACAATTGCACGTGAGCGTAGCAACAATTTGCGGGGCCCACTCAAATACCCGGAATCGTAAAACTGCGCTACACCTTTACCGTATGGAAAAACTCATAAAAACAAAAAAAGTCGTAGTCCTTTATTATTTAATACAGTCAAACCCGTTTATAGCGAACTGCAATATGCACCACGATTAGTTCGATATAGCCGAACCCGCCTATAACGAGCTTGTTGTTACGAGTTCGCAATCCGCGGGAGCAAAAGTTTGTTGTATTCGAAATATTTCGTGTTTTACAGTGCCCCCAGCGCTTGCCCGGCAGCAAAGGATGCCGCATTCACTGAGAAATTAATCAATTTAGCTTAAAATTTTGATTCTCCCGCCAAATTGTGTGTTTTCGTGACTTCTGAAATGAAGTCATAACGGCGCGTATTCCAACGAACTTCCACTGTGTCATTCGGCTCTGCAACCTTGCTTGCCATCAGGCCTACAAGATGGCGTTATCATACTTATCCACGGACCGTTGTCCGCCGTTTCTTTGTTCTTGGCCGTATTTGCACCTGGTTTGTTTTTGTTACTGTAGAAAGTAACCGTTTCGTGACACATGGGGTATCCTCGACCAACAGGGTCCCGTAAGACAACGTCGCTTACGCCAATCGGCCAGTGTCGTGTAAAACAACTCCGAAGCGGCGGCCTGCTGTGCAGCTAAAACAAGCATAGTGCGCCCAGTACCAAGTACAGTGCGCATCGGTACTTTTATGTTTCTATGTTTCTATGTATCTTCGTAACTTTCATTGTTTACCCCGCCATTCTTACCTCTAAAATGAATATGCATGACATTTAAGCGCAAATAGCTCGTTTGGCAAGCTTATAAGCCCTGCCTAATTTGCGTTTGCTTTTGCCGGCATCAGCCAATCGCACAGCTGGGCATATGACATCATAGGTTCTGTTGCGTGGAATGAGCTGGTGGGTTGCATGGCCATTCCGTTTCTTTCTTTATATAGCTCATTTGAGCAAAGTTTACGTAAGAAGTGGTGTCAGCATGATTCTAACGAGGCAATCTTTCGAATGAACCAAACTTGTGTTTTGCCTGCATGGCCCCTTTGAAGAAACAGTTGTCAGATTGGTCTTAATAAGATGGCTTTCCCATATTCCCATATTGAGGGTTGCAGAGTGAAGCACGCCCATCTTCGGAGGGAGTTTGGTTACAGAAACAGCTGTAATTGTCGCTTTATCGAAACTATTCCGAAACAAATTATATGGCAATTAGCCGCTAAGACGAATCTAACATTACGCCGAGTTTCATTTACTTTTCAAAATTACGCAGTTTGCAGTGAAGTTGTAAATACTGTGCAATTCTCGTCTTCTGTCGATACATGACCTTGCACGGGAGGGAAGCGGACAGCCCCTTGTTTGTCCACTGGAATAAAACTCTAGTTAGTTAAAGTTTCGCTCAGGCAATTAACCAGGAAGTATGCTCAATCGCAAATTACAAACAAACGTGCTTTGCTTCGCGCCCCCCTTGTACTACAACCCATTCAAAGCATATTGTCACTCCCGTTGAGACTCGGCACCACAGCTTTGCTGGTCATCTTAGTTCACAGAGTGGAATGGCACTGTATTTTTGTGATAAGCGTCCAGCACAGTACAAGCGAGCAGGGGTTAATTGTCCTCGCATGTCTGTCCTCGCATGTCTGGACACCATTTACAACGTGGCTATGTGATAGGGAATATGTAAAAAAATGGTCGAAAAAATTCGACTGGTGGATCTCTTTTCAGCTCTTGGAGCTGTATTACCGCATGGTGTTCCAATAAATTGCAGAGCGCTGTCTGTGCATGGCTATGTTGTAGACAACAGTGTCTGAACGCCTGCAAATGTTTCGGGAGGGAGATGCGGAAAAGAAAGACCTCCCGCAGTTGGGCTGTGTGCATGTTGTTGTGACAGACGAGGCCATTGCCAAGATCTGTGCAGCCGTGCATATACACGGAGACCATTATTGGGGCTTGCGTTCACGCGCACGAGTCGTCTAAGTTGTTTGGAACTGTTCAAACAATTTTGAAGGAAGAACTGAAGTATCAGACAATGTGTTACCACTGGACACCATGGGTGCTGACCGACTACCATAAGGAAGAACGCATCGGTTGGAGTTTACACTTGCTGCGATTCGAGACAACGAACACATTTTTTCGCGGAGCCGCTTTCACAAGCAGTGGGACGTATGTCTGAATTCGTTCGGCTACTTTTATAAAAACTTGGGGTATCTCTTTACTTCCTTATGCCTTGCTTTATTTGGTTATTTTGCGCCTGCTGAAATACTTCTTTGTTCCTACCAATAAAGACGCACGAACGGGTTTCATTTGATCACGCCCGACATATGTATGTATGTATGTATGTATGTATGTATGTATGTATGTATGTATGTATGTATGTATGTATGTATGTATGTATGTATGTATGTATGTATGTATGTATGTATGTATGTATGTATGTATGTATGTATGTATGCATGTATGTATGCATGCATGTATGTGTGTGTGCATGTGCATATATGTATATGTGTGCATGTGGGTGTTTGTGGGCGTGTTCGAACCCTTCAGTGCGAGTCCGATTTCTTTTGTCCTTAAAAGTAATCCGAAATTTTAAAAAAGGGCGCTTGAATCCCTTATTTTTTATTTTCAAATACATAAAACTCCTATATGGACGTAAGTCTACATTGCGCATCATTTTCGCGCGTAAGAAGGGCTGGCTGATATGATGCAAGTTACCCTGGAATCGAATCAACGCAAGCGGCCGAGCTGTGTATTTAAGTGTTGCTGCGTGCATGGCAGCTCCTCGGGATAGGTACACTTCGTGGGACGGCACACAATGCCGCTCTTTATCAGCGCCCACCCACGAACTGCAGTCTCCGCTGCGGTCAACTCTTCCCATCCCCTGACGTGACCAGCGGTGCGAGAAGAATCGCAGATGAACCGAGAGCCGGCGACGCTTCCTTCGCTCCGCGGGGACGCGACTGGCGTGCTTCTGTTCCTCGGGAGGCCGCTGCCATGCCTGCGCCGCCAACGACACACCCAACGTGACTCTCGGAAGTGATCATCCCGCGTCTTCCCTTCCCTTCATTTTACGCCAAGAGGGAGTAACATCTCCGGTGTGCGCTAGGTTTTCGGCGATTGGACGTACAGAACAGAATATTCCCAAAATTATGTCTTTAACATCTTTGTTGCCGTAGAAGGAAGAACAGATACTTCAGCCTTCGATTATGCTAACCTGTCCCATGCTTTGTTCAGCTTTGAATCCTGACGCGCACCCAGCCAAATTGTTTATAGCAACACCTGCTGCGCAAGTATATAACTCCACCCGAGAACGGAGAACGGGTAACTTGCGGTTAATCAAGGCGAGAACGCAACAGGAAAACAGACACTGCGTCCTGCGGCACGCATGCAAGCACACGACTTCTATGGCGTGCTCGGTCAGTTGTTGCGCAAGACGCCGACGCGGGATTTTTGTGGCGCCTGCCGTTCTATTCTGCGAGGCTATCTATTGGACCAGCGAGCGTACCGTTCCCATGCTTCCCATTGTTCCGGGAGTTCAGTTCCGCGTCAGGGGAATTTTTTTTTTCGTGCGTTCCAAGTAACCCCGGAAGCCCCGCTTTGAAGGAACAATACATTCTTATTATTATCATATTCCTGAGAATGCGTCCTTGTTTTGCCTGACTTCGGGCAATTTTTTCCTGAAGCTGTAAAAAAAAAAATGCGTGAAAAGCTTAATGAATGCTATTTTAAACAAAAATTTTCCCCAGGCGCAATTATTTCAGTATGTTACTTTTCTTTACTTTCCCTGAACTTGTACTGGAAAAACGACAAATGAGAGTTCCACTTGCGGACGATGGTTGCGTGCGTATCAGCTACGTCTGGAATTTCCGAAACGCATTCCGCTGCTCCGCAATCCGCTGTAGCAGCTGTCTCCTACGCGCCCATATGGGTCGGCCCGGCATGTGCTAATCGATATGTGTAGAAACGGCTGACGACCAGGGTTTGCCAAGCAGCGCTTGCAGGAGTTCCGGTCCGGGAACGCACTGCACTGCCAGCTGTCATGCTAGCGCCATCTGCTGGATGCCTTACGACCGCGGGAAACTACGCAATCTTTGAGTCTGGCCGAACGTGAAGCGCAGGCGGACCTCATTAAGAGGTGCTCCTGACGACACGAGCTATATTAGGCAGTTCGAGCAAGAGAGTTCAAGGTATTTTAGCGTACTATTTCGTTATCACGTTATTAATTTTGTTCCTTATAATTTTACTCACTCACTCATATGCTTGGTATCATTCGGCTCAATAGCTTTGGGCGGCAGCTGCCAAAGCTAAAGAGAGGAAATTGTCTCCGCGTCGTCATTATGAAGTTATCAGTAGAATTACAAATCACCGACGACGCCAGATTAGAGCGAGTATTTTGCTGCATGGACTTCATACCGCGTTCTCTCACGCAAAAAAAAAAAAAAAAAAGCAAAAGGAAACAGCAAAAAATTTTTTTCTTTCGCGATATCAAAATTGACCCATGAAATCATGTCTCATTTATTGATCGAAATCTCAAATTTTGGCTGTTCAGATTCATCTTTCCGAGTCCGCGTTAACATCGATAACGTTTGCAGTGAGCATCACATCATTTTTTTAAGCTATCCGTCAAGCCCTCTTGCTATGACGCTCTATGCAGGCCGCTCCCACGCACCCACTCTATGACGCTACAAAATCTCTCTCCGTGATCTCTGCCCTATCTTTCTTATCAGCATTGGTTAAATGCCTTGGCCGCTTGACGTAAGGGCGGCATTTCCCGTGACTGACGCGCAAATCTATATCAACGGAAGGCAGAGCGATTAGTCGAGTGCAGACAAAGAGTAGGCTTTTATTAATTCTTACGGAAGAATAACAAAAACTTTATCGACTGTGAACGCGTGCTGACCTTGCAGTACGATATTTGTCGCTGGCGCACAATACGCACAGATTTCAGAGCGGGAGCTCCGCGAAACACGTAGTACAAAAAAGCAAAAATTCAGTAATGGAGCAAATCATTCGTTCATGTAAACCCACTAGTTGCAAAAGCCCAGTGACAACGTCCCACTTTCTTCGTATCGTTTCCACAAGCCTCGATTCCCGAAACACTTTACAAAACTCATCCCTGTTAGCAACTGTAGTAGTAGTAGTAGTAGTAAGTATTGTTGAATAAGGCGGACTTAGCCTTGCATAGCTGCCGGCAATTGCTCCGCCTAATCGTCCCCAATACCATATCAAATCTCTCAAAGTCATCACACCTCACTTAGTCCTAAAATAACAGACACGCAATGTCACCACACCTCACTTAGTCCTGTGGACTGCAAGAATCCGAGTAGGAGATGAGGCACATCTCTTCGCACAATCCAGTGGTCCCTAGGAAAAATAATGTCCTCCGATGTAGCATGGGGCACTCCTAACTTCTGGAGATCACGAAAAAAAGTTCGTCCGCTCAGGGTTGGTCTTGAACCAGTTCATAATGAAGTGATCAATGTCACCAGTCACACTGCACGAGGGGCACAAAGGGGATGAAACAATGTTGATTTTATGTAGTCAAGCTGGTGTACGGGCTGAGTCTGTTCTTACTCGGTGGAGCAGACAGGCTTCGGCTCTTTTCACGCCCTTCGTCACGACTGGTTGATGTACTGGTCGCCACAGCTGCTTAAAGTGCTCGCGAACGGTCTGTTTCTGTATGCGTTGGAAATCGCACCACGTTTGCACCGTCCTTGTAGAAGATAAGGCGTCCTTGGCTAAGCTGTCAGCATGTTCGTTTCCCGCTACACCGACGTGCGACGGGATCCACTGGAATTGCACAGTGAAGCCTTCATGCTTAAGCCGCTTTAGTAGAACTAGGGATCTCTGACAGGTCTTTTCAACAGGTATACCCCGCTGCAACAGGTGAAGGGCTGACTTTGAATCGCTGAATATTGTGACTTTTTGCCTTTCAAACGATGACAGTCGGCGCAACGCAGCTTCTATGGCAACACACTCACTCGCTGTAGATGAAACCAAAGGCGTCACCCTGGCAGCCCACGAAATAGTAATCTTAGCTTTGCTTATATACCCAGAAAGAATGTATTATTTTTTGCTACGTATTGCTGGCGCCATTAACTAGGGAATTGAGATGCTTTATTTTCTCTTCAATGAAAGACACAAATAATTTTCACCACCTTTTAAAAATATTTAGTTTTATTTTGATACTCAAAATCCACGCACAAACAATTGCGAATAAAAATAATTTGCCCTCTGCTGACCTGCTGATTCACTTGGCTACTTTTCGCTTACAATGAAAACACAGGTATTGTGGATCGGGCTCTGCCACAACTATTCTTTCTGTCACTGCGTTTATACATGCCTCATTCCTAACCAAGTGTTTAAATATTTGTGTCTCCCTGCAGGATCATGTCAAGATGCGGTACTGTACAGCTTTTACCGGCGACTTCTTCGACGATATCTACAGAGAATTAAGCGGTCATTATTATCAATAATATTATTGGCATTATTATTATTAATATTGTTGTTGTTCTCTGCACAATGTTGTTGACATTTGAAACTTTTTGGTCCGAAGGAAAACAATCGCAAGTGTTCAAGGAATGAAAAGGGGGCCGGTACAAATTTAATGCTTAATAGACATCCCACCAGTAACAACCGAAGAAGTAAGGAAGGCTTTGAAAGAAATGAAAGGGGGCAAAGCACCTGGGGAGGATCAGATAACAGCAGACCTCTTGAAGGATGGAGGAGAAATTGTACTTGAAAAACTGTCAAACCTGTACACGCAATGCCTAATTACCGTAAGCGTACCAGAATCTTGGAAGAACGCGAACATCATCCTAATCCATAAGAAAGGGGACATGAAAGACTTGAAAAATTACAGGCCGATCAGCTTACTGTCAGTCGTCTACAAGGTACTTACCAAGGTAATCGCCAACATAATTTCTGCCAGCTTAGATTTCAGTCAACCTAAAGAACAAGCAGGGTTCCATAAAGGTTATTCAACAATATACCATATTCACACGATCAATCAGGGGATAGAGAAGTGCGCTGAGTATTCTGAACTCCTATTTATAGCCTTCATAGATTATGAGAAAGCATTCGACTCGGTCGAAACCCTAGCAGTTATTCAGGCATTACGGAACCAGGGAGTAGATGAGCATTATGTAAAAATACTAGAGAATATCTCCAATGGGTCCACAGCTACCATCATCCTCCATAAGGAGAGCAGTAAAATACCTATAAGGAAGGGCGTCAGACAAGGAGACACAATCTCTCCAATGTTATTCACAGCATGTTTACAAGAAGTATTCAGAACGTTGGATTGGGAACAGGTGGGAGTAAGGGTTAATGGAGAATACCTCAGTAACCTCAGATTTGCTGATGACGTTGCCTTGCTAAGTAACTCGGGGGACGAATTGCAAAGCATGCTTTCCGCACTAGACGAACGGAGTAGAACCGTGGGCCTGAAAATTAATATGCAGAAAACTAAAGTAATGATCAATAACCTCGGGACAGCACAACAGTTTGGGATAGGGGGCGAGGTAGTAGAAGTGGTAAAAGAATATATCTACTTAGGCCAAGTTGTGACCCCGGATCCCGAACACGAGGCAGAGATAATTAGAAGGATCAAAAGTGGGTGGAGTGCATACGGCAGACATTCTCATATAATGAATAGCAGCCTACCATTGTCCCTGAAGAAGAAAGTGTATAACAGCTGCGTCTTACCGGTACTCACCTACGGGGCAGAAACGCGAAGGCTCCTTAAGAGGGTTCAACTTAAATTGAGAACGACTCAGAGGGCAATGGAGCGGAAAATGATAGGTGTAACATTAAGGGACAGGAAGAGAGCGGAGTGGGTCAGGGAACAAACGCGTGTTAAGGACATACTGGTGGAAATTAAGAAGAAGAAATGGACGTGGGCAGGGCATGTAATGCGAAGGCAAGATAACCGTTGGTCATTAAGGGTAACAGAGTGGATCCCTAGAGAAGGCAAACATAACAGGGGGCGGCAGAAAGTTAGATGGGCGGATGAGATCAAGCAGTTTGCAGGGACAAATTGTTCACAGTTGGCACAAAACCGGGTAAATTGGAGAATAATGGGAGAGGCCTTTGCCCTGCAGTGGGCGTAGATAGGCTGGTGATGATGATGATGATGACTGAAAGCTCACAAATAACGCCGCATAGTAAACAAACGCAGAAAGCAGCTGTCATTATGTAAATCTTTGTTTCATTGTACAGACGCTCAGCCACAGAACGAGACATTTTTTGAGACTGTGGGCTCAAAAATGGAAGATTGTGAAGGCCCAGGGAAGTCACCGAAGCAGCTCACTCTTCGTCACTACTACCGATACAAAAAACAGAGCGAATCGTCACTAAAATGCAGTTCCGGATATTGGCTTTGCTTCAACGAAGAGGGTGCAATGTTTGCAGAAGGAATTTGCTGTGCACAAAGCATTTCCCTGTTGTCAACCACAGAGCCACAGCGGGGATTTTAATACAGTCATTATCTATTTATGTGCCAGGATTACCGTAAATTGTCGCGGAGCCCTAGAGTTTATCTTTTCCCAGTTTTAGAGTTCTGCGTCATCCGCCACGGCCCTTTTTTCCCCACGAGAAAAAGCATGTAGTGTGTGCTTTAGAGCAGCTGTAAAGAGTTGTAAAGCTTTAGAGAGTTGTAAAGCTCGAACACACAACTTAATTTTATTTAATGGAAACTGCGGCAGCTTGTTGCGTTACTTTGCGTTCGGAATCGGGGGGAGAGGTGGGTGGGGGTCTGAAGTAGCGCACGAGGTGTACGAAATGTAACTGTGAGAGCATTGTCACTCTTTCTGTTTTACTAGCGAGTACACTCTCAGGGTACAGAAATACGTCGGTCATTCGAGGGGTCAGTCCCCGAGACAGTATGAATGGAGAAACGCGACGCACTGTCTACCGCGGTTATATTGTCTACCGCGGTAAAAAGCACTTTGGGGCAGAGTCCCTGCGCGCTGTACGCACTTGCCAACAAAGCGCCGTCTCTCCTCCCTTAGAGTAGAAAATACATATTGCACGTTACATACACGTATAGGGAAACGGGCGCATATGTATGCCTTTTGCTGAATCCCGCGGTAGTGTTGCAGTGCAGGCGTCTTCCATGCTACGCCTCGAGAGCGTTGCATGTAAGGATCATGCAATGGGACAGCGCTTGGGGGAAGGCTATACCTCCAATCTGCACGATAACCGTTTAGTCAGTACGAAGCGGTGCTTTGTAGATATCGCAGCTTCTGTGCATCAATGAAGCGTATCACAATTTCTGAACATACCGATTCTCAGCAACCAACCTCCATTATATTACCAGGTCCGAAATGCTGCGTGGTTTGGTCATAACATCGCCGGATACCACGGGAGGGTGTACTAGACATGCACAACCATACTAGGGGAGGCTCCCTTGGACACAAACAGCATTTCCTCACCAGACAAGGACTTGGCAACCCTGGTTGAATATATTCGCCAAGAACCTCCTAATGATTTTACAACCACACTATCGGCCTTCAGTCCCCCGCAGCTGCATTGCCCCTACCCAAGGCGGCGGGAAGGCAAGCAATACAGCAGAAGGTGCTAAGAATCTCTGGGTCTGGGTAGGCCGCCAATGGGATTTGTTTATTTCTACATTTAATGCTCGAACTCTTTCGAGCGAAGCTAGTACACCCGTTAGGAGGTATACTCGTAAAATATGCTGTTGGGCTAGTTGGAGAAAAAAAAAAAACGAGGAATGTCTCGTCGTTCTTCGTTTTTTCTGTCCTCGTTTGTAGCACTCGATTTTCTTTAAGGTATACTCGTGTCTAAGCAGTGCATTAGTCGCGAGCGTGTCGTTCAGGAGTTACTTGCGTCTAAGAAATGCTTTAGCCGCGGCGTGTCGTTCCACTCACCTGCCGCTACTCTTCAATTACTGGCTTGCTCAAATATTTGCGAAACAGTGAGGGCATAAGTTAAGCGGCTTTCGAGAAATCGGTACTCGCAAGTTAGGCTTTCGATGCTTCGAAAGCCTAATGCACGCTCCATTAATGCACTTTGTGTGCATTAATGGAGCGTGTCCCAACTTCTGAGCGTACCGATGCTCAGCAGCCGCCCTCCATCACATTACCAGGTCCGAAATGCTGCCTGGTCCGGTCATAAAGTCTCCGGATACCACAGGAGGCTGTACTAGATAGGTTCAACCATGCTAGGTGAGGCTCTCTGGGACGCAAAACAGCATTTCCTCACCATGCAACGATTATACACCTCCCAATGATTGTACAATCCCTATCTGCCTTCAGGCACTCGATATGAGTGGCTGGAGATCTTTGGGAGAGTCTTTCTTCCTGCAGTGGGCACGACAAAGATGGTGATGATGATGGTGGTGGTGGTGGTGATGGGCTGCATGCCAATTGGTTCCACGTCTACGTATGTCGCTTTGGTGGCGGGGATGCGACAGTAAACAGAAGATCGGACTTTTTTTCTACTCGGCGCGGATCTCGGAACGTGGGAACAGGCTAACAAAGAAGGGTAATCTTCGGCGCGGGATTTGGTTATAGACGTTCAATTCATGGACGGCATATAAGACGGATCGAAGTATGTTGAAGTACATAATAAAGAATACGCCGACCACCAGAGAAAATAAAACAATGACGTTTCGGCACCCCGAACGGGAGCCTTGTTCACACTAAAAGCAGAGACAGAAAGCTAAGAGTTTAAGTAGTATGAAGCACGTGACCTAAACACCTTGCGTAAGCGGGGGGAAGATTGCCGTCAGTGCGGTTCAGGGTGTTTTTGTTCGTCTGTATCATTATGGATTCAAGATACAGCCTAGAGGCGAAGTCCTTCTCGGTGGCGACAACACGTGCCTTGC
Organism: Haemaphysalis longicornis; assembly: GCF_048455015.1. Lineage (NCBI taxonomy): Eukaryota > Metazoa > Arthropoda > Arachnida > Ixodida > Ixodidae > Haemaphysalis > Haemaphysalis longicornis. The sequence continues at coordinate 357,598,227 of NW_027526203.1, read as the reverse complement.
CCCAGTCTATCTCATGGTGGTCGGCGTATTCTTTATTATGTACTTCAGTGTCATTCCCGACCAGACGGGCGTCCGTCGAAGCCTCGATTTCATCGAAGTATGTTGTTAATTGCTGAGCGTTTGTCAGTTTTTTTTTTCGATGGTTTGGTTTGTGTGTTCGTTTTGACTCGTGTTAAGAAAACGGCTTTGAGTTTCTGCATGAGAGACAATGTTGGGTGACGTGACTGTTTGTATACACACCTACGATGTGTTATTTTGTGTCCTATCAGCATCCTCATTTATTGAATAGCCATTCTCACTCTATGTTGTTACGCCCCATTGGGAGGCGTGGGTTTCGTACTAAAACTGATGTGTTTTTTTTTTTTAAAGCGAGGAAGAGATGGGGGACTCACTCGAGGGACACTTGCCGCCGATCTTTGGGGCCAGACGCCAGGAGACGTTTCACTCATCAGCTGTGTTCCGCTAAGTTCCCTTGTATATTTCTGTTTCGTTGTAGTAAGCTTGACATTTGACACCCTAGGACTTGAATGTAAGCGAATGTTATTCTGAGTAAAGTAAAGTCAACTTCGAACTCAAAAAGACCCCGAGTACTTCATCGCCAGAATCAGCATGATGCAGCAGCGGGATTGGACAAAACACGTCGCTGTACAATATGCTCAATAAGAGTGGATGAGGGACAAAATGGGCGACTAAACGATCCAAAAAGGCTTGACCGCGAGCTGAACTGCTGAATGTGAGAAATCGGAGATCAAAAGCTCCGACATCTCTCTCTCTAAAGTTTACACCGCCGTTGAGAGGAAAATAAGTATAATCTCATTTACGCATAAACAACCTTGGCCCGGTGTGTAGGTTATTGACCGCTAATTTACTCAATAAGTGGAGCGGACGAGAGAGAGAGAGAGAGAGAGAGAGAGAGAGAGAGAGAGAGAGAGAGAGAGAGAGAGAGAGAGAGAGAGAGAGAGAGAGAGAGAGAGAGAGAGAGAGAGAGAGAGAGAGAGAGAGAGAGAGAGAGAGAGAGAGAGAGAGAGAGAGAGAGATTTAATGAAAACTGAAGAGGTCAGTCCCACTAACGGTAGGGCTCGCTACTTCAGATTGGCGTGAATAAACTGATATTAAATAGAGAAAAAAAAGGGGGGAGGGAGTGGGCAGGAGCAATACATAGCGATATACATCGCGATATGGATGGTGATAAACACGGTTAATTTAAACACCGCTACACAAAACATGATTCAACTGGCCATATGGATTCCTGTGGAGATGTGCACATATTTCAAATATATATGTACACAGGGTTCACACTCACAGGACCTCGTCCAGTCCTGAGTGTGAAAGAAAAGTGGACAGAGTTTTTGTCGCCGCCTTATTATTATTGCGCCAAGGTCTTAGCCCTCACCGGCTAGTTCGGTCGACCAAATGCGAGTGCTTGCTAGTTGTGACGGCGGTGAAAGGGCACAGAAACAAATAAAAACAGGCAATATACTTATCTAAAAGCGCAAAAGACAAAAAGAAAGAAAATTGCAGAAACTTTCTTTCAATAGTGGCTCCTAAACAATGCTTCAGCCGCTTTGCTATCCACAGAGCACCTTTAAAATTGGCTTCACCGTTACGCACAAATGCGTTATTGGAAAGACGTTTCTTTAGGGGGTAATATAAGCGGTCTGATAGCAAATGATCAAGTCTCCACGGTCTTTTATTAAAAACCTTCCTGAGACCACTTGTATCCCTATGGAGCGCTACACAACCAGCCCCTTTAAAATTGCCTTGACGGCTGTACAAAAACGCATTCCTGAGTAGTCATTTTTACGGTGTCAATATGAGGATTCTGAGATCAAAATACTAAGGCCCTCCACAATACCGTATGTATCGTTATGAAGTGCTACACACAATGTCGCTTTAAAGTCGAACTCACAACTTTCCACAAATGCATTGCTGAAAAAAAATCCTTTTCAGCTGCTCTATACGAGGTTTAATACCTCATTATGACTGACTTCCCTAGCGCCTTTTATTGAATACTTCCATAAAACCCGACGTGTTGCTGTGGAGCAGTGCACACAGAGCTTCTTTAAAGTTCACTTCCCTATTACGCACATATTCACTGCTGAGGAAAGCATTTTTCGATGCCAATATAAGGATTTTTATATCAAAGTATGCAGGCCCTAGTATCTTTTATTAAATACTTCCGAAATACCCGCGTATCCCTACGAAGCGCTACACACAAAGCCCCTTTAAGGTAGGCTGCACAATTTTACGGTAGACATTGAGAAGAAGAATTATTTTCGGGGGAAATATACCCATACTTGTATGAAGGCCCCAGCGCCGTTTAATAATTATCATTTTCGTATACGACGAAAGGGTGACACATCAAGCGTTACAGACAGGCAAAGGGGTTTTCTCGTTGAGTTCCCATATAAATGGTCATGCATTTTAAGTAAGAGCCATAAACAAAATGAAAATGTAGTTTAAAGAACTTGGCTTATAAGGAACGACTGGCTAAAAATAAACCCAGCGGCAAAGCGAACGCATTTCCACCTGTAAACCGGCATGCAATGCTTCGTGGATAGAGCACGCGACACGCGAAGAAAAAGTTGAAGTTCACACTCGACCAATTTTAGAATTACGCGGCATTAAACCTGACTTTCAAAAATTGTGCTCACTGCCCCGTTGCGGAAAAAAAAAAAACCATTCTGCTCCTTCCTTCCGGCTACGCTAACAAGGTATAGAGCATTCTACGCTTCACTTGCAAAAACCTAGTTGCATCACCGCTAGTCCTTTTTTTATTTTGTTTTTTCGTCGCAACTGCGTGCTCGAGACGAAGTGCGTGCATAGAATGCCGACCTCGTTAAAACCACGCGTTATGCACAACAGTGCGTGCTTGACTGACTCCTTAATTACAAGCGGAGCAGTAAGAGCTTCCGCCTCCAAAGTTTTCCAGTGCGTAAAGTTTACCCGCAGACATTTAGACGGCTATATATAGATACAGTTCAGAAAAAGGGTTCCTGGCTGCTAGGGTAACTGTATCAATGTATAGTCTCAGTGAAAAACAAAATATATCCTGACGTTTCGGCCTGGAACCGGCCTGTCTCATCTTTGAGAAAAGCTGGTCTCCTGGCCGAAACGTCAAAATAAGTCTTGTTATGTTTTTAAGTGTGCACATATGCAGGTAGCAACATTTTTGGTATATTGGGCTTTCGCGCAACGAATTGCAATTTCTGCTTACAGCAACATTCCGAATGCGACACTCGTTATTTAGACCTTGGTGGATTCGGTATTACCACTTATGTCAATGAAATTTAGAAGTCCTGTCAGGATTATAAAATACGTAATTCAACGTCACTAAATTCGGTTTTGCGCTGAACTCGGCCACATCTTAGTAGGGCCACGTGTTCTCATTTAGTATATAGGAAGAGGAGGTTAGCAGCTGAAGAGAGAGAGAGAGAGAGAGAGAGAGAGGAAACATTTAATGAAAGCTGAAGAGGACAGCCTCACTAACGGTAGGGCTTGAAACTCCAGAAGGGGCTTTCGGCAGTGAGATGAAAGGGGGAGAAATAAAGAGAGAAAAAAAAATGGGGGGGGGGGGGGGGGGGAAGGGGAGGGGAGATGTACACAAAAATAAAATGCATCTGTTCAGAGGCCTGAAAAAGCGAAAGCAGAGCTGCGCAAGCACACCTACGGCAAATTATTCACACATGATTTGTTTCCTTGTTATTTCATTTTTTTACCGCAAAACATGTTTCTCGAACTCCTGAGAGTGGAGACGGATGGATATTCTTTCGTTGTTCAGCCATAAGCACAGCATGTTTACCCAACGACAAAGTGGGTTACGCAAATGGGCTCTTGTAGAAGGGGGATAATTGCGCACTCTGACAGAGAAAAACAAACAAAATGAGGAGATGATATCGCGGGGTTGTTGGCAGCCTTCCGTGCAAAGAGACAAAAAAAGTAGGGTCTTAGAAATGGAGTCCCACTTGGACTCAAGAGAAGAGCAAATCGGCCTTATTGCTGTGTTTTTACTTTTGTTGTGTTTGAGACAATGGGCCAACCGACCTGCTTGATAATAGCCTGTTCCAGCTGCGTTGCGCAATCACGTGCAGGAGCAGGAAATATAGTTTACGAAGCGGAATAAATTTATGCGCACCGCGTTCCTACTGCTGGCGCTTATATAACCACCGAGGCCCACTTAGTATAATCGCTAAAAAAGAGCTTTAGCCGGGGGAAAAAAAAGCACAAAACAATACACCGTGCGGAAATCTTCAGGTCTACGAACACTTTGTAGAGCTCTCTTCAGGCGTACAATCAGTTTTTTTTTAAAGAGGTTAAATATCCCTTCTCGTTATCGGTGGGAAGCAGGGCCAGCGCGTTCGAGGCCCTAATCTTATTGCAATTCAGGAGAGGTATTGTTTCTCGCAGCGCCACTTTTCCTAGCTTACGGACATTTTGTGCGGCTACGCCGAGGGCGTGAGGGTTGCTGGGCAAAACAGCGAATACTGGTAACTAAATAGTTGTCCGGGAATGCCAAACCATGCCGAGGCTTAGGGCGGGCTGCTCACTCGGCCGAACGGTTGGGTAGAAGTCATCGGACCGGATAAACAAGCGAGCTCTCCTTTCTCTACCTTATCGTCAATGGCTTTGCATGACTGGCGTCGTGAATCGCGGTCTGCAAGCTAATTAGCTCACAAAAGGGGGGAAGTCGGTCGCCGTTCAGTGAACAAACGCAAGAGACTAACAACCAGTGACGCCTCTGAAATGAAAGGCGACAGTCCTTATTAGAAAAAAGAGCACTTTTTTGTTTGCGTTAAGTGTTGTAAATGTAGCCTAATAAAAAAAATCGTGCTTTCTTTCCACATCTCAAGATGCCTCGCGGAAACGTTGTCACCTACTGGCAGCTCCAGACAAACGCATTTCCACATGGTAAATTTTTAAATTTGATACATCCGACATATTACACATACAATTGTAAATTCTGCCTAGAGCAATGCACCATCTATCACATGGTGCGGAAGCGCCGCCACACATCATTACTTGCTCCAAATCCCAACCCCTCATTTGAGAAAAGAGGACGGTCGGATGACCAGCTCAAACCTGGACCACCAACATCATTTGGTAGACCGGGCGAGACAGGCCGTCCATACTCATGGCCTCTAGGGCTTAGGAGATCTCTTACCTTGCACTCAACCTATCAATTTTGACTGCTCTATGAAACGTGTAATCCTCCTCCTCTACCTCCTCCTTCTCCTACTCCTCTTTTTTTAAGCCGAATTAACACTAAAATCTTACAATCTTCGGCGAATGTGCCTACGAGGGACCTTTTCCAACGAGCACACAAGAAATTCAACCAAGTTCCAAGGTCCAGCATTGGATTTATCTCAAGAAAGGTTCTCTCCGTTGGGGAGACTAGCAGGGCGTTTTTTAAGCGGACCTTGTTCATTGTTTGAGCGTACCTAACAGCAGCCGTTTGCCAGCAAGTGGTCAAATAATTAATCGGAATTATTTTAAAATATTTTAACAGCGGAGGTGGTTGCAGGGTTTATAATGAAGCAGCGACTGCAGTGGCATTTTAAACGTTCTGGTAACGTAAAGATGCCTTTACAATTGCTTGCAACGAAGAGGACAGCCACCGGCGTTGCCAACATAGTCCAATTCCATCATGAAAAAAAATATTAATCCGTCCAGGATTAATAGAGATTGTGCGGGTATCATTCACACCTTACAGGGTGGAATAGGCTTCGTTCTTGGCTGTATCCTGACGGGAAAGCGAGGTGTGCTTTTTTAAAGTGAAGAGCACTTTAGGGGCTCGCCGTGTCGTCATAGCTCGCTCGCTGGACCCAAGTTCCGTCGGCGTTCCGTCGTCGCTGCGTAAACCAGAGGCTTCGAAAGCCAAGCGGTTTATATAGACATAAGCATTCGAAACTCGCGAACCGCTGGCGCTTGTCATACATCCCCCCCTTGTTTAGCGCAAAGAAAACTGTAGGTACATTTGAGGGAAAATATACGTATTTAACTGGCAGCGCCCGCGTTCATTTAGTTAGGAACGCTCGTTGGGTTGGTTTTTACGATAGTAAGCGAAAAAAAAAAAAAGTGGCAGTGCAACGCCGGCACGTGCGGGAGGAAAAGCAAACACAAAAAGAACAGAACTCACGCTAGCGCAGTTTCGCGAGCACTGCGAAGGCGGAAAATTTGAATTGCATTGGGTGGTAGCAGAGAGCAGATAACGGCGCTACAGCCCATTATGGCGAATCACTGCTCTGCACTTCCGAGAGCTTTCACATTGAGTGTAACGGCTTTAATTTTTTACGAAAGCGATTCTTGTTTGTTTTAAAAGCGGAAGCGCGGTCAAATATTACGAACGAGGAGGAGGAGGAGGAGGAGGAGGAGGAGGAGGAGGAGGAGGAGGAGGAGGAGGAGGGGATGCCTTTAATGATGAAGAGAAGTCAGCCTGGCCGCGAGCATGGGAACGTGTCGACACAGCCGACAGCATGAAAACGTGCGAGGAAGATGGTGTGGACGAATCCTCATTTTAAAAGCCGTTCTCGCATGACAAGAAATGCGTATAAACTGTTCGAAATAAAAAGTTAGGCCATGAGATACAGACTCTAACCCGATAAAGGGGCATGTGTGTGTATTTTATCCCAGCTTCTTTTTTAAATTGTAAAAGGACCCTGCAATGCTTTTTCCGGCTTTTTAAATATCCCAAATACTTTCAGAATGCAGTCGACAAACCCACTCAGTACTTATAATGAGGGGTCACAAAGTACCAGAGCCAAAAATCGCTGTTCTATGCCCATCAGATAACTTAGAAGCTTACCAGCTTACTCAAAAAATGCCGCAAGCAGAGCTGACCTCTCCAGCCCACATTAAAGAGTTCTCCCTCTCTCTCTCTCTCCCTCTCTCTCTCCCTCTCTCTCTCCCTCTCTCTCTCTCTCCCTCTCTCTCTCTCTCTCTCTCTCTCTCTCTCTCTCTCTCCCTCTCTCTCTTACTCAAAAAGAATTTTCTCTCTTTCCGGTCTTGGCGTTCTTTGAGTGCTCAAATTACGTCACTACAGCTGTACAGCGCCTATTGGCCAGCTTTCGCTCTGTTGCTCCAATGAACCCATTCGAAAGCCACTTTAAGAAAAATGTCACAAAAGCAAAGCAGAAACGGAGGGCGCATCTGCTGCGACAAGCAAGTCCCGCCAGTCCCACTCCTGGCTGGCGGTAACTGCAGCTTTCCCAGTGCTTCCAGACTCGAAGGAATGAATGAAAGCATTTATCGGAAGTGTTGCAGAGTCTCTTTAACTGGCTGAAATGGGCAAGTTTTAAAGTAGTGTGACCTAATGAATGTGTACCAGAAGATTTCACTTCCGGTGGATGTGCCCATAATTTTCCCCGTCATTGTCCGCCATTATTTTTTTCATGTGAGGGCGGTAGATGGAGAACGCGGCGCCAACAATAAACCACGCAATAATTGCGGCCGCACTTACAAAAACTTTGTGCCTGCATTAAAATAAGGGATGTCGCCATTTTATTTGCGTGACCCCTAACGAGCCATTGATTCGTTCGCAATATGGAGTTGGTTTGTTAGTTCTGTAATCAATTCTATAGAGGATATTTCGGGCGAATGGTGATATTATTATTAAAACTCATACATGGAGTAAATGACCCTTTTTGAACAGCTCCTAATCAAACTCATCCTTTCACAAGAAAGATAAGCTTTGTTTTCTGCTAAATCATGGAGTCGTATATCAGCTTACGAGGCAAATGACGTTTTGCAACCAGCACTAATTGCATGCAAGTCTCATAGCTGGGATTTTTGTGGTACCTAGAACTACCTGGTGCTAGAAATCCCCATGACAATTATTAATAAACCAATATTCGTTTGCCAAAACATTTTAAACTGGTAGGCGTATGCACAAACGGAACGGAACACCGAAAACTGCGGCCATGGATCATTTTCTATAGCAATTTTCGCAAGCTTAGATTCCATAATTTGGCACAGCTTAGAAAAACCAAGGGAATGTATTCAGTATGCCTTTTTATCTCTCCTTAAGGTACAACGAAGAGCCGATGCTGCAACAGCTACAAACGCCTTTTGGAAGCCGAAATAGGAATCATGCCATGGATGTATACCGCCATATATAACCGACAAATTTTAACTAGTTTGTCAAGCAGGTATCTGGCCGTCGTGTACACAGTTTATGCGCGCAGCGTACCCAAACGAACATCACGTCGTAGTAATTTGAATTGCACTCTCAAAAAAAGTAAGAACTATATATACGAAATTCCAGCACGGAGAATGAATTGAACGAAGCTTCTCGTTAAAATGACTCTAGTACCTCTGTTTCAATACCAAGTTCTCATTTGTGGGCTTATGGCACCGTGCCATGCCCAAATGTGGCTTGTACGAATGCCTTGTTTTAGTGAAGTCATCCAGCTAGCGGATAATTTTCGATAATGTTTCCTTGCTTGTGTCAAAGTTCCAAGCGCCACTGTCAACTTCGAGACAAGCAACTTTTTAACCATCCAAGAACACTTCCCTTGCAAAGGCAAATGCGGGGAGATAGGGCTAAGAAAACCCAAATTGAGGCTTTACGTGCCGAGGCTGCACTTGGACTATAGGCATACCGTAGAGGACAGCAGAGGATTAATTTGGACCACCTGGGAACATTTAAAGGGGCCATGAAAACAAAATGCGAGTTCGGCTCCCTCGAAAGATTGCCTCGTTAGAATAACACTCACACTACTTGTAACGTAAAGTTCACTCTAATAAGCTATATAATCAGGTACACAGAAATAGGCATCCGACTCACCAGCCATTTTTCAGCACTGCACTAATAACGTATCATGGGCTGCTTCTTGCGATTGGCTAATGCCGACAAAATCCAACGCAAATTAAAGAGGGATTATAATCTTGCAGAACGAGCTATTTTAACCTGATTTCAGTGCATACTCCTTTCAAAGCAGTAACAATTCTGGGTAAACAATGGAAGCTACAAACGAACACGTAAACAGAAACTATTAACGCGGCACTATGCCGGCCGGCACTGCCTAACACAGCCGTCGGGCGCACTACAGGCTTATCTGACAAGACTCCGGCCAACCGGCATAAGTGACACTGCCGCTTACTTGGCAGTGTTTGTCGAATCACACGCAATGTCTCACACAGCAATGATTAACAACTCTAATAAAAACACGGCATGGGTACAAGTGCGCTCAGAAGCAAACCAAGGGCGACCAGCTGTCCTTGAGCGGTATCTGCGCCATTGCGAAAGGCAGACGGTAACCAGAGTAACCAAAGGGGCGTATTGCAGATAGTGGCAGCCTCACTCAACGTACTAACTTTCGTTTTAGCTGCCTGCCCAACATACGTCATTGATGACGTCACGAAACATACAATGCGGCGGGAGAATTCAAATTTTAGCTTAAATTGCTTAATTTCTCAGCGAATAAAGCATCGTCGCTGCCGGACAAGCACTGAGGGTACTATAAAATACAAAATCTTCTAAATAAAACAAACTCTCACTTTGTCTCCATGACTGCTTTGAAGTGTTCTAAAATTCTGACGCATGGGTGCTCTTGTTTTTCGCCTCTATCAGAAAAACAGTTTCCATGGCCGGGAAGTCACGGAAATCTGCGACTTCGTACTCAGTGTCCTTACCCACCGTGGCGGGTAAGGACATAGGGCTTTGCTTCGTCAAACGCAACGTCTCCCACCTCGGAAGGCTGGTTATACCTAAGAGCCATTCAGCCGTTACTGGCAGACTGTGACATGTAAAGGCAGAATAAGTCAATGCTGATCAAAATTAACATTAAAATCGCCCGCGAGAAGAAGAACCCCCCAAAAATTCTGAACTAGCACTCAATCCTCATGGTTCCCTTGCTGATTCATATTTACCCCGGTAAGGTGAGGCCAGGTCCGTGAAACTTCGGATGCTGCCTCATCTGGCTTGAAACGTGCGTCAATACCGCTATTAAAGCTTGACAGCTTGACGCAGACAAGGTCTTTGCCAATCACCAGACGAATTATTATTATTACTACTACTACTACTACTACTACTACTACTACTACTACTACTACTACTACTATTATTATTATTATACTATTACTTGGACGTGGCCCGTGAAGCGTGGAACTCAGGAAGGCATGCATGACTGAAGTACACGGGCGGCGAGCACGGAGATTGGAACGCCTTTAAAATACGCAGTAGATTACGATGAAACTAATCTAGCCGCTCGACGGATATTACCTACCACATCCTACAGGATCCATTGCGAATGTGTAAGGCGATGTTCAGTGAAGCCATAGCTCAGTCGGTCCTCTTTCTCGGTTGAGATGATGCCGAACGGCTGCTTACCAGAAGTCGCAGAAGACAGCCACGCGTGGCGGATCCTTTACTGAATAGTTTGGAATAAGCCACGTGTCTTTATTATTTTCCGTAAATACCTCTTACAGTAAACGTCTATTCTCACCGCGTTTGCGTTCCTCTCTTAGTGTCGTTTTCATGCTTTGCGGTTCACGCCAAACAGAATTGGAGAAAAGATGCAGTAGCTCGCATAGCGTTCAGGGGACATGTTCCCTTCTAACTTCAACGGTATTTGAACGCGCTGAAATTAAGAGGAAGCGGAGCCCACCTGAGTTTCCACGGATCAGGGAAAGTTCCTCTTATAGGGCCTCGGGCGATAACGTATCGAAGCGTTTCACAGATGCTCCCCTCTCACTGAGAGGATAGCATCGAGAACGTGCGCGTGCGAGATCTTTCTTACTTGCAGAGGGGGGTTTATTTTAAAGAGCACGACGGCTGGCCCAGTGTCGTTCTCTTTAAAGCGGCGCTGGGGTACGCCACCGGTGGCACGCACGAACCACGGGCTCGCAAGCTTCCCACCCGGGGCACGTCGAGCTCCGCGAGGATGGTCGTGCGGACTCACCTTGCTCAGCGCTAGCATGGCTGCTGGGTGGTCGTAGGAACGTCGGGTGGAGGAGAGCAGGCCCGTACGCGGCCGGTGCGCGCACTGCGAGGTGGGCACGCGGGGCGGTGTGTGTCCGTGGTGGGCCAGGGTCGGCGCGGATCCGGCCACCCTCTCTCCGGCCACCGAGCCGCCCAGCGGCGAGAAGAGGGGGCGGGCCGCTGACCCCTTTAATCTGGCTGCCGCTCACTCGAATCGGGGCCCCATTGTGGCTGGCCCTCCTTCTTCTCAGACCCCGCCGCGCACACGCCTATCCAGCTGGGTGCTCAGCGCGGCGTGCAGAGTGGGATACGGGATGTCGAGGCTGATACCGCCCAGAAGGATCAGGCGCACACCACGGACACCCCCCAAATCGCGGCTAGAACTCTCAACATAATCAAACGCCTGGGCTGTCGCGCAGGAGCATTCGGCACACTAGCAGGCCCGGTGTAAAGACAGTTTACGGCGGATTATTTTCTTCAGCGAATTAGCAGCATAGAAAATAAAAACAGGGAAGCAGGCTCGTCCTTACCATCAGATATACTTGCCATTAGGCAGCCACTAAGGGCAAGTGAGAGTTATAAAGAAAGGTCACTCCAGCTGCGCTTGTGCAACCCATGAGCAGGCAGGATTGTTATGAAGGCACTACCTCCCGGCCTTTCGCGATGATTTCACGGGTACCTCAAGGCTCTACGCTCGGCCCTCTTCTCTTTAATATTTGTTAACGACAGCCAGATCGTTATTACGCAATCTTCGCTTTCTCAGTACGCCGATGACATGAAGCTTTTTTACGCGGTTTCTTCGCCTGACGATCCCGTCCTGCTGCAAAATGACATCATTGCAATTTCGGCCTAGTGCGACAGCAACCATTTAAAGCTGAATCCCTCCAAAACTATCGTGATATGTTGTACTCGCAAGACTTTCCCGCTCATTTTTACTTACTCTCTGCACGGCGAACCCGTAAAACGCACTGTTGTAGTGTACGATTTGGGTATAATGCTGGATGAAAAAAACTGCTTTTCAACTTGCATGTGAACGACCTGACCAACATGCATACGCTTAGCGTGACTGAGCAATCGTGCTTTGTCTCACTCTACCCCGCCCTAATTTTACCTAATCTCGACGTTACCAGTGCAATTTGGAATTGTTTAAGCCCTTCTTCGTCCCGTCGAAAGGATTCAGAAGCGCCTCACAAGAATCCTGTTTCGTCGTTACTCCCCACGGAGCCATTATGCACACGGCAAGCTTCTCAAGCTTCTGAATATGGTTGAGCATGTTTCAGGCGCTCCAGGCGCGACCTGATTTTTCTTTTCAACTGCACTAATTCAAAATTTGACTGCTACTGTCTTGTGAGCTCATTTTATCTGCGGGCTCCAAGCAGACCACTGCGCCCGATTGGCTGCTTTCAGGTAGATAGAATACTGAGCCTAACACCATCTAGCCGATGTCAACATTCGTTTAACAGCCTGTTTTTACCAATTGTTGACATTTTTTTTGTGATGACACTGTTTGATTTAGGCGCTCTTTGAAAATATATTTTTTCTGATTACGCATGTCGTGGCGTGGAGGCATCTGCACATTTCCCTCGGTTCTTGTGCATCTTATACCTAAAGGCCCACCTTGTTCATGATTGTCTATGTTAACTTATGCTCACGCTGCACACGACCTCCGATCTCTTGTTCAGAAATATTTTTATTGCCTTCTTTGTTCTCATTTCACTTTTGTACAACCCGCCGCGGTGGCTCAGTGGCTAAGGCGTTGCGTTGCTGAGCACAAGGTCGCGGGTTCGATTCCCGGCCGCGGCGGCCGCTTTTCTGATGGAGGCGAAAAGCAAAAACGCCCGCGTGTACGAGATTTCGGCGCACGTTAAAGATCCCCAGGTGGTCAGAATTAATCCGGAGCCCTCCACTACGGCGCGCCTCATCGCCTGCGTTGCATCGGCGCGTGAAACCCCACAATCAATCAATCAATCACTTTTGTACATATCTACACATTTGTTTTTACCCATTTCTGATTTACTACCCTTCCTTGTATCCTTGTATGTTGTCCGTTTGTATGCCTTATATTCCTCATGTATGCATCAGCCGACAAGGCCCAGTGCTGTTGGTGAGCACTTACGATAAATAAATAAATAAATATCCAAACGCAGCAAAGCCAGTGTACTCGAGGAATCGTTATTCAAAGCGTCAAGAAATGTAAGAGACGTGACTTACGCAGCGACTTACGCGAAGGGAAAAGTTACAGAAGTCATTTGCTACGACATTGTTCACCTTCATTTACAAAACTGATGAAAAGGAGAGTTACAATGTCTGTGCAAAGTTTTTACATTATCCTTCCTCTACCTCGATAGTAATGCTTTAAGGGCGAAATAAGGCCGTTTAAGCTGAACTTATCCCATGAATGTTTTCAATTAGCATATCCGGTTATGAACTGAAGGCGAACGACAAAACCACCGTCAGAGCATAAGTGGGACCAGACCCTGGAACCGAAGTAAATGCATCGGGAATGGGAGCTTGACAGTGGCGGACGTAGTGACGGGGATCGGATGGAAGTGAGCGAAGGCGAATGAAACAAGGTGTGCAGCTCGGTAGCTCCTGCTCGCAGACGGAAGAGCACATTGACGAATACACACTTCGAAAAAATTGCCGGTGATTAGCACTTTTTGTATCATTTCATTTCATTTTTCGTTTATTTCATCCTTGAGTGTCAGAAGTCATGCAGGAGGTGGGGGAGAAGTGACGAAGTGTCGAGGTACGGTGCTCGGTTTTAGCCAAGGAGTGAATCAATGCACGCAGGAAACGTAAACCAGAAATCCAATGGAAATTAGTAACCTTAAAAAATGTAAATAAGGAATGTTTATGGGATGCTATCTGATTGGCGTATTCATGGGAGGTTGTGGCCGTTACTACACCAGGGTGGCCAATCCTGCTCTGATGAGGGAGTGCGTTACCGGCAATGGTCGCCGGGGTCAGGCCGCACCCTAGCCCCATTCTGCCATTCCATCAATACGCGGATTTTTTTTTTTTTTAATCCGGTGGGAATTGTCCGGCACCGGGATTCGAACCACGGTCCTTCTGCACGTGAGGCGGATGCTCTACCTCAATGCCACCGCTGCTAGGATCAGAATGGGGTGGAGTGCATACGGCAGACATTCTCAGATAATGAATAGCAGCCTACCATTGTCCCTGAAGAAGGAAGTGTATGCCAGCTGCATCTACCGGTACTTACCTACGGGGCAGAAACTTGGAGGCTCACTAAGAGGGTTCAACTTTAATTTAGAACGACTCAGCGGGCAATGGAGCGTAGAATGATAGGTGTAACATTAAGGGACAAGAAGAGAGCGGAGTGGGTCAGGGAACAAACGCGTGTTAAGGACATATCAGTAGTGTAGCAGCAGCTGTAGCGACATCGCTAGATCGAGCGCCGCACCTCGCGCGGCAGCCCAAGCGACATGGCGGGACAGGCGCGACCGCGCGAGCGCACGAGGACACGGGGTCTCGCAGAGTTCCGGCAAAATAGAACCTCCTTGTTCTTGCCGACGAACGGTCGTCCTGTCCGAGGCTCCTTTCTCTCGCCCGACAGTACAGTAGAAATTAAGAAGAAGAAATGGACGTGGGCAGGGCATGTAATGCGAAGGCAAGATGACCGTTGGTCATTAAGGGTAACAGAGTGGATCCCTATGAGAAGGCAAGCGTGGCAGGGGGCGGCAAAAAGTTAGATGGGCAGATGAGATCAAGAAGTTTGCGGGGATAAATTGGTCACAGTTGGCACAGGACCGGGGTAATTGGAGAATAATTGGAGAGGCCTTTGCCATGCAGTGGGCGTAGATAGGCTGATGATGATGATGATGATGATGGGATGCTATATAATTGCAATAAAGGAGGGTACAAATTTAAATTTATTAACAATAAAAGTGAGAGCTTGAATTATTAGCTAGGTGCTGGAAACAATGCTCGTTAAGCTTTGCACGGAACGTTTCGCTGTCGGCAGATAACGCGGAGGAATCCGTTATAGGACATTCCACAGGGGTATTGCATCGGGAAAAAGTTCAGTGCCCTTCCACTCCGTGAAGCACGATTACCAGCGCAGCTGGGCACAGTGCAAGGGCTGGAGGAAACAAAACACGTTCGTTTGCCATTTGCGATTTACCACCCTTCTCAGTTAATTGGCTGAATGATGCTTGGAGGGACTAAAGATTTATTCTAGCGGACAAGCACGGAGCGGTCCGTATCCCTCCCGACGGGAATTCTGTAACGTCTACATCTTCACTGTGGACTACGCAATCGTGATAAGTATATGAAACTCGGCATAATGAAAGTGCCGTCTTAGCGGCCAATTGTCATGTAATTAGTTTTGGCACAGTAACCATACTCCATCCGTAAAAATTTCCATTCTGCTGCGCCGATCTGTCCGTGCACGCTATGTGGGGAAACCAATACATATACAGCTTCGCTGTAAAAATGACGTTCTAAAAGCTGACGCTCACCCATTGATAGGTATAATGGGTCCGCTGGGGTTTACGCCCGATGAAGTTCTGTGCTCTGGTGTAAGCAATTGATGCATTGAGCATAGAAGCTGCGAAAGCAAAGGCGGGTAACAAAGCGGCGGGATTAAGCGTGTTTTAGTAGTGATGTTGGCTCTACGAGATGATTACGAAGCATGAAGCGAGCTGCGCTGATTTGAGTGGAGTTTTACTTTGTTTGTACGTGTGCTGTTAGTACAGGTTAGTGATTCATACTCAAGTTTAGGCCGTACGAAGGTGTTAAGGGCTATAGTTCTTAACTGGCGTGAAAAAGCACTCCAGGCTACGTCAATAGTAACCAAGTGTTCGGGAAGATGATGAGCAGATGGAATCTATGTGGGTTGTTCAGGATGCATCTGTTATTTCCCACAGAATTCGACGCACTATATAAATACTGGACTCAACCAGGCACTCTACTTCACATAATATGGGGGTGCGACAAAAACCAGACCTCCCACCCCCTTTTCCTTCCCCTACCCCTGATCAGTGGGAGATATACTGCTGTCCATCTCCCTCCCTCAAGATCAACTTCTGCTGGTCGAGAGGGCCAGTCGAGCCGGAACGGCACATGGTTACCTGAAATGAGGAACCACCCCGCCCAAATTTAGCTCAATAAAATGTTTTGTCTCTTCTCTACAGGATAGCAAGGTACTTGGAAGGTGATGCCTAAGTAATGGGAGTCACGTTAATGGAATATACGTTGGAAGATGCGGCATGCTTACGAGTAAATGATACAATAATTTGCACTTAGATATACGTTATAAGAAGAATAAGTGGAATGTTAAGATGTTCAACGTTCTGACAAACTGATATTTTTCAATGCCCAACTTGACCAAACCACGCATGATACTGCGAATGAAACACATAGTTTTAGTGCTTCATCAACGCCTAAGGTAAAATTTGGTTATTTCTGGGTAACCGCTTCCAGGTTCCCCTTCAGCTACAAAACAAATTATCGTCGTGGTGGCCACAGGGGCTAAATGTGATGAACGATCATGCAGTTTCAATTCGCAGCAATGATTATACCTCGCTTCCCTGCTTATTATTGGCTCTTTGATACACTTGGGGATCTCTGAATTAAGGGCGCAAAAACTTCATAAAGGTGGCCGTTTCAGTTTTGCGCCTCCGTCAGAAAAATAACTGTAGTGACTGAGGAGAGAACCCACGAACGCATGCTCAGTACCGCGACGCTCTTTTATCGAGCATTCGCAGCGGGTAGTTTTTATTGATTGATTGTGGGGTTTAACGCGCCGATGCTACACAGACGATGAGGCGGGCCGTAGTAGAGGGCTCCGGATTAATTTTGACCACCTGGGGATTTTTAACATGCGCCGAAATCTGGAACCCACGGGCGTTTTCGCTTTTTACCTCCATCAGAAAAGCGGCCGCGGCGGCCGGGAATCTAACCCGCGTCCTTGGCCTCAACAACACAACACCACAGCCACTGAGCCACCACGGCGGGTGGTAGTTTTTAATCAAATATGACCATTAAAAGCAACCACACTCACTACAAGCCACTGCACGTGGTTACTTTTTCCTTGTAAGAGTGCCTGTACATGGCTGGTTTAAATAATAGGGCGCAGAATTCGAGCAGAGATGCGTGGGTAGTGAAAGAGACAAGACAGCCCCCACCACGCTTCCTCGCGTATATATGCACGAGAGGAGGAGGAGGAGGAAATAACTTTATTTAGTCCAAAGAAGAGGCCTATTCAGGCCCGTGGCGCTAGACGACGGCCAAGATATCTTGACTCCTGGCGGCGTCTTCGGCCCTTTGGAGGGCCCACTGTTGGATGTCAGGGTTTTCGCTGCGTAGCAAGGTCTCCCATTGCACGAGAACAGACAAAAATATGCATAGAGCCCGCACGCACGAAGGCGGGGTATCATCTCGTGTTGCATCCTGGACTCCTTGAGCCTGGCGCTTTCACACCTTGTCGACGGCGCTTCACTACAAGGGAGAGCAGTTTAAACGCCCGGCCGGCGACTATTGTGGCCGTTCCACCCCGCTGCTATTTTTTGCTCTCAGGCACACGTTGGGAGGACTCGGCTCGGCGCCACCTCTCGCCCCCTCTCATGTGACGACCAGGGGAGGGACACATTTTCCTCACTAGGTTCTTTATCCCTAAAGTATATATATATATATATATATATATATATATATATATATATATATATATATATATATATATATATATATATATATATATATATATATATATATATATATATATATATATATATATAAGGTAAACGATTAGGCTAGTGAAGGTTAAATAGTAAAAAGGGGCGCAATAAAAAACATAACAAGTTTACTTCGAAAACATAACTTTACATCGACGTTTCGGACGGGGACCGTCTATTATCACGCTTGATAAAGGACGGTCCCCGTCCGAAACGTCGATGTAAAGTTATGTTTTCGAAGTAAACTTGTTATGTTTTTTATTGCGCCCCTTTTTACTATATATATATATATATATATATATATATACCAGCTTTTCTTTTATAAACGTAGTTCGCCTACCTCTCTTATCTAGCCAACTTATTGTTTTCACGTTATCGCATTCACAGCAGCATATCACTGTTCTTTCATGTCTAAATTTTGCACTGATGTGCAATTTTTAGTCGATCCGTTACCTAAATACATTCATCCCTTTCCTCTTCAGTAGTGTATCCTTGTGCGTAAGTCGCACATGAATCTCTGCAGGGTAATTTATTGCAATAGACTCTTTATATTGTAGAAAGTAGTGTTGTGCTCGAGGGGTTAGGGTGCGCGTCTGAACCCGTTTGGGCCCGGGTTAGAACCCCTGTAAAGGCAAGTGCATTTCATCTTTTTACAGTTGCGCTGAAAGATTCCGAGCAGAGAAATTTGAGGATGGGCTGATAACTAAGCTAAAGGCATTTTGTGAATAAAAATGACGAAGGATATTCCCTCTAATACGAAAGCTTGGGAGTATCAAAGTCAAAATTAAAAAGAAAGCAATATGATCGTTTCAATCCCCCGTCAAGACATGCCGCAAGTGTTTTACAAATACATCAATGTCAGAGTTTGCGGGCTTAGACCGGAACCTAATGAAATAACACGAACGGCAAGAAAAAACACGTCTCAATTCCTCCCCCTGCTAACTCTGCCATTGAATCGTTTTTCGTTTCTGGGACAATCCAATACGATTAACTGAGTCCGCATAGTATTGCACAATCGCAGTAATATGCATGAAGCCGAGTGAAATGTTCCGTGGGATTCGCATGACTTCAGCCAAACTACGCATCAGGCAAGGGCTCTTCTGTGCAGCCCGCATTCTGTTGCAGCAGATGTCGAAAGCGCTTGGGAACGCTCGCAACGGCCGACCGACTCCGACCGCCATCGCGGTGTCAGGAGAAAGGAATGTGTAGCAAAAGAAAAAGAAACAACTTGAAAGGTCCATCCCGCCCCTCGGTAGATTCGCCCCGCGCTCCGTTGGTCGAAATTCCAACTGTCTCTGCTGACAACCCCACGGCGGAACCTTCCAGCAAAGTAAAGAAAGCATCAGCCATTGTCGACGCTCCGAGCTCCGAGGAGTGCGCGGGTCAGATAGTCGATGCATAAACGCCATGTTTCTTATACAGGCTCCGTACTGTTTGTTTAAGGCGGGAAAAAGAAAGGACTTCACGCCCTTCCGTTGGTTTGCAGGTGATATAGTGATTGAGAAGTGTGCAAGATAAAAAAAAAAAACTCCTCTGTCAAAGCATTATCTTCACGCCGTATCTAGTACAGCGCAAACGAAAACATAAATAATGCTAATGATCCGTTTCTTCAGGCATCATCAAACACCACAGTCAGCCTCGGCTACGTCAGACAAATGGTCACATCAGTCCTGCCATTCCTCATACACCGGATTGGTGATTGACCTAAATAGGGACCAGCCCGCCGCCTGGGTGCCGAAGCGAAGCATTTTATCGTGGAACGTTCTTAGATATTGTAGTCGAGCATTTCGTGGCGGTGGCGGTGTCTGAAGCCTCACCCGCTTTTCAACGCAGAAATTTGGGCTAGTCATGGAAACGACTTCGAGATGGTAAAACGCGCGACAGGACGGGGACACAAGAAGAGACAGTTACACAGGACGATCGCTACACAGGACGAGCGCTAGAAAGTTACAACCGCTGATTGGTTAACCGGCCGCGTTGACGAATCACAATAGGTACTGTTCCGGTCTTGGTGTCCTATTTACAAAGTGCGCGCAGTTTAGTCAGTTCAGGTCACCAGATATGCACAATTCACACTCAAACCTATATATTTTCAACAATCCACGCTGCTTTTTTTAACGTTTCAGCAAAAAAGCGGAAAGCTGGACTTTTTTTTTAGCATTTAGGTTTCGCAAAGAAATTTGAAGAAAAAAGATTATGCCAAAATAGCGCCTTTCTTGATTCTTCAACTTTCATGAACCATAAATAATTCATTTAGGGTTTTTGCAGTGCAGTAAAGGGTCCACAATAAAAAAAAGCAGTTGGGGAGCCTGTCAGGTGAGTTGGGTTAGTGTTCGATGAGCCTGCCCTGTCCAACGTGGTTATTCATGACTGAGAAAGTTGTGTGCAATAAATTTATAGTAGTGGCTTCTCTGAAGCCTTTGAATAAGTTATTGCGTAATCAGCACAACCACCGTGCCACGGAGGCCTTCTCGCAGTAGCAGATGTCTATAAGTAAATAAACCTTGTTGTTGTTGTTGTGTTCTATAGGTCTGACAGCCCCATGACAAATACTTTTCGTTCCCCTAACCTAATATCGAGAATCATTATGCTAGTTTTTTTTATTCGTCCGCTAGTACATAGGTTTATCGACTGTCGCTGAACGCGTAAACCTTCATTGAATGTTATTACATTAATTTTATTATTACTTGTACTATTTGTTCGACATCATCTATGCTAAAAGTTTTGCTTTAGGTTTTTATTCTCGCGCCAGTACAAGGCCTATCCGCTGTCTCTGGGTACGTTAATAAACGCTCGATTGATTCATCTATTGATTATATGTTCTATGTGCCAAAACAAAGGCTCTTCGGCTGTCCTAACTTGTTCATATATTAAATGTGTGCATTGTGTTCTCTAAATGTTTTTGTGGTCTGTGCACCAGCATAATGGTCGTCCGCCGGCTTTTGGACACGCTAGTGAACAATTGATTAATCGATTGTTCACTTGGATGGGCTATAGAGGTGTCCCAGTAAATCCATATATCCTACCGTACTTGGGAATTTCAGTGAGCTAGAAAAGAAAAGTGGAATGAGGAAGTGGCGTTACCAGCCACGTCTGGTTTTTACCGCTTGATAGAAAAAATACGTTGCTCATAATTTACGTTGAACATATACGCAATGAAGAACGACACACCATGGGATGAATCAATTCCTTAAAATTAATTCTTACGCAGTTTAAATCCACGCATGTTTCCCCACCCCCACCGTATTATGCTAACGATGTTTTCAAAAACTCGCTTTTGGCAATTTGGCTCTTTCTCCCCAGCTAAACTGAATTGCGGTCGTTTTTTCATTTGTGTGCGTGCGCGCGCGCGCGCGTGTGTGTGTGTGTGTGTGTGTGTGTGTGTGTGTGTGTGTGTGTGTGTGTTTGGGCTTTTTCTTTTTTTTCCCTTAATGTTCTAGCTTTTAGCTTGTATATATTGAACATGTATGTCCTTGTTAGCCCTGTATATATGTATATATGTATCCTCCCCTTCTCTCTCTCATCTCCCTTTCCTGTACATCTGTGTTCCCCATTCTCCACACCCCCCACACCAGCTCGCGTTCCGGTGCCCACCCTTAGGTGAGACAAACTACGCCTTCTGGTGGTCTTTTCTTTTCATGTTAACAATAAATTCATTCATTCATTCATTTGGCTCCTCATCACAGGCCACCGCATGTTTATTAGCCTGTGTAGCGTTGGCGAGTTAAACCCCACAATAAATAAATAAATAAATAAATAAATAAATAAATAAATAAATAAATAAATAAATAAATAAATAAATAAATAAATAAATAAATAAATAAATAAATAAATAAATAAATAAATAAATAAATAAATAAATAAATAAATAAATAAATAAATAAATAAATAAATAAATAAATAAATAAATAAATTGCATCTATGGTTTGCTTAGCACGACAAAAAACAACCAAACAAATGCGAGGCAGGAAAGAGGAAGGCGACAGTACAAACGCTACTCACCCAGATTTCCACTCTCCAGTCCTCCATTTAAATCGTTTGGTTATGTACAACACAACGATAAAAACTATTGCATACGTTATGGCACTTCGTAAAAAGTATAAAGCAGAACATTTCTTGCTTTCTCTGACGCGAATTGTTCTATGACGTGATTAGTTTCTTTGTGTACACTGAGTAGAACAAGATCCACCAATATACCTGTCCTGGACTATTGATGTCCGCAAATATGAAAGCAGCAATTTCCGGGGGGTGTCAATGTTATTTCAGAAACAGGAATTGAAACTGCTGCAGTTCGGTTTTTTTGAATGGCGATGCGGTGGTTGGGCAATGCAGTCTGATTTCCACACTGCACATTAAATTTGGGTATTTCGTAAATCCTTGACACGTTCAGATCGACCGGCCTTGGAAGCAGAAGTATACAATATAAAATATCTTCACGAAGGCTCTTTGCGTTTATGTCAGAACGGCAAAGCTTTACAAAACTGCATAAATTTATTTTTGTAGATTTTTAGATGTATTTTATTGGTGCCGTGTAGCACAGTTTGATAACGTCCAGGATAAAAGACAAATCGGGATTTGCAAGGCATTTGCAAATTTGCAAGGCTGAGCACACGCAAGGTATCATGCTCACCACATCTCGTCAAAACGGCCTGTCGCAGAGCGACAGCGAATGGTATTACTGCCACTTTACGTTGGATGCCTGGTCACCACGTGATTGAGAGGAACGAGAGAGCTCGCGACGCGGCGCACGCTCCTCTTCAACCGGGCTGTTTTAGTTCTCTCGCAGCTTCCTGATTCCGCCACACACACGGGCCAACCACGCCCGAAACAATCTATGAGCCGTAGGAAATACGGTTACCTGCACCCACAACCTCGAGGGCAGCAGAGTGACGGGCAGGTGCTGCTGCCCAGGCTAGAGCACTGCACGGGCCTGATTTTAAGGCCCGAGCCCGGCCCGAGCCCAACCCGGGCCCGTAACACCTAGCCCGAGCCCGGTCAGGGCCCGGGCATTCATAAGTGAGCCTGGCGTGAGCCCGGCCCGGGCCCGCCATCTCAAGCCCAGGCCCGGCCTGGCCCGGTAATTTATTTTTTGGCCTAGGGATGGCCCGCGCGTGTGTGACCAGGCCCGGTCTTTGACGCTGAAGAAAGTTTGTTTATTATATTCCGGGCGATCAGACGGAGCATCTAGTTTGTACAAGCATCTCATGAACTGAAACGTAAAAAATAATGGTTTAAAAGTGCACGTAGTTTAGCTTTCACCGTCTGCACGTAGTTTAGCTTTCACGCCACATCGGCGTAATAATAGCTCGTATTCTTGCACGAGAGACATCATCACCTTTGATTACCAGACTCTTGGCAACTTCACGTGGTTGTCTAGGCCACAAGTTGGTATTGCTGAAATTTTTTGATCCGCATTTGAATCAACGAGTATGTACGTGCGTTGAAATACTTCACCTGCAGTGGTTGTTAAGCGGTGGTGTTTCTCTGGCACGCGAGTTTGATCCCCGGCCACGGCAGCCGAATTTTGATTGGTGCGACATCTAAAACACAAGTGTACATACATAGACATAGGTGCAAAGCTCCAGGATATCTGAATTAATTCATTCCCCTCTTGGGCATTCCTTGTAATCGTATCTTTGGTATATTATACACCAAAATATAAAATCTTGATACAGTACAAAAAATTTCATTAAAATTGCAGTATAGTGACCATCAGACCTAGCAAAACACGTTTTTAAAACAATGCGTACAAATAACAGCAAGAAGCGCGCAACAATAAACCAAGAATATTCATTTTGATGCTCTTTCCTACACTTCACGTCTGACCTATTAACGGCCGTGCCTATGAATTCAAGCCCGAGCCGGGCCGGGCCCACGGCGTCGAGCCCGAGCCCGGCCCGGGCCCGCGGCATTGAGCCCGGGCCGGCCCGGGCACGCCGATAATCGACTTCGGTCCCGGGCTTTCGGGCCGGCCCGGGCCCGTGCAGTGCTCTAGCCCAGGCTATGTCCAGGCTTCGTTCTCACCCAGACGTGCTCGAAATGGAACGATCAGCTCGTCTTGTTCCTTCATTATTCTGCCAACAGCCGCCCCAAGACACGACCCGCCGACCCAGGCGCACCTCCGGGGCCACTCAATCATGACTCCGGACTGGCTATAACGTGGCAAATCTTTTTAAATTTACAAGGTTCGTTAATCAGAGACCGGTAAAAAAGCCGGTGATACTTAGTTAAACGTGGTCTATACTCAACTGTTGGCTGCCGGTGAATGGGAGGCGAGGAACCAGTGACGCAGAAAACACTGAGACATTAGGTGCATGCTTGATTGCCCCGTGGGAAAAGTGACACCACTGCCTGACAGTTTGGTTTAGCCCAATGGTTTTCCTCTGCTTGCGTCATTCCCCCTGCGGTTGAATCTATTTTTATTCTGTCAAACAAGAAAAAGAAAAGAAGCAAAGAAAAACAGGAGAGAAAACGCACTTATTTGTTACCCACCCACGTCCCTGCTGAATCACCTTACGAAGAGCCATGAAAAGCGTTTCATTGTTTCGGTCATTCTCGACCCAACCCCTCTGAGTAAGACTCAACAATATTTTTCCACACAACAAGCATGTATCTGAAGCCACAGCCTTTCTCGCATGCGAATCCCCTCGCAACAATGCGACGCTGACATTGCAAATGTAGGCTGGCCAAAAATCGTGCCCTTCCTTCGTCGTAAACGTTGCACTTTCCTCTTTGTCTTAAAAGACCCATGTGCGTGCGAACGGGCGTCGCACCGCGTAGGGAAATCTGTTAAGCCCAAATCGGCGCTTGCCTTACGGCCCGATAAGACACACGCCAACTCCGGCGTGCCCAGGCAGCGCACATCTGGCGCCCGCCTGGGGTATCTGAGAGCCTGCAGGATGTTCGCCGCAACGGATCCGGACACCTTACATCCGGGACATCGAACCCCAAGCACCGAGAAACGCTGAAAGAAGGCGCGCGTAGGAAGCGCGGAAGTGGAAAAGTGCTTCGGCGCTACAGTGTAGCCTCTCGCCCATTGATGCTGCGGCAGCCATTGGCAGACGGCGTCCATCGCGCACGGCATTGCGTAGATGGCCCGATCTGGCTTCTCGGTGAGCAATCTGGATCGCTGAGGCGCGCCGTGTACTACATAGCCAGACTTGCATGCATCCGCGGGAGCAGGCAGCCGCGGCCGTAATCACGCGCGCCGCTGCGGCGAAAGCTGCGCCCAGCTGAGGAAGTGTGCGCACGGGTGCGTGCAAGACGGCGGCCCCGGCAGAGTCGCATGGCTGGACACCGGCCCGGGAGGCCTCGAGGGCCCCCGACGCCCCGGAGGAGCTCTTTTCCTTCTCGGCGGAAAGGCACACTTCCTCGTGAAACGTACACAAGCCCCACAGGGGCACTCTATACCGAGGGCTTTAATCGAGGCAAGACAGCCAGACAGGGCGGTCATTCCTGGAGTTCCTGGAAGGAATTAACGAGCTCGTGATGAGCGCGGTGGCCGTCACTGGCAGTTTTGCTCAACAAAAGTTGGCGCTCCCGTTAAAGGCCACGTTTATCGTTGCCACCAACGGGTATTTTTTTTATTTTTATTTTTTTTGTGGGTAAGGCGAAACAGGCCTCTGCTCTCTGATACGAAACTCAGATGTATACGCCATTTAGGAGATCGTTTTTGTGCAAAACATGGCATTTTCTGTACGAGGAAGCGGCATTCCCTGTGACATTTTCACTTTTGGTTGCACAATTACTACGCAATGACTGCACCATACACCATCCCATCGCGTGCTTATATGTAACGATAAACACCTTCAATAAACATGTTGAAAGTTTGCGCACCAACGTATAGTCTGTCTTTTCCACTGTCCTTGTCCCTCGTCTAAGTATAAGCATCGCGCGCTAAATTTTAATTCAATCGTATAGATGAACGAGTTCATAGATATAGTTAAATGCATAACCGCAGAGGACAAGCCAAGATAACGTTTAATTAATTCATAAATGTAGAACAACACAGGCACGGGTAAACCAAAGCCTTCAGTAGGGTTGTGTGGTGACGCCCTGCAGCAGTGAAAGTTTCACAGGGACGCGTTTGCCCACAGCTTACAGTTATAAAACGTTAGAGCAAATACAAAACACAGGAAGAAAGAAACTGCAAAGTGAAACAAAATGAAACACTGTTAAGTACTTCGGCTCAGCCTTTCTAAAAATAAAAAAAAGGCTGACCGATCTTAGCTTCCCTAGCAAAAAAAAAACAAAAAAAAACAACAAAACAGGTAATCTCCGGTAGTTAATTAAAGCTAACTGCAACATTCCGAGGTTGTATAGCCCTACCGCAGTGCGTTTGAGCTCTTTCTATCACATAGAAAGATACATGTCGTAGAGAAAAATACTTTGTGTTACAAAACTTGTAATCACTTTTCCAAAAAAATTTCAAAACTACACTTTATTTAAATTCATTAGCAAACTAAGCAATCCTAATCTTGGTTATTCTCGAGTAATGTTATAAATTTAGTACACTTTCAGCAACGTTTTTCAGTATTCGAGTTATTCTGTTTTTCCATGTTGAAGAACATCTCAAAATAGCGCAAGCTATTGCCATCACCTTTCAATAGGCCCTCCCACACTCGGGTATAAAGTAAAAGGAATAACCTAGCCCTTGCTCAATTCGGGTTGTACGGTATGGTAAGGGTTTGGACATTTCCTTTAAAAAGTTATAGGGTTATTGGAGAAATTGTGGTGAATACATTAAAAACTTAAATCTTAACCGGGAAACGCCGGTATTGAAGACCAGACGGCTTTGAGGGTTATTCGTGTTCTGACGCTGGTTGGTCACCCTGTGGTGCAGTTGGGTACATCACAAAGGCGCCCAAATGCATGCATGGTTGACATTCACTGACCATGTCGGGCGTTGTTTTCGTATAGTGTTGAAGACTGCACACTGGCGCAGTCTTCAACACTATAATATTATTGCTACCCTTTCACGTTTCCAATCGACACTAGCGTCTCTTCCACCCTGCTTACATGCAAGAAAACTGCTCGCGTTCTTGTCCCTGTCACTGTGCGCTGGCCCACCAGGGGCACAATGTGGCTTCCGGGAGGCCTGTAGGCGTTTAGCCCAACCAGCCGCCATCTGAGTGAGCTGCGAATGTTATACAACAGCAGAAAATCTGCCTAAAGCACACAACACCACCCTAACAGTAATAAATAACAGGAAAACGAACCTAACGTCAACTAAACAACCTAAATTGTAAGAAAATAACGTACATATATGTTTACCAGAGCTAGTTCTGCCAGCCCTTTGCTGACATTAGCCGCAGCGGTGGCTCAGGGGCTAAGGCGTTGCGCTGCTAAGCACGACGCTGCGGGTTCGATTCCCGGCCGTGTCGGCCGCTTTTCTGATGGAGGCGAAAAGCAAAAACACCCGTGCGTACGAGATTTCGGCGCACGCTAAAGGTCCCCAGGTGGTCAAAATAATCCGGAGGCCTCCACTACAGCGCGCCTCATCGCCTGCGTTGCGTCGGCGCGTTAAACCCTACAATCAATCAATCAGCCTTTGCTGGCATTAATGGGGAGCCTAAAACAACCCAAAGGAAAAAAAAAAAAACCAGCCAAATAAAAAAAACTGTAACCCGAAGCCCAAGAAACACGGAAGCAAACAGCAGTGTTAGAAAACATTCAACAAAGGTAGCCGAAGCCGACATGAAAGACAGAAATTTACAAAAACGGACGTGAAACAGTTGCTGACACTTACCTAAAGTGAAAAAAAAACTACCCGATAATATAGTTATAATGCACAAATGTGTCATAAAGAGATTGCACGGGCGATAAGAAATATTATCCTTCAGGTTATACTAAACCATTAAAAAAACAGCGCTCACAGGATGCAAACTCGACTTTACAAACTTGCTATCTGGAAGAGGAGCCACAACACTACAAGACGAGACGGTCCCGCGTGATTAAGGGGGACTCACCTGTTAACATTCCTATGAGAATTACTACTTCATGACCCACGGACTTAAAAACCATCTTGCGCCAATACGAATCCCTTTTACAAATACACACCGATGTTCACACCGCCTCGTTTGTTCATTTTAAAGATACGTCTTCTCTGTACTGAAATAAACAAATAAAACTCTTGCTTGCTAGGCAGATAGCGCCATCTAGTGAAAACTAGACAAACCAAAATGGGTTTCTTGTGTATTTTTTATTTCAGTAAACAAGTGATACATTTTTCAAAAAAGCAAGCTAGGCCCTTAGGAACATTGCTACGAATTTGTACAATCTTTTGTATGGGTACACGATGCTTTTTACGTCCATAGGACATGAATTAGTCAGTCCCTTAGGAATGTGAGCAGATGCGTCTAAAATAAAGTGTCAGAAGAACGTCTATACATGTTTAACGTGTCTACAGATGGCGGAATGGGTCACTTGCCTGTGCTCACTAGGAAACGCCTATATGCTCTCGGGAGACGGGACTGGAAGAAGACGGATGACTCGTTGGAGGGATAAGGTAGGGACATTTGGTGCCAAAGAATGTATTCGGACAGCACAGGATGGGAACAGTTTGAAATATATGGGAGAGGCCTCTGTGCTAAAAATGGCAGAAGCAGTTGACGATAGTGTGATACATACACACATACACCCCGACATACATACTTACATACATGCATGACCACGTGTATGCATGCATACATGTATAAATACACACATACATACCCCATACGTACATACATACATACATACATACGTACATAGGTACATACATACGCACATAGGTACATACATACATCCATTCATACATACATGCATGCATACATACATACGTACGTACATACGTGCATAGGTACACATACATACATACATGCACACATTACATACATACATACATACATACATACATACATACATACATGCACACAAACGTACATACATACAGAAAAACCAAGTCAAGAACGCCAAGAAAGGCTGGGGAAGTGCATCTTTTTTGTGGTTGTAATAGACTTCTTTTCGAAATGTTTGAAAGAAAGAACGAATGCGGAGAAAAACATGCTGCCCAGGTGGGACCTGAACCCACGAGCTTCGGAATACTCTTCCAATGCCATACCAACTGAACTACCGGAGAGGCTTGCTCACCTCCACTTTCTTGAGTATATATGGGAATTTTATTGTATAGTATGCGCGAAGACGGTAGCCAGCGCCACTACGACAACTCTAAGTGAACCCTGGGACATTCTTTTAACCCCCCGGGCAGTGACTGCGGCCGCATAAAAATCCGTACCTCCCTTTCTGCTCGGACGCGAATGACACGCATTTCTTTGCGCTAGGCTGGCACGCGTCGTCTTATAGCGTAAGGAGGACACTCCGCGACCTACAGCTGTAAGATTATTGCGCTGGGAAAATTCAAAGCAGCGATATCAGTGCGTACCTTCTTTTGACCCAGCTCGTTGGGATGTTCCTCCAGCTAGAAATGCCGCAATATTTCTCGGCGTTACTGAGACGCAGGATCATTGAAACTTTCATATATGCAGATGTCACAGTAACGCCACCCGCGTGCTCGCAAGGCAATCTAAACTGGAATACGGATTCTAGGAGAAGGCAGAGAACACAAGGTTCAACAGTGACAAACTGCCGACCACAAGCTTCTGGTGGCATTTACATAACTTTGCTCCAACCTTGAAACATTATTGGATACCTCAATGCAAGATGCCTCTTAATATTTGCCATCGAATGATAATAAATGCCTACTTTGATGATTAGCTCGGTGAGCTTGATAATTAGTGCCCAATATTTTCCTCTGTCATGTACGAAAATTCTAGGCGAACGCAACGTGTATTAAAAAAAATTAGACCTCTGTACTAACTGTCGATCCAAATAAAATTAACTCCTGCACCTCTGTGACTTATAAGTGACGGCGTCCCTAGTAGAAAAACGACCGCTTCAAGAGGAGTCTCGCAGTGCGAGCTTAAACTCGGCAGTAGCGAGAGGTGGCCGTCCCGGCCAGTGTACCACAGATGGAGGGAGGGGGAGAACAAGTAGCGAAAGTTACCATCGGCAACAACTCTCCCAATTACAAGGCGGCATGATGAGCAGCGGCGCAACATGTAGGCGACATATCGAAGTCATTAGAAAGCGCTGAGGCGGATCATAGCCCCGCGACAACGCGAGGAGAAGCAAGGCGCCTCAGGCATTAAGCAGGATATTCATGATTTCGCATTCCAGAATAAGTGCTTAGGTGTGCTCAATTTTTTTTTTGCCGGATAATTGGGCAGGTCACGCAGCTACACCGGGGAGTTTACGTTCGCATATCACAGCTCTTTTCCTTACCCCGAATCCTGCTTTCGACATTTCATCCTTGCCAGCGGCGCGGATACATCTTCCAAAACAGACCAAACTTTCTGTCCAGAAAATATACGTCTCGGCTTTCTCCTCTAATAAAGAGCCTTCTCTCTCTCGGAAGACATCCTCCCGAACCTGGCTCATTGCTTCTCTACTCGAACTCCTGCGAGCCAACGAAATCTTCATCAACAAGCACTATGGTTAACGCCAGTTACACTCTCAAAACCCCATGCATGTGGTGCGCTCCTGCGACCATACCACGCCGCCCGCACTGGCATTCCCTCAACAAAGCGCCTCTACATCCCCACATTTGGTCCTGCCCAAATTCAACCGTTACTACGATTTCTCACCCCAAGCAACAGTCCGACGACGCCCACATAAATATGCCCTCACTTAGTGGACACTCGCACCCTTGACCTCATTGCACAGTCGGGTTTCTCCTTATGTCTAGCCCGAGGAGTTTAAATGAGCTTGCTCCTCCCGCCTTGACGCAATCCCCACATGCGTCCCTTCATTCTCCCACAACAACCACGATTAGATAAGACCCTACCCAATCACCAGCCCACGTCGTATACGAGAACATTCGCAATGTCAAAAATCGCCAGATATCTTGCTGGCAGTCGATGGGTCAGTGATTGTTGCCCAATGGTACACTGCTCTATAAAGCCTATGTCGACGGTCTACTGAGTTAGTCTCCCTGTCCTCCAGAAGATTCCGGCTACAAGCAGAAAGCAGCTAGATGCGGCCAGAAACAACTGCTTCCGTATCTGCCTCGGCCTCCCAAAAAGGCCCCTCACCCTTTAGGGAGGGTCAGTGGTCACCTACGTGATTCGGTTCCAGGAAACTGTGTGAATACATCTACAACATCGACTGCCGCGACGCGAAAATTTATATATTAACACGCATGGTAGCAAATGGCGACTCGAATTTCGGCCAAGCACTCAACACACTAAATCTTTACATTCCCTCCCAGGCACCAAAAGCAATGCCATCTAATTTCCCGCCTGGACCATTTCGCCCCTGCATATCAGATGCAAAATCCCCGGAATCGACTGCAAAAAGAGCATGCCTCGAAGTGGACTTCTGCAATTAACACTTCACCACATTAGCCGGCTGTGCTTTCGCGCAAACAACATCTTAACAGACAGCTCATGTACACCTGACCGCAGTTCCTCCGGGATCTTTATTCCGTCTACTGGCCAGTCGTTCTCCTAACGCTTCGAGCGGGCGACATTACCTGTGACAGCCGAGCTTCACGAAATCAAGGAAGCTATACACTAACTTTAACCCCAGCAGCCGAGGCAATGGACCATTTTCACGGACTGAAAGGCAGCTTTCAAAGCCTGTAACGAAGTGACTGCTTCACCATTCACGAACATGTCTCTCATGAAATCACATACCTGCATCACCTTTCCAACGATGCTGGACACCGTATAACATTTCAGTGGCTTCCTGGTCACTGAAATGTTCTAGGAAATGGTTAGGCAGATGAAGCTGCTCGCAGGGGCCTGGAAATGCGTAATGTAAGGAAGGTTTTCTTCACTAAGCGTGATGCCACAACTATGGAGAAGGCACTTGTTTTAACGGAGCGGAACTGTCTCTGGTACCTTTCAGAGCACCATCATGCCTTCCTAAGACCCATAGACCCTGAGCTCAGGATGAAGCTTCCAGAGGTAATTCCGAGCCGATTAGAAACGTATTATCGAATACGTCTCAACGCAGTGCTCACGAAATCATACATTTTTTTCTACTTGGTGCCATCACAAACCCTTACTGCGACAACTGCGGATTGCTGGAAACTGTGGAGCATTTGCTGTTAGAGTGCTACGCATATATGCAACCAAGGTGCAGTCTTGTTCAAAAACTAGGGTGCCTCAGTCCAGGACCAATGACCTTGAAAGTACTCTTCGGTCCATGGCCCTCTCCACCAACTCTACGCAAAGTACTGGCGGCGTTGTTCGATTATCGGGACGTAATTGGCGTCATTGAAGCAATTTAAAGTTTAGAAAAACAAATCTACAAACTGCTTCATCGCACTACTGACTCAAACTGAACGTTAATTTTATGTTATTGTCTCTCTTTTATTTCTTTTCTTTCGTCCTCTTTTTTCCGCCCTGTCATGTATCGGGCCTTTTCTTTCCTCTCTTTCCCTTTCCCCCCAGTAGCATGTCGATGTCGCATTCTCGTACAATAAAGAGCCTTCTCTTTCTCCCTTTCTCTCTCTCTCTCTCTCTCTCTCTCTCTCTCTCTCTCTCTCTCTCTCTCTCTCTCTCTCTCTCTCTCTCTCTCTCTCTCTCTCTCTCTCTCCTAAATAAATGCTGTGTTCCTCTTCAATGTTAAATAACATTCTTTACAGAATTATGGCAGCATTTAGCCGTAATTCAAGTTGAGGGCGCCAGCTTTTGTAGAGCCCTTAGCAAGTGCAACATGCAAGTAGCTAGATGGATGACCATAGCCAGAGGACACGAGTTCGATCCTGGCCGCGCAGGCCGTTTTCCTGACGGAAGCAAAAAATAAATACGCCCGTGTGCCGAGATTAAGGATCCACCGGTTGTCTCAATTAACCCGTAGCCTTGGAACTTCGGAGCCAATCATAGCGCAAGTGTAGCTTCGGTGCCTAAAACAACCAGAATTAGATTTTTTATTGACTGTAAATGCAACAACATGCTCGTGTTAATTTTAAGCTGTTCTCTGTTAAGAAACACTCTCCATAGCTACGGGCTGTTATTTTTGCGGCTGCGTAGTCGAGATACGCTGGGAAGATGAAAAGAACCAGCTATGCGGCTAAGCCAAGCGCGAAAGCAGCGATTCACTGTCACGGTCCGGCCGCGCTGTTGAGCCGTGGCAAGCGGCTGGGCTGCCCAGCGAGACGCCGGCGTACTGCACGGCGAGCACGCACCCGCCCGCGCTCTCCCACATTGCGTCGCTGCTGAAGGCGGTGAATAAACAGGCGCTGCTAACTATAGGCCGGACTGCGGGAGCCCGCTGCTTTCCCACTGTTCGTCCGAGCGCTGCGTTTGTTTGCTAATAGGGGCACGAGAGATAAAAGGAGAACGAAAACTGAAAAAAAAAGGAGCAGGAAATACTTCCTCGATGAAATCGCACCAGAGCGCCGGCGTACGCAAGTAGAGAAGACAAAGCAAGGACGTGGGCCGAAACGGAAACAACAGAGGCAAGACGAAACCGCTTTCTGCGCCTTCCTGCTGTGCCATAAACGCTCAGACTGCGCTATTGCTGTTAGACAAACAGGAGGAGCAGAGCCGGCCAGAACCTTTTCGGCGAATTTCAAAATGTGGGCGGATGACTGCTCTGTTTACATTCCAGTTTGTAGAGCATTACTGCTCCTGTGACTGCGCTAGTTCCCATAAGGTGAAAACGGGACAAAAATAATCCGGACGACATATTCATGATAAAAAAAAAATAATTCAGTGCACAAAACTTAACAAGCAAACATCATCGGATACTGTTAGCACATATCTAACAGTGGATAGAACAAGTGGGAGAGAGTGTTGAGTCGTATTATGGATAGGAAAAGAAAAAAGTTGCAGAGACATCTAGGTTTGTATCATAAGATGTAAGGCACGATAGCGATACTTCCGATCTATGATTAAAGGTCATCGAAAAGAGAAAGACAAGCAACGACGGTTTTTAATCGCTGTTGCCGAGAGCAGACAAAGGCTCTCCGCGCTTCTATGGCTTAAAATGTGAGCGTAAAAGATTGCGGATGCGAGGTGTTGGTAAGTTTTAGTGAGGAGGCGTAATTGTCAGTGTTTATTTGGGATGTCAAGGCCGGGCTGAATAATTTTGCTTTTTTAGAAGAGAGAGAGAAAGAGAGAGAAGATCTTCGTTCAGGAAGAAATAATTGTGATAGGAAAATGGGGTGAAGAGATGACAGGGAACTCAAAGGTGGAATCTGAGTCTACGGCACAGATGCAGCAGCTCCTTCCCTTGCCCTCTCAATAAGCTCACGCTGATCTTAAGGTAACGATATCTCGAAGAAGTGGAATATGTTATTTGAGTTGTCCTCTAACCATACCCTTGGACATGACTAGGTTGCGTGGAAGAGAGTGGATGTTTCCCATATTTTAGCAGAGTTTTAAGTTAACGTCTGATTTTCCCACCGAATACCCTAATGCTCATGGATTTTCAGATACTTGTGTTGGTTTTTCGTCCACAGAGTTTGTGATTCTTCGGCATTAGGACCTCGTTGTAGCAAAAGGAAAGATGTTGTTCCTAGGAATAGCATGAGGAATAGCTCTTAACGTTTTTCGAGGAGGGCAGTGTGGTAGTCGTGGTCACAAGGAGCACGGTATGTGAGTTCATGTGCCTTTTGGTCAGTGCGTCGTTCTCTTCCAGACCATTGGGTCC
Source organism: Haemaphysalis longicornis (assembly GCF_048455015.1). NCBI lineage: Eukaryota > Metazoa > Arthropoda > Arachnida > Ixodida > Ixodidae > Haemaphysalis > Haemaphysalis longicornis. Next base: position 357,563,910 of record NW_027526203.1, on the reverse strand, counting down.
GGGTGTCCAGGTGACGTTGTTAACTTTTTCTATTGTGGATGGGAATATGTTACCGAAGCGCTTGGGTAATCTGCTTGCGGAAAACAGTATAACGGCCTTTGAGAGTCTGTAATGACGTTACGCTTCTATTTGATATTTCCGATATTCGGATTGCCTAGAAGATGGCTCCAACTTCCACTTGTTTGTTCTTGTATGTTGGAGGGCCATGCGGTCACAAAGGTTGCCAGAGTAGTCAACTAACACAATTGGAGCTTCGTGCTTTTGTACGTCCAGGAGTCGGTGCATGCTGTGGTCTCATGATATTGGAACTTCCCCCCAATGAACTTGATCCTGCCATATCGCCTCTTCCTGCGTAGGATTGGAGCCATACTATTAGTTGAGAGTTTTTACGCGGGGTCGCTGTATCGGTGCCATATCTATCATGGCCTGCAGTAGTTTCTTTTCAAAGGGGTGGGGGTTGCTGGTCGGGGGGTACGATGACCCCTCCCTATTTTGTTTTAAAGCAAAGCTTTTTACCTCTACCCCCCAAGGGTTCTTTCGCGACCGTTGGTGTCACCAGAAAACTCCAGCGAACAAATAAAAGAATTTACCGGCACCGCCGCGAATCGAACCTGGAACTAATAGACTAACAAAGCGAGAGCCCGTTGTCTTACCGATTTAGCTACGAGCCCACGCGAAGACGGGAAAGACAGGTGAAATAGGGCGGTAAGTTGGGCGAGTTGGTTACTGACTAAGGAAATCATCGTACTAGCGAACACTAAACAGAGACAAAGGTAAAAGAGGCGACGAAACACACGCTAGAACTTCAACTCAGTTTATGCCAGGTGGTGTACTCACCAAGCCCATCTGTGGGTTTACCCCCTGCGTTCTCGCTGAATGCCACGTGAAAGCGTCACGCGGCCACTCACGCCCGTCTAGCGGCCCTGTGCGCACCTTGCTCATGTGCTAAGAGTTACAAAAATTAAAGGAAGCTAATACCAATGCATGGCATCTCACTTCTAGTACGCAAATGTGCTAAAGCCTGTGGCCTCCGGTGTCACAGCTCCTTGTCGTCCGCCCTCACATCTCCTTCTCGTCCGCCCTCACGCCAAATCAAGGAATACATTCAAATACTCCTTGATGGCCAGGCCATCACTACAAGCCCCAGCATCAAGATCCCGGGCCTACATCTCGAGGCTAACACCAAAAGTGACGTCTCCTTGCAGCGCCTCAAAAACAGCATTAATCAAATCATACACATGATCAGGCGACTTGCCACCAAGAAGCGAGGCCTAAAGGAATCCGGTACCTTTCGATTAATTGAAACTTTTTTCCTCTAGAGAGTCACTTACGTCAACCCCCTGTCTTCTCGACAAGGAAGACATAGAGATGCTTTATATAATGATTAGAAAGGCGGTCGAGCAGGCCATTGGTCTTCTCATGAGTGCGTCCACACACAGGCTGCTTAGCACGGGGCTCCACAACACGGTGGAAGAGCTGATAGAAGGCCATCTTTCTAAGTAGAAGGTCCAACTCAGAACTGCGGTGGGTAACCGCATGCTTCACCAGATTGGCTGGGCAGCCCAGAATGTCACTCCGCTTGACGTACACCCAGACTCTTGGCGACTAAAACTAAAGATGCTCCCTTTGCTTAGAAATATGAACCCCTCACATGACGAGGGTCACCGAAAAGCACGGCCTCAAGCGCTAAACACCACCCTCGCTGGGGATCATGCAGTTATCTACACAGACGCCTCTAAACATCGAGGGCAGCAATACGCCATCATCGTGGCTACCTCCAGAACCAACCTCCTTGCGTGTACCTCGCTTAGGACCCAAGAAATGACGGCAGCAGAAGAGGCAGCTATCACCTTGGCTATCGCTCAACCAGGGGTTCGGAGGGTAGTCGTCGATTCCCAGCAAGCCTACTGGAATTACCAGTAGGGTTGGGTGTCCTGACCTGCACTGCGGGTGCTAAAAACCACTCCCCAAACGGTTCCATTCAACTCATCTGAACACCCCCTCATGCTTCAATGGAGGGCAACAAATACGTCCACTCAACAAGCCTGCGCTTTTACCTCCCGTGCTATGGAGCTGCACGAGAACAGTCACCCGCTTGTCACGTTGAGGGAGATAACCCAGCATTATCGCCTTCTGAGACAGACCGTACCTTCGCCTTACCCTGACCTTTCCATAGAACAACAAACTACCCTACGGCTCATACAATCCGGGCTCCTTCCCACAGCCTACGCGTCTTCACTTTATGCATCCGAATCGCTACGACGCTGAATGTAAATTTTGTTCAGAAGTAGGAACACTCCGCCCCGTAATCTGGGTGTGCGACTTTAGCCCTGAGCACCCGCCTCTCTTTCGGTCAACTACCCAACAAGAGCAATGGGAGATGCTGCTGTCCAGGACCTCTCTACCTACCCAGCTTCAGCGGGTGTACAGAACACAGGCCGCACGGGCTGCATATGGGCCCCACAGAAGAAGGAATCACTCTTCAGGGCTGCACGTATACCGTTCAGAAATCTGAACAGAAGTATTTCTTCCTCCTTCTCCTCCTTCTCTTCCGCAAATCTCGTCACCTCCGTCCGCGGCGCAGAGACGGAGAAGTCAGATCGTCCTAACACCGGGTGGAGCTTTAATTTTATAAAAAAAGTTTCCACTTTTTTGCTACACCAATACAACTAAACCAAACACGTTCATGCATCATGCATTGATTTAACCTTACCAAGAATATCTCTTTGAAGTAATAAATGGTGTGGTTAAGTGCATTTCACTTTTCTCTGGTTTTACTATTTGTAGAGCGATGTGAGTGAATTTAAGTGACGTCGCATGGGTAATCGTTATGGGTGCCATTTGCAGCTTTGCTTTCCAACCACATTCACGGAGTGGATTGGTGGGATTTTTTTTCCATACGCTTTCTTGGTGCTAGGACAGAGGTTTCTTCGCTTTCTTGAAATGCGTTAGGAAGACACAAATTGAGACATACTCATCGTCATTATAACCAACATCCTATTTAGGACGACTGCAGGGTGAATAACTCTCCAATTGACCTTCACCCGCTCTTTTCCTTATTGTTATTTTATCCTTGCATAGAGAGTATGACGTTACCCTTCTTCTAGACCCACCCGCCGCGGTGGCTCAGTGGCTAAGGCGTTGCGCTGCTGAGCACGAGGTCGCGGGTTCGATTCCCGGCCGCGGCGGCCGCTTTTCTGATGGAGGTGAAAAGAAAAAACGCCCGTGGGTACGAGATTTCGGCGCACGATAAAGATCCCCAGGTGGTCAAAATTAATCCGGAGCCCTCCACTACGGCGCGCCTCATCGCCTGCGTTGCGTCGGCGCGTTAAACCCCACAATCAATCAATCTTCTAGACCCGTCTGTGCATGTTCATCCAGTTACCCTGGGGTCCGCCCTTTGTTAGTTCGTCGCACGGTCAAAACTGCGAGGTTGACGACTGCCTTATATGCTGTCCCGATGATGTTTGGTTCGGGTAAATTTGTGGCACGGTTCGGGTCATGATCAGTGGTTGCATGAGTCTTATCCTTTTTTTTTTTTCTTGCTCTGCTCTCGCTTGGGCGTTTCGTTTGTGCACAATTGATTAAGATTCGGGTCATTATCAGCGGTTGCATGAGTCTTATCATTTCTTTTTTTTTCTTGCTCTGCTCTCGCTTGGGCGTTTCGTTTGTGCACAATTGATTAAGATTCGGGTCATTATCAGCGGTTGCATGAGTCTTATCATTTCTTTTTTTTTTCTTGCTCTGCTCTCGCTTGGGCGTTTCGTTTGTGCACAATTGATTAAGATTCGGGTCATTATCAGCGGTTGCATGAGTCTTATCATTTCTTTTTTTTTTCTTGCTCTGCTCTCGGTTGGGCGTTTTGTTTATGTGCTATTGATTAGAGATTTTCTGTTTTTGGCGATTGTGAGTTTAGCCCTACCGCTTGTCTCTAGAACAACACCGAGCCTTCTTGTGCGAATGTTCTCTGGGAGGACATCCGTACCTATTTTTAGGGTGATTTTATACGTGGCCGCGTGGCGCCATCTTTCGTTTGCCAAACCGAGCTCGCAGCGGAGACGGAACCGTGGAAATATCGAAAATTGTTCTGAAAACCTATGTGATTACACACTATATAGTGGGCTGTATTTTAGTTCTTTTATGCTTATATTCTATGCCTTCCTTGATTTCTGAGTGACCGGCGTTAATCCTTTGCCCCCTGCTTTATTTAGGTCACGCAATGTTGGTGCTGGCATAAGTCCAGCTGGAAAACACGCCGTGGTGGCTCAGTGGGTAAGGAGTTAAGCAACTGATCCCGAGAACGCGGGTTCAATTCCCGGCCGCGGCCGGCGTTTTTCTGATGGGAGCAGAAAACAAAAGCGCCAGTGTGTCGACATTTCGGCGCGCGTTAAAGATCCTAAAGTGGTCTAAATTGTTCCGTAGACATCCGCCACGGCGTGCCTCGTAGCCAACGTGTAGCTTCGCGGCATGAACTACCGGAAATTTGTACCCCCGAGCATCTCTTGCTCGGGGGTATGTCCCGCGGCGTCGGCGTCCGCACTCACACTACGCATGCGCAACTCTCCTCCTTCCCGCTCTCCAACAGCTGCGCGTTACTCCCTCCACTTCTCTCCTACCACCTGCTTGCGCTTCTCCTGCGTTCTCGCTTCTGCTCTCGCGGCGCATGCGCTACTCTCCTCCTCTAGTCTCCTCTCCTTCAAGTGTGAATATAAAGCGGGTAGAGCGCTGCACGCGTTCAGTGCAGCACTTGCTTTGGTTGACTCCGTTGATGCTTCCGATGAAGTGTGATGGAAGCAACAGTCCCGTCAGTGAGTGGGCTGACGCAAGCACGCGTCAGCATCAGCCCAAACACTAATAGCAACGTTACGTCCACTCAAGACAAAGCTGCGAAGCGAAGGGCACGCGACGCTGAACGCAAACGCTTGAAGCGAGCGGCGGACCCTGAACTTCGTCAGCGCGAAGCAGCTTCGAAGCGACAACGTCGAGCAGCGGATCCTGAGCTTCGGCAACGTCAAGCAGCGTCAGTTCGAGAACGTCGAGCGGCGGTACCGGAACTTCGACAACGTGAAGTGGAACGCGGAGCATCGCGGGGTTCACCTACATTTCCCCCAAACCCAACTACTAACACAACGAAACGCAACAGAACCCCCCGATGCTCCGCATCCTACTCAGGGTTCCCCTCGGGAAGATGGGGTAATTTTTTGCCTTCTGGCGTAAACACGCTTTGGTGTGATGGCGTAAGTTGCGGACACGGCTGGCGACCGTGTCTGCCGGGCATGCTACCACCGACTGGGCATAAAACAAACTTCACCGTGCAGGCGCGGCACCTGCTGAAAATGCGTGTCATTTCGTTCGTATCCGACGTTGTATCATAGCCCTGTTTTCCAAACTTCTCTTACCGTTGCGCCACATTACACACAGGGCCGGATTAAGGTGGGGGCTACGGGGGCTGCAGCCCCGGGCCCCCAGCTGTCAGGAGCCCCGCTAGATCATATGAAAAAAAAATATCTTGACTTCCCGCATTGAAAGTTGAAGGTAGGAGCTTCAACCTCCCCTTCACACCAAAGCTCACTAACTCGTGACACATGGGGAGGAGTGGGGGGCCCCTCACGTTATGGTTGACAACCTTCGAGTCCGTTTCAATTTAATTCAGTTATTCCTGCTCCTCTTTCTTGTTTTCCCGAGGTTTATGAGAAGACGTCTTGGACCAAAAGTCGTGGGTACACAGCTTGACCGGGCCTAAGAAGCCACATAAAAAGGTCCCCGAGCTCGGCTCCAGTCCTTTTCGGCACAGGTCGTTTCGGTAGTCTTTTCGGTACACGGACATCGAAGTACGCGGACGTTTCGGCGCGCGCACGTTTCGGTATAAGAAAGGGTCAGGCATGCGAATAATGAAATTATGTCTGAAGAACATTGTAAAATGTTTAAGCCTTAGGGACGTTATTTGTAATTATTGACAACTTAAGCACTGACCTACGGGCTCATTCACAGTTTCTCCTACAAATTTCAATGTATAGCGTTTGACAAGGAAGTTCGTTGCGATGACGACCCGTTCAATAAAGCTAGTGGATTAGTTGAATCGCATAAGCGTGATTGATATCGACTCGATATTTCTCGCTGAATGGTCAGCGTACTATATATATGGTTATTTAAATGTTTAAAGGTTGTGTGGGCCACTCGCGGGGTCGTTCAGCTTCAGCCTGAACCTCTGTGATGTAGCCTCTGCAGGCTATCTGAGCAACAAGCGTGACGGTATGATATATCACAGGCTGCGATTTGGTGGGGGGAAAATCTACTTCTCCTACATAGAATTTGCAGAGCTGCCTTGGAGTCCGTGGAGATACTCCATTGGTGCGGCTCATGGCGCAGGATGTAAACGATTGCCTCCTTCAGAGCGTAGAGCTCAGCCGCTGTCGAAGATGTTTGTCGCTCCAGACGGAATGAAAGCATTTCACCAGTTTGTGATATGTATAGACCTGAAGAAGAGCTTTGCATGGTTGATGAACCATCCGTGAATATGAATGTTCTTGCTGAATGCGCTCTATACATGTAGTCTAAAATTATTTGGAGGATTTCTGACTGAGGCATAGTCTTCTTGGGGCCAATTCCTGGGATACCACATTCAATTTGTAGGGGAGCAAGGTTCCAAGCTCTGTTACGGAGACGTGGTGGCTGACATGGCTTTAGCCTGGCGGCGACTTTGACAGCCCGATTCGTCAGAAAGGCTAGAAGGTAATGATCGGACCTGCCTAGCGTCCTCTCCCAGTGCTCATGGCAGGTTATAGAAGGAAAGGCATCTCTGGAACAAGCCCACATGGTGTGGGATAAGGTGGCGGGAATGCTACATGATGGGCAGTTCGGGCAGGTAAATAATGACGGGTGAATGCGATGACGCAGCGCGCGAGGCCCCACGTTTCTTGTACGTTGTCAAGACCGACATGCGTATGACACGCGGCGGGTGAGGCGGCAATGGGTCGCTACGTTATGATAGCTGAGCAGGCTATCTCTAGCTGATCTGGCACCTTGCGAGGGGACGAGGCTGGGGCCAGCTCGGAAAGAGAGCTCTTGAACAGCAGTAGGGGCCGCCTTAATAACCACCATCCCGGTGTGACCAGGGGTCCAGATCTATTCTGCTGAGGTGTAAGGACGATTTTGAGGAAGAATTTTGAGTGCCCGTATGAATAGGAGCCCCCTGGGGAAATTCTGAATGGCCGTTTTCGGATCGGAGATCACAATCGTGTGACTCGGCTGGTGAGTTAAAGCAAGCGCTATTACTGCCTCCTCCGCCGTTGCAGGGTTGATGGTGCGGAAAGTACTGGCGGGGCATTAGGGCGATCAATATTTTTTTAATTGCGATATTATGCCCTTTGGTATAATTTAGAGAGTCCTAAAGGTACAGGTTCGCACCAGTTTCCCGAAGGAAGTCCAGAAGAGAGTGGTGGTAGGGCCCCCACAGCCATTGCTGCAGATCGGGAGGTCTCCCAGCATGTAGGCCTGTGCCGCGAAGGTGTCGTTATCTCGCTTCAGTCAGGGAGGGGCACGTCCATAACAAGTGATTAGTGTCAGCATCTTCGGCAGGAGCCGTACAGAGAAGCTGTTGTCGGTAAACGGGGCATGGTATCGTGGTGGGCACACCCGGGTTACCGCAGGAGAGAGGGCCACCCCAACTCGAAGTCTACGCAGCAGGACCTCCTCCCAGCGAGCGAGCCAACTGGGAAGGCCTGTTCCACACGGTGGAATGGGAGAGCGTGTGGCGCGACGCAGATCTTCCTTCCGTTGGACAAAATGTTCATGTGGGTCAGTTGTCAGCAAGGGCAGCTTTCGCGGAACAGACGTAAGGTGACATGAACTATCCACTTGCCCTCGCACCTATCGCAGGAACTATTGGCGTGCAGTCGCACATAAACCACATCTTCGCACTCCTGGAGCGTGCCAAGAAAAACGTCGTGCCTCACACGTTTATCCATCTTTTCGGCGACGGCAGGCATCCGAGCCCCATAAGTGCCACCAAGTACGCGCAGTGGGTCCTTGACCACATTTCTCAGATCAAGTATGGCTCCTTGGCCGGTACTGCGCCATGGACCGGGACAAGAGGGAAGAGCGTAACAAGATCGCCCTTAAAGGTCTCTCCCAGGGAATCGGAGACTCCGTGAAAGCAGACGACCTTATCAAGCCCATCCAGAGCCTGTACGATGCACCCAAACCCCAACGGCTGACGGACGCATTCTTCAAGCCGATCATCGTAGACCCCAGTGGCCGCATCGGGGATGGCGACACCCTAGTCTTCTGCAATTTCCGCGCAGATCGATCCAGTCAGCTCACCGAAGCGTTTGGTACGTATCAAGATCAACTTTGATATTATCTTCATTCCCAAAGATCCCAAGCTGTTTACGATGACCTAGTACAAGAAAGAGTTGCCTTTTGAGAATTTCTACCCCCCCAACTGTGCCGGAGAATGTGCTTGCAGAATGGCTCGCTGCTAAGGGCAAGACGCAGTTCCACTGTACCGAAACTGAGAAGTATGCCCACGTGACTTTCTTCTTCAACGGCGGTCGGGAAAAAGCTTTTGAGAACGAAGAATGCTCCCTCGTGGCATCGCCAAAGGTGGCCACTTACGACTTGATGCCCGAGGTAAGCAGCAAATGGGTAGCCGACGAAATGGTCAGAGTCATCACCGATAAGAAGCATCCGTTTGTCATGTGCAACTTTGCTCCCCTGACATGGTGGGGCACACTGGTGTCTACGAGGCAGCCATCAAGGGTGGGGAGGCCACCGACATTGGCATAGGCCGAATTAGAGACACCTGTGTCAAGAACGGCTACGTGTTGCTTGTCACTGCCAGTCGCCCTGGGCCGTGATGCGTTACTGAGGGTATTACGCCTGATCCACGACAGTCGGAGAGGCCAGGGGTAGGTGTCCAGTATTTTACTAATGTCTCTTGAGCCAGACGAGTTGGAGGCTACGCGGCGCAATGCCCGCATGGCCGCCGTTGAATCCGTGTAAAGTTGTACACTGGAACTTCCAGGGGGCTTGGCAAAGGGCCGCCATTAGCGCCTGCAGTCCGTCCCGGATGGCTGTGAAATCCGCCAGAAGGTAAGGTGCGGAGTGTTTCATAAAGGCCGGTTTGATTCGCTTCTGAATCATCAGAGGGATATTTCATCGCTCTAGTTAAAATTCCGTCTTGGGCCCCAGCGTCCACAAACGCCTCTACAACCTTGGGCTGGTTCACAGCCGCCAGTACTATAGTATGCCCGCGGAATGCGCGTCTGCCTTTCCGGTCGACCGAATGTGGAGTCTAGTGAGCGGCTGGTTGTCGGTCACTTGATGGTTAAGCCAGGGCGGCCTAGTTACCGGGTGGGCTGCTAAGGCGGGTAGTGAACAGTCCACGTAGATCGCCAACACCGCTGCCTCAGCAACAAAATTGTTTGTGCTTACGGGCGGAGCGACGTTGATGTACAAGCTCATCCAGGATGTTGAGTTGAGCTTCTGCCTGCTACCGAATATGCATCATGGTGGCGGTAGTCGGCCGTGTTCACATAAATAATGTCCGGTCTGATGGGGAGTCGCTTAGTAGGCGCGCGTAACCTTTGCTCCCGCCGCTCCCGATGGTAAGTGGAATACATAATGCGCGGAAGAGGGCGTACCAGGATGTCAGCATGGATATTCTGGGGAATCTGAAGCTTACGGTCGGTGACGTAAGCCGAGCCTGCCCAGACTGTGCCGTTCAGTAGAGGTGCCCGACAGCCGTGGCAGCGGGCCTCTGCGATGGGCCTCCACCAGCTCCTCCGTGAGGCATACAAGGAGACCTGCAATGCGGCCTTGTACATAGGCTTTCCGGATATGAATTTTTTTTAAGTTGAGTGGGAGTGACCTGAAAGAAGGGGAGTGAGTATGGGATGCGGCTTATCACGAAAGCTTGTCCCAGTCGCATTCTGTCCTCCTTCTTAAGCACTCCGTTCCAGGCGGTTACGTGTCGAATTAGGTTGATTGTTTGGTTCACATGCGAAAGTGAACTGCAAGATGTACTGAGTGTTACCCCTGTTATGACGGCTTAGTAGATCTAGTGTCTGTATGCTGCTCACCACCGGGACAGCGATGTCAGCGATTGTAATTTGTATATCCGGGAGGGATTTGAAGCTGCCTTTTGCCGGTGATGAGGAGTTCAGATTTGGTAGGGGAGCAGTCAAGTCCGGCTGCACGCGCTTCCTCGATAACAATTAGTACTCCAGTTTTTAAAGTGTCCGCTATGTGTGCATTGCTGTCTCCAGTCATTCAGAGAGTGGTGTCGTCTGAGAGAGAATAATTTATTCAATGAAAGGAAAACACAGAGAGGTCGGCCTGATCGTGTAGTCTCTGACCTGCTATTCTGTGGGAGGGGGAGGGGGAAAAGAGCACAAATAAAGAGGGTTACAGGTATGATGATTGACATAGAGGTGATAGTATAAGTATATACAAAATACCTATGCCATGTACAGTACATGTTCAATAGTTCACCACAACGGGATTGGGCTACAACCTAGCTGCCAAAGTACTCCTTTTTAATTAAGAATGCCAGCACTGCCTTGACGGCCTTCTTTGAACACTGCGGGCCTGGCCAAGGTCCCAGCAGGACGTGCTCAGACAACGCCCGATTGTCCAACCGGTCCAACGACGTTGCTAACTTTCCACGGTAATGCGCGTAGCGGGGAAAGTTGCAAGGCACATGTTCAATAGTCTCCGGTATGTGACACGGTTCACAGTCAGGGTCACTCGAACGACCGACGAGGTGTTGGTAGCGATGAGTAAAAGCTACGCCGAGCCGCAGTTGATGGAACAGCGACGAGTAGCTTCGCTGAGTCCCTGGGGGCATCCGGAACCTGCAATCAGGGTCCAGTAGATGGAGCCTTCTGTGGTGGTGGTCAGGGTGGGCCTAGTAATTTGTCGGGGTGTCGTGGAGAACAGCGGTGAGAACAGCAGTTGTAAAGGCTGAAGTGAAGGATGGGTTGTTAAAAAAAAGAGGAAAGATAGTGGACGGCGCCCTGAGGTGTGCCAACGGAGGGAATATTGATAGGGTCCGAGGTTATGTCTACAACCTGAATAACCGTTGTACTGGGCGTGTGGTAGCTTCGCACGTAGTCGTAGGCGCGTTCTCCCGGGGATACGGTAGTTAGTCCATGCAAGATAGCCACATAGGAGACACGGTCAAAGGCCTTCATAAGGTCCAATGCAAGGATAGGAGCCGTATCCACTTAGATGTTGGAATGATGACTCCGTGAAATAATTGCAGGTGGGTATCATGGGTGGATAATCCAGAGCGAAAGTGAATTATTGAATGAGGGAAGGCACTTATGGAGGTGAGATGTTTCGTGAGACGTGCATGGATGATGTGTTCGAGGACTTTCCTCTTGCACGACGTAAGTGTAATCGGCCTGATGTGATCAATGCTGAGAAATTTTTCTGCACACTAAACTTTTTTACACCCTTTTAGCCAAAAAGTGTGTAGCATAAGTGGAAAAGGGTGTTGGGAGGCCTTTACACCCTTTTTCTTCCATCTCAACACCCTTTTCCTAGCTCTACACCCTTTTTGTGTGAAAAAAAGGGTGTTGATCAACTTCAACACCCTTGGTTTTTCTTAGAATGTTGAAAGGGTGTGGAAAAAGTGTTCAGCTGTTATTGAATAAGGCCATGTTTGGGTGCATAATTGCACTGTAAAGAAGAAGACATCCCCTCATATACTCCTCTACTTGCAAGAAATTTTCAAACGCAAAAAAATATTTGCTTGTATGCAATGATCGCTCGTTTCCACATGCGGTGCACCTCATGCCCCAAGTTTAGCTTTGGCACCTGAAACACCAATTTGAACCTTCAAAATTGGGAAGACTATAGTAGTGTGGCGAAAAGGGTGTTTACCGACTGCAACGCGCTTGGCTTTCTGTAGGGTGTTGAAACGGTGTGAAATAGGTGTTCAGTTGCAAAAAAAGAACAGCGGAGCTGGTGGTTCACCTAGTTTTTTCCGGTGTTGCTAAGTTTTGTTATGAATTTCCTAAGCTTTGCAATGTTCTTGCTAAGCTAGGATGACCGCTGAGGCGTGAGGCCAAGTTTAATCGGATTTTACAAGGCTGTTCCAGTGTGTCCCCCCCCCACTTCCAGGGGATCCAAGGGGGAAACAAGTTAGGTCGGCCCCCAGTTATGCTGTTTCTCCAGCCTTGCACCACCATTGCAAGCTGAGCCAATTTTTTTGCCTTTTAGAATCCAAAAAAGACTAGTATACCTTTAAAATGGTACAGTAAGAGGTGCGCGTATACGCATACGCCCCTTGTGCTCACACTCTAAAAAGCTAGAAAGCCGACTTCACTGTTATAATACCCTATCTGCGGTGGTGCGCCCTTTACAGGTGCCGCAGTTTTTTTTCTTTGTATTTTTTTGCTAACGCCATGGAAACTAGCTCAAACTTAAAGGAGCCATGAAGAGAAAACACAAGTTTGGTTCATTCAAAAGATTGTCTCGTTAGAATCATACTGACACCACTTTTAACGTAAACTTCGCTCAAATAAGCTACATAATTAGGAAAAACGGGAATGGTCATGCGACCCACCAGCTCATTTCCCGCAACAGAACCTGTGATGTCACATGGGCTAAGCTCTGCGATTGGCGGAGGCTGGCAGAAGCAGACGCAAATTAGGTAGAGCTTACAAACTAGACGAACGAGCGATTTGCGCTTAAATTTAGGGCACATTCTTTACAAAGCAATAGGAATGATGGGACAAACAGTGGAAGTTACGAAAGCACATGTAAACATAGAAGTACTGATGCGTTCTGCTGTTCGTACTGCGCACAGCATGCTTTGGTTTAGCTGCACAGCACTAGGGGGCTTGGGGTTGTCTCAGACGACACTGGCCGATTGACGCAAGCAACGGTGTCTTACGTGACCCCATTTGTCGAGCGAGCACTGTTATAGGGAACGAATATTTTCTCCCAGAACAAAAACAAGCCAGGTTTAAATGCGGGCAAAAACAAACCAAACGTTTGCCACGGTATGGTGGCGCCATCTAGGTTACGGAACGTAAAGAAACGCGGGAACAAACAAACACCGCTACAGGGTGGAGACAACCTTTGAACGGTCCCGTGCCGCCGCAATTGGGCCAACGGGCTCAACGCGTTATTCTTTTCGTTTCCCACGAGACCTAGCAACGCGAAACAGACAATATGATTCAAACTTCTTCAGTAAACCGCGTTGCGGCGATAATTTTAGCGCGGTTTTGACACAATGACTTGCTTCGGCGGCGAGCGAGCAACCGAACATGGCGGCGCCAGCGTTACGTGTCTCTACCCTGTACGGCGGATGCGTGAATGAAGGTACTCTAGGCTGCAGAGCCGTCGGTTCCCGTGATGTCACTTGGGACCACGAAAACGCACGATTGAGCGGGAAAATCAAAATTTTAACCTAAATTGTTTAATTTCTCAGTGAATAAAGCACCGTTTGTATCCGGACAAGCGCTGGGGGCACTATAAAACACGAAATCTTTCGAATAAAACCAACTTGCATTTTCTCTTCATGGCTCCTTTAAAGAGCTTCACTGGTAATAAATTATGCCAATTCATATTGCTTTAAACATCGTGAGGTACAAAACACCCCCCGCTTGTAGAAAATGTTCAGTCCACCCGTGTAAACAACCTCCAAAGTTGGAGGTCTCTTCACCTTTTTTCTTAGTTGGCGGTCTTTTCTTACACCCTTTTTTTACACCCTCTTTCCTTACGTCCTATTTCTTAGTTTCGAACACCCTAATTTGTAGATTTACACCCTTCTGGAAAAAAGGGTGTTGAAATAATGAACACCCTTTTTGAAGGGCGTTGAGGTGGCGGGGAAGATTTGTTTGGTATTTAATAAAGTTCTATAAGTTATTAAACACAAAAACTACCTCGTGATTAAAACGTTTTTGCAAAACCGCGTTTTGATTTGTAAATTCTCATAGTAAAATCCATAGTTTCAAAATTAGCGCTAAAATATCTGTTTTTTGCGACAAGCCAACCGACTCGATCGGGGAGCTTTCCTCTGCTGGATATAAAAGCAAGAACAGCACATGTATTATTAAGTAAGTATGCACTCCCTGTACCGCTTGCGTTCTATTGGTTTCCTTGCTCAATTCGATCATTTGTGTTCCAACTGTAACTTGTGCGTATTGACTGTTTGTGTTCAATGCTGCGCGCTCCGCCGATTCACATTGCCACTGCGCATGTCATCACCTTAAAAAAAGGGTGTTAAGCATCATCAACACCATTTTATAAGGGTGTTGAGCTCAACACCCTTTTTTTATTCGTACACCCTTTTTTTTCCAAAACACCTTTTAAGGGTGTTAGCCATGGACAAGATTTTTACACCTTTTTCGGCCAAAAAGGGTGTAAAAAAGTTTATTGTGTGGTTTTAGCACGAGGAAGATTTTTGTGTGCTTTCGGGACTTGGGTTGCATGGGCACCGGATGCCCAAAAATGATTAAAACACTTGACAAGAGTTGAGATTGGAGAATCGTCCAAGTTACGTAACATTGTGTTAGTAATTCCGTCTGGTCGTGGGTGTATGGAGTAGAGAAGCTCGTACATCCGCCTCCGGGATATCAGCGTCAAGTTCCCTGATTGAGGGATAGATCCAGTTTCTCCCCCTAGGGTATGTACAAAAACGTGGCCGTGTCAAGGAGTTGTTGGTTCGTACCCGGGAAATTATGGACGATAGCTGTGAGCCGATTAAATTGGGCAATCTTTGATCGCTCAGGGTCTAGAAGATGTGTAACATGCGTTTCATGCTCAAGTGTCCTTTCATTTGGTCAGAGTGTTTAACCCTATTCATGTGCCAATTGAGCAGCATGGGATTCATGTCAGAAGCCGTGAATCCAATATGCTCGACGGGATTTCAGGGTGTAATTGGTGATTATTAAGGCGGGCACCGGTAACTATACGGCCCACCCAGTCCAGGAAAGTGTCAGTCTTAATTTCAGGCTGGGAGTGGTTAGCACAGACGTGGCGGAAATCATCCCAGTTCATTTTCTGGTTATGTCTGGGTCGAGGTTTGATGTACAAGGGGTATGTCTGTTTGAACAATCAAGTGATCACTACCCAGTGATGAGTCAAGTACATCTCCAACGGACGCTATGAATTATATGAGTGAGGGTGAGGTCCGGCATGCAGTCTTTTTGAACGCTGTTGCCAGTTCTATAGTTGATATTTATGGGTCTTACTAGACCGTGCACGTGCCTGAATGCATTCCCATAGAATGCGACCTTTTTTTGGTGCACTCATGCTGTGTGGGGCGCATTGAAGTCACACATTATGAGAAGCGCATGATGTTGAGCAGCCTGGGTAGTGAGGGAAAAGAGCCGGTTAAAGTTATGCCCGGTGGTTTTGGGACTGCTATATACATTGAGTATGCATAGTCGAGAGGCATTAGTTGCACGAGATAGAGGAAAAATTCCCCGCATTTCCCCGAGGGGAAGAATGTGAAAGTGCGAATGCACGAGTTGAATTTGCGCGGTTCGGTAATGTTCGCGAAAGAGAGATCACACACACACACACAACTACAAAGAAAGAAAGATGCATTTATTCACAGACACCTATTTGTGTTGTCGTTGTACTTGATTGCTAGAGCGGATCTCAGCTTTGAAATTTCGTGTCAGTACTCCTTTAAGCAGGTGCATTAGCCCTTCTCACGCCCGATTCTTGGCCAATCCCCCACGTGGGTATGTGCCATGTCAGCGGCCAGGCAGCGCGCGCCCATCTCCCCCCGTTGCCAAGGAAGACGAGGAGATTCCTGGCCAATCCCCCACGTGGGTATGTGCCATGTCAGCGGCCAGGCTGCGCGCGCCCATCTCCACGTGCGCGGACATCGCCGGTGGACGCAGGTTCAGGGTCGCTTAAGAAATGCATTGCACTTAAAAATCAGAGCATGTGGGATATCAATGCTATCAAACTGAGAGCGTTCGGCCGGGATGTTTCTTTGGGCAAGAACCACAGTGTGAGAATTAGTTGTGCCTGGAAACGCCCTGTAACACTGGAGCTTAGCTGTAGCTCCTGCTTTCTGTGCGGCAGTTACTGAAAGGGGAGCCCGTATCCTTGGGCTCAGCAGCACATTTACGTGGGTTTTGCGAAATGAGGTCCACTGTTGCTTTAGCTACTATGTCGCTGCTGGGCGGACACCTGAACTGAGCCAGTGGTATACCGGATGTGCTATGGGCAAAAAAGTATCCGATGCACGAGCGACGTAAAAAATAGAAGAGTATGAATTATAGTATAAGACGCGAAAAAAGGGGAAAAAATGTCGCAGAAAGCACAACGCTGGTCGTTTGCAATATATGACAGTGTCGCGTTTGAAACTTACGGTGGAACTTTTTTTTTCTATACTGAGCAAATTTTGTTCATTCACGATCTCGGCGTTGTCTTCATTCATTCTGAAAGAAATGGTCGATGTCATTGTTGTCAGGTGGTGGATGTCACCGTTGTGAAACGTGTCACCGATAACTTGCAGCTCTTAATGTAGATACTTTTGATGGGTTGCCGCTTTTTATAAAAATCAAGTTTGTCCATTAACTAACCAACAGGCATAGAGAAAGGCGTTTAAAGTACGTCGCTCCTTTGAGAGCTCAGTTTCACTCTTCTTTAAGACAATCAGGGGTGAGACAGCTGAATCAGATTTGGAAGCAGTTTTTGGAGCAGCGAAATCTCAATGGAGCAGAAGAACCTTGATTTGGAGCAGAAGAACGACATTTATTAATTCCCCTTAGGAGCCTATAAACAAATCAAATTTTGGCAACTCGGGCGAAGGGGTGTGCACTTTTAATCGGTCTTGAACGTACAGAACACTGAAACTGCCTTTCAATAAAGTTTTTTCTACCAGAGTATCACAAGGTACGAACTGCACTACCTTTTTACTAACCATTTTTAAATGATTAGCCTCTATGCATAGATAGCGTGGAGCGTCGTTTAAAATATCTAATAAAAAACTAAGCAATCGCAAAGCGTTTTTATTATCATGTGAATGCCTAAATTATTATTTTTGTAATCCCAGACTCGGCTTCACGCACAAGTGCAGAGCCACGGCAAAATTTGCGCAAAGCGAGGCGACAGTCGTCGCACCCCACCAGCCCTCCCATTTCAATCCCCAGGGTGCCGATTCACTACGATCACAATTTGAGTAACGTTGGTATGTTTAGCCAGCTCCCTCTTGGCATTAAATTCCACTTAAGATAGATGAACCATTATCACTAGCGGGCAATAATAATAGCCCGTACCACTATCGGACACTGCTTGAACATTTCGCGGCGATGTAGCCTGCGCCGCAACTTCTGCAGTGTCGATCGTCCCATTGCCGCCGCTCGCAAGCTCGCAGTCAAAGGCAGCAATAACTCAGCGCTTTATTATAACACCGCAATGTGTCCAAAATTTCACTTCAAGCACGCACCGCGCCTCACACTCAAGGCCGAAACACGGCGAATTCTCGGGCACCAGGTCGTTTTTGATGAACTCCCGCCGTTCGAGTCGCGCAACTTCCCGAAATAGATCAAACGGCTCATTGTAAACCCAGCCACGCCCATAACCAAAACCACGGTAAAAATCGGCGAAGAGCACTCTGCCCAAACCACGGGCAACTGCTTGGTCCGGCGTACATGTTTTTTAATCTCCACCACACCAAGATGGCGGCGCCCAGTAATGTCTTCCGCACATACGGCACTCCGAAAATTGCCGTTTTTTCATCAACGTGCACAAGTTTGTCGTCTCAGTACACATAAGTATTTTTTCTACAGGACTTTGCAATGGTTTTCAATGGGAAAACTTTAAAAACTCACAGAATATAACGAAATTGTGACTTTCGAAAACAACTATCTTGGGGACAATTTTATGCGGATTTTTATTGAATGATCAATCAATTAAACCTTTCCGAACAGCATCACCGGGGGGTGCTGGAAAATTATGACGCCAGCAAGCATTTTTCCCCACTGAAGCTGACGGGAGCGTTAACATCCTTGGCTCTGAGACTGTTTTGAAACAGTTTGGCGCAATTCTTGCAATTTTCAAGCTTTTGGGGCAGCCTGGCGCAGGAACACAAATTTGTATCAAAACTGCGCAATATGCGCAGATGTCTCACTTCTGGACAATGGATGCAGTCTTTGGATAGCGACCATTGTGTTTTCAGCGTCTTTCAGAATCGCCCAGGCAATTATTTTTTCCGGTTAAACTACACGCGAAAAAATTGCGCAAAGATGTCCGTGAAGTGACGCACTCGTAAGGGGAAGCTGTGACGTCACTTCGCTAGTTTTCGTATCTTTTAGTGGTTGCACCAAATATATTTCGCAGTTTCCCTGTTAGGAATGTTCCTTTCATGTGAGAGTGTTCCCAAGCACAGGAAAGTTGGAAATGAGGCGATTGCAGAATCGTTCTAAGTGTTGCCACTTGCGCAGGTCTTTCCTTATGTTTATGGCACCTTTTGTCCCATGGGTCACTTTCAGCTTTTTACACTTTTCCTTCTCTGCATTCTTTTCTACATTTCCCTCACTCATTACTCGATAAGATGTGTTCTCACCCGAGAGGCAGAATTTTCCACGGCTACCTTTTATATTTCTTCCACACTCCAAACCACTGTACTATACCTTACCGTACCGTGCCGTACCCTACTCAACTGTAGTGTACTGTACTGTTGCGTCATACTCGTGGACGCCAGGAACAGCGAAAGAAGGAAGCGAGTGGCTGCGCACGTGCGGCAGTGTGAGTTCACACTTTGTGCCAAAGCAAGCGTGGTACTATGCGCAGCGTTCGGCATCGCCACCGAGAAACCGCATGCGAGTTAACAGTGAACGTGCTCTCGCATCTAAAAATGGCTGCTTCGGCAACACCAACGTAGTGTTAAACGCTACACCATTGAATGGCATAGAACAAAGTTTGGAAGGGAAGACACGGGGAGAAAAAGCAAGACAAAGGAAATATCCGTCACACTCTCACATTCTCTTACGCTCTTTCATCGACGTCCTCATTACTGGTTACATGCCTCTCCATTTGCAGTACAGTTTTTCAACTCACACCGTAAAATGAAAAAAAAAGGGTAGGCTTTTTACACAGTTTTATTTATTTATTTATTTATTTATTTATTTATTTATTTATTTACATTGCTTGTGTGTGCCTGTTGCATTGTTCCAGAAAAATAGGCAGTACTAGATATATAAAATAAAGAAACAAGACAGCCAGCGAATGTGAGGGAACACCTGATTTATTTACGAGAAGCTTCTATTTGTGTATCGCCTTTATATTCGAATGCTTTTCTTGTAGCCTATTTAGATCTCGGTGTTTATTCTTCGATGAATTTTAGCTCACCCGATAATTTGGGCGTCAGTTGGTGTCATAAGCGTCTTTGATGACATGCGATACGGTAGAAAGTTTACGCAAAAATTTCTCACGGCCATAAACTTTTTACACTGCGTTGTACATACATGACTCTTTGTATACATATGTGAAAATTATAGGCTTGGATAACCGCCAACGTCTACGGACAGCCAGACGTATAAAGGAATTCTGTGATGTTGCGTCGTACAAAACCTTGCCCCCGAAACGCAGAGGGAAGGAGTTGTCAAAATAACGTGTCCCCGCATGTGCAGCCGGAGGGAACACGGAAGTCGCCGCTGTAGAGCTTCCGCGAGCGTTCGTCGTACAGGGCCAGTCTTCGGACCTGGTGAGTCTGAACGCAGGATTTCGGCGGACGGGCGCTGCACGGACTTTTCTCGGAGCTGGAAAGCGCAGAGAGGAACAGCAACGCCATAGGGTTAAGGTGAGAGGCTGTACTATGTCGCCAGTGTGCAATATGTGCGGCAGGTGTATAGTACAAACTTCCGGATTCACAAGCCACGAAGCCGTCGCTTGTGTACCGGAAGATGTTCGGCTGAAATAAGATCTTCAATAAAATATTTTTATTTTTATCCAGAATCACAGTGAAGAATTTTCTCAGTGCAGGTTGCGTGAACAAAACAAAAAAACGCATTCAGAAATGCAGTAAACGTGCTCACACGCGTATTTTGTCTCAGTATTGCCAGTCCCAGCAGTGCCGCCAGTAGTGATAGTGGTAGCGGATAGTATACTGTAGCCACCTTTTCTAAAGCGCATGCATTTTTTTTTCTGTCGTCTGTAGTGGCCTAAGTGACAACAGGGGAGAAAAATGGGTCCGAAAATGTCTATTGGGTATTGGGAAATTTTCCTGACTTGATTCATTGATTGTAGGGTTTAACGCGCCGACGCGACGCAGGCGATGAGGCGCGCCGTAGTGGAGGGCTCCGGATTAATTTTCACCACCTGGGGTTCTTTAACGTGCGCCGAAATCTCGTACACACGGGCGTTTTTGCTGTTCACCTCCATCAGAAAAGCGGCCGCCGCGACCGGGAATCGAACCCGCGACCTCATGCTCAGCAATTTGCCAGACTCATAGTGGAATTATCATCGCCACACTTTCTTCCCAGGATGTTCTTTTTCCTTGAGTTTCAGCAGAACTGACCGGACCCATGCCGTTTAAACCACCCGAACGCAGTTGTTGCCGCCGTTCGAGCCGATAGCGCCACAGCATCTTTTCCTTTATGCTTTGTTTTTGTTCCGTTTGACGCCGCTCGCGACACCGCGAAGCAGATCTAGTCTTTATCATTGTACTTGTTTTTATTTTATCTCGCTTCTCTAAGGCGAATTATTTAACCTGTGTTTTAATTTATTTCCGCGAAAAGCTATTCGCCAAGAATTTCCATTAAGATTGTTGTCATTTTAGTTTATGCCCTTGCATTTTGCCAAAAATCTTTCCAAGGCTGCGCTTAGCAATGTCGACACGTGAGAGCCGTGCCACCAGGTGTAGTATTTTTGGAAGGCATTGCCTACGTATACTTCGTCTTCAGGCTCGTTATTATGGAAGGCGCATAGATGGCGCTAGTAATTTTTTACACCCAGAAAGCCCACTGCAGCGTGAGAAGGGGGAACGGAAATTTTGTCCGAATCCCCCCAAATTCCAGGTTACTAGGAAAGGAATGCTGCGCACTAAAAAGGGCCAAGAAACGCAGTCTCGCAATAATGGCCGGGTAGGAAGAGAACCCTCAGGTAAATCGGCCATAATTACCTGCAGGTGTCCAGAAGCAACTCCTGCTTGAAGCTGTCGACGTTGATGATGGTCTTCCACTCTCCAAGAGCGTCTCTGCCTCTGACGGGCCTCACAGACCGCTTGGAGCTCGGACAGTGGCCCGCCAGCTTCCGCGACACGCCGCTCGCTCCGCTGCCACTCTTATCGTTCCTGGTCAGCTCCCGGAAGATGCGCTCGAACTCAGCGTCGCCCAAAAGCGCTCGTTTGATCTCTTTCCTGCGACGCAGTGGTACCATGTGAGCATTCCCTGCTGCATGCGGAAGTCTACAGGCAGCAATTGTGGCTGGTGCGTTTAGCCAACAGTAGTGGGTTACGGTGCTCAGGCGACCCCCTCGCCTGCAAAATAATTCAAGATATTCTTAGAATCCTCCATTTTCTGGTAAAACCGAATATCGCCTATATCCCCCTCCTCCCGAAACACGTTTATAAAAACCGACCTAAACCTTATTTCCCCACTAAAAGTTTGTCATTTTGTAGAAGTATTTATGGCCACAAAATGAACACAAAACTAAATCTTTTTGGAAAGGTCAGAATGCGCGGAAGAATTAACGCTCGAGAATGATTCTTAATAAACAGAAAATACGACACCACAGGGATTCATTTTATCATTACAATAGACTTCAATCAAGCAATCGTAAGTGCCTTGGCCTCACCACAACCGGTTGGGTGGTATACTCCCATAACTCATGTCACATCAACCGCTATGAAACGATTTTTTCTCTGAGACGGTGCCCACGACTAGCACATTCTGAAAGTAAATTACTAGCCTATAATACGCACGTGGCTAACAGTAAAGCAGTTCTAATAATTTCTAACACACATAAACTAATCGACTGGCCAACAATAATGCTTAGAGAAGCAGATAAGCTAACGCTGCAAAATCGAGCCAAGCTAGCAGGCTTACGATTCAGGTATCAGTTACATCATAATCAAAGAAACAGAGACCCTCCCAATGCGTTACAATCAGTCACGACCCACACGCAAACAGCACGCCGAAATATATTGCAAGAATACCTCTTCTAAACAGACTGTTTCAGATACTCACTTGTCCCATCAACAATAAGGGAATGAAACAGCCTGAAACCCTCATACTAGCAGCAAATCTTTGAGGAACACATCCCTCGCTGAAGAAAATTTATGGTCTGGACCCTAAAATATTATTCTGGACACTAAGATGTCATTTTCCTGCAAATCAAGTGTGCGTTACGATTTTTACGCTTATGTGTTACATGTATTGCACTGTAATTTTATTACTGCTTTGTTTATCTTTCTCAAAAAACTTGACTTTACTTGCGAAAACATCGCTATTACTTGGAAAGCACCATGTTGGGCCAATGAGAAACAATGTGTACTTTACAAGTGATTTTCTTGTATGTTGTTCAGTCACACCCTGGATCAATCGCGTGCAAAAATCAGCCAGGGCATGACTTCCCAAATAATTCACTCGTAGCCTCGAAACTTTATACCATCGACTACGATTGAATTCAGCCTACACCAACAGTTAACTCTTTCGCCTTCGACTAACGACAGACCCCTACTGCGGCAATTGTTCTGTAGAAACAGTTGAACATACTTTATTAGAATGTGTGGCCTATATGACACCAAGATTGCACTTTTTTTCGAAAATTGAGCACCTAGAACAAGTACCTGTAACTCTAAAAATTATTCTAAAACCATGGACTTCCCCTTCGAAGAAGCGCCAAGCTCTGACAAGTTTTTTCTCCTATTCGGATGACATTGACCTCATTTGGAAATTGTGAATTTTGTGACGCAAGTTAAAAAAATAGTTCACCATCGTATGCCATGCCCAAGCCAGTTTTTTTCCTTCCTGCCCACCTGCTTTTAGGGCCCTTTTTTCCTCATCTCCATCCTCAGCAGAGAAGCATGTCGGCGATATTAAACGCCGGCAAAACTGACTGTTTTTTCAATAAAGAGCCTTCTCTCTCTCTCTCTCTCTCTCTCTCTCTCTCTCTCTCTCTCTCTCTCTCTCTCTCTCTCTCTCTCTCTCTCTCTCTCTCTCTCTCTCTCTCTCTCTCTCTCTCTCTCTCTCTCTCTCTCTCTCTCTCTCTCTCTCTCTCTCTCTCTCTCTCTCTCATGCCCTTCCTGTGAAAATACCGAAACTGGATTGGCAGTATTTTGAAACCGATAATTGTGAATAAGCATCAAATTAAAAGCGTCTGTCACTCACTGGTAAATGATTAAAGTAAAGGTGCCTCAGCCTCAGTATAAGTCGCTGGGTATAAGAAATTAGATGGAAATATTTTGGTATTTGCATTGAAGACACATGCGTCTGTCACAACAAAAAATTGAGCATGCCGTTGTTTCTTGCATGATCAAAAAATTCGTAGGAAGTGAATCTTATTGGAGACTATCAAACCATGAACTTCTAAGTTTATATAGAGTGTACAGAATATAATAGGGAGTATTTCTTTAGAACCCTCAATGTCCGGTCCTCATAGCGAAAACCTAACTCAATCCAACCCACCCCAACCCGCCCCAACCTAACCTAACCTAACCTAACCTAACCTAACCTAACCTAAGCCAACCAAGCTGTCTTTATATGGACGGTGCTTGCCACGATCCGGCATGGCAAGAAATAAAGTGCTGGTTGAGTTACATTTTTATTTTTCTAAAGAAAATTTGCATGAAGGATATAAGACCCTGAAAAGATAATAAAGTCAAAAATGTGTTTCTCCTGCAGCCATGTTGCACGCATTCACCTTTAGATTCAGGCAACGCGATTATTGATGTTTGAAACTCACGATGGGTAAGATGAATCAACGAGGCAGAAGGACTGGGCACTGTCCCTTTCGCTGCATGTCGCTGGGCCCATGGTCTCATTACTAGAGGAACTGTTTAAGGAAGGTTTTGGCTTCTTGACGATGAAGTCCGGTGCGATTTTACTCTGACGGTGGCCCGACGTCTTGGAAGCCCTCCTGGTTCTTGGGCTTTCTATCGGCGCCGTTTTTATCTGCATCGCCGATGCCGCAGCCTTATAAGGGTAATTCCTGTCGGAAGTGTACCTCCGAGGCCCGGAATCAGGGCGGCTATAGCTCCCGCCATCCTCGTATGAATCCGACCTTGGCTCGTCAGGCTGGGGAGTTCGATAATTAGGCGAGGGGTACGCCTGGAAGCCGTTATGGCTGAAACGATTCGCCTGCTGGCCTGCAGAAGGAAAGGACTGAACGTTCTCCCTATCGCCCTCTGCGTTGTAAGACCTCACGGTGCCGTCCTGAGTCAAGTTACTCGGCGGCGGAGGGTCGGCAACCATCTTGTTCAGGAAGCTCACGTCGCTGCTGACCAGTGTGTCGAGGGAGCTGGGCACTTCCTTGAAGGTGCTGAACCTGCCATTGGCCAGGTCTGTGTGGAACTTGTCGTTGGGGATGTCGAAATGGAACTCCAAGGCGGGCTTTGATGCACGATCGTCACCGTCCCTGTGTGCTGTCTGCTGAGGTTCGAGGCGTGCCTGGGAGACACCGAGGAAGCCGGGACGAGGTGCCTCAACGTCCTCGCGGCCGGGGTACGCAGATGCGGCAGGAAACTGGGACTGCATTCTCGGCCGGAGGTCAGAAGGCGGAGGTAACCTGCGCGGGTAGTTCTCGTACTCTCCGCGATTCGAAGGAACGACGGAGTCACTCGGCGAGCTGGGATAACGCTCTTCGCTGTTGTCAAAAATGGCTTTCCTCGGAACGCTCTCTTTACCCGAATATCGAGTCTCCTCTCTCTGCTCATCGGTACCGTCGCTCGTGCCAGAAGGGACGTCGTTTTTTTCTGTCGTCGGTTCATCACCCGAGGTCTTCTCCGCGGAATCCGGAACAGTAGACTCTTGGTTGTCGGAACCGGCGTCGCCGTACTCCCCCGGGAGCTTGATTGGTACCGGAAGGAACTCATAGTCGACTCCCGGAACAGGGATCGACTGCAGGCTGTAGAGGTCTTTGACGAACTCAGGTGTGTTGCGCTTGGCATTGCGATGATTGTCAGTGTCATCACGGTCACGGTAGTGGACGCTAGGTAGGACTTCTTCGCTGCTTGAAGCAAAGACCAGAAGGCGGCTAGGCGTGCAGGCCAAGCTTATGAGCAGTATTACCGCCGTCTGGAAAGAACGACCAAATGACAAAATGTTCTTTGTAGGCGACAGAAAGAAAATATGCCACCCCTGCATGCTTACACAATAAGGGCACCTCAATGCGCACTCAGCAGCCAAGTAATAAGAGATGTGTACTTAGAGAGAACACTCAGGCCCGTAAAAAAATGTGCGCCAATCCACCCTGTGAAGGTGGTTGGAAAGAGAAGCTGTAAACGACACCCACACCGATTAGCCATGCGACGTCACTGGAATTCACCCACGTGGCTCTCCAAAGAGTGAAACCACAGGCAAGTAAAAGCACTTAACCACACTTTTTATTGCTTCAAAGAGATATTCTTTGCTAAGGTTAAATCCATGCATGATTCATAAACGGTTGTTGGTTGAGTTGTATTGGTGAAGCACGTGAGTTTTTTTTATAAAATCAAAGGAAGCTCAAAAACGGTGTTGATCCCACTTCTCCTTCGTCTCTGCCGCCGCAGGCGGAGGCGACGAGATCGGCGGCAAAGATGGAGTAGAAGTGAGATGCCATGTGTTGGTGTGAGCTTCCTTTAATTTTTATAACTCCTAGCGCATGCGCAAGGCGCGCACACGGCCGCTACGCGTGCCGTAGGCAGAGCGCATGGCGGCGCGAGAGGCCACGTGACGTACGTGGCATTCAGTGAGAACGCAGGGGGTAAAAACGCAGATGTGCTCGGTGAGTGCACCGTCTGTCTCCCCCGTCTCCGTGTGAGCTCGTACCTCAATCGGTAAGGAAACGGGCTCTGACTCCGTTTCTTAATTCGTTCCAGGTTCGATTGCCGGTGGGGGCAGAAATTTCTTTTATTTGTTCGCGGGAGTTTTCTGTTGACACCAACGGTCGCGACAGAAACCTTGGGGGATGGAGGTAAAAAGCTTCGCTTAAAAAAAAAAAAAACCTTGCATTCCCCTAAAGGACGAGAGCAAACCTAGAGTTGTAGGATTCATCGATGCCAGAATACATGTACACTGCAAAGACGCGCAAAGCTTGTTGCATGGACCTAAAGGCTACTAGGTTGCTTTTTGTACTCCCGTCTAACATAATAAAAAAGCAACCTTCCTTCGGAGTTTGTTGACTACGTTATGGTACAACATATTTTCTAGATTTCTTTCAGCAACGCGCTGCTTGCTAAAACTTTTGATAGTTTAAATGAACTATGACAGTATAAATTACTTATCCTTCACTTTCAAAGCCTTCAAAACTGCGAACTTGATGCGGGTCAGCATCACTGCGGATAATTATAGTTACTGATAAGGATCGGAAGCAGATTAACAAGCCTATTTGCTTGTAAGAGCCCCAGAATTGTTCGAACGAATCATTAGCGTTTACGACCTGAAAACTATTAAATACAGTGCTCTATACGACATTCTTCCCGAAGCTGCCTAAAAATCTAATCACTATTGTGTTCCAATCGTATACCATAAGTATTACAGAGGGCGATACACTCCCTATGTTCTAAAGCTGAACGTTGGTATTTTTCAAGCAGACAGACCACAAACAAATCATATTTTGAGTGGTTGGGTAAAGTTAAAGGACATCACATCTTTGTTTGTCAATGGTCGGAACAAAAAATAAGGGCATTGGTTTTATTTTAGTCATGCACGCTTTACTCATTGGGACAAATCAAGCACATATAATCACCAATTTATATCGCCTCAATTCCAAGAATTAGGCGCTCTTCGAGACACGCTAAAAGCGGTTTCACCACTTGTTGCACTGAGTATACGTTTTAGAGAAATTCAGCGCCTTAGTATTAGCCACAACCTATTATAAATGAAGGATTAATGTGTATGTATGTTATAGAAGAGAAAGAGGGAATAAACTTTAATTAAATAAAGGAAATGCTTCAGAGAGGCGTCCTCATTCCAGGATACCTTGAGCTCGGGCCGCGTCGAGAGCCCTTTCGATCAGGCGCAGCTGATCTTCGAGGCCGCAGCTGGCCAAGGCTCTCTCCCAAGCTCCGTGGAAAGGTGGATGTTAGGGGGAGTCTAGGGTAGAGTTGTCGCAGCCGCCCACTATGTGTCTGAGAGTCCCAGGTTCTCCACAAAAGCGGCAAAGTGGAGAAAAGTGTGTGCGGAAGCGGCTAACTTGAACTCATGTAACAGCGTTCAAACAATGTACCAGCGTTATTTGAGTTCGGGACTCGGGCCTGCGACTTGTAGGAACGGTGAACCGCGTTTCCTCAAAGCAGGGGGAGGGAAGGATGGGGTGAGAGGGAAGCCGGGGCTGGGTTTCTTGGCCAGGGTCAGGGATGTATATCTTGAACCGAACTTCCTCTTTTTCTTGCGACACTACCTAAAAATTGCAGTGGGAATCGTCGACTGGGAATTTCCCCGAGTGGGTATCGTCGAATGAATGCGTAAGCCGCTCCGCTATGCCCCCAGCCCTTTTAAAGGCGGCTTCGCTGCTAAATATACATGCGTTGCCACGGAGACGTTTTTTTTTTTTCAGGGGAAATATAAGGAGACTAATGTCATGTATGAAGGCCTTAGCGGCTTTTATTAAATACATCGTAAGACTCCGCGTACCCCTGCCGAGCGTTATACACCGAGCGCATCTAAAGTCGGCATCACTACTTCACGGAAATAAATTGCTGGAAAGGTATTCTTCCAGCGGCAATATAAAAGCCGTCATATAAACACGTGAAGACAGTACGGCCTCATATCAGGGTCATTCCATGCCAAACGTCCCAGGCTTACAGACGACCATCCGGGATTTGTTCAGTAAAATTTCTTGGCCACCCTCGCATGGCCCACAATGCTCCCTCGAAGTGTTTTTGTCCAAAAAAATTTTGTTCTTTTTCTAGCCGCCCTTTTATTTCCATGGTTTAAAGCAAAGTTAGGTCTGTCAAAAAATTCACAAAAAATCCCTTCTTTTTCAATCACCACCACTTTTTCGTAAACATCATGTTGAGGCCCTGGGCTGCTAGATGCTACATTTTTAAAATAGTTTGGTTTTTTTTCTGCTGTCATTACGCCATACAGAAACGTAGTTTTGTAACTACCATTGTTTAGCTTCATCACTCTTGATTGATTGATTGTAAGGTTTAACGCGCCGACGCAACGCAGGCGATGAGCTGCGCCGAAGTGGAGGGCTCCGTATTAATTTTGACCACCTGGGGATCTTTAACGTGCGCCGAAATCTCGTACACACGGGCGTTTTTGCTTTTCGCCTCCATCAGAAAAGCGGCCGCCGCGGCCGGGAATCGAACGCGCAACCTCGTGTTCATCAGCAGAACGCTTTAGCCACTGAGCAACCGCGGCGGGTAGCCCCATCACTCTTACTGTTATAAAAATAATACGCATTTAAGTATAGCTCATTCTGCAAGCTTATAAGTCTGGCCTAACTTGCGTTCCATTTTGGCGGCCTCAGCCAATCGCACAGCCACCGATAATACATAAGAGGTTCTAGTGCGCGAAATGAGCCAGTGGGTCGCATAGCCATTCTCGTCTTTCCTAATTATATAGCTTATATGAGAGAAGTTTGTGTTAAAAGACAGTGTTATTCTAACGAGGCATTCAAATGAACCAAAACTTGTATTGTCTTCATGGCCTCTTTAAAGTAGAAACACTAATGTGAATTATATGTGTAATCTCGCTCGGTTTCGACTAGAAAAAAACTACTCTTTCAGGAATAAAAAACCTTGGGTGATCTCTAATGCTCGTTTGAATACTGGGAAAGAGTGGTTACAGAATACTTTACCTTCTAATTAAAATACATTTGAGTGTGCTGATTTTGAGGTGTACACATGCTCGAAGCATCAACTACGTGCCATTTGTATAGCAAAATGTGTGGTTAGCCTTTTTCCGTGTCTTTTGTTCGCTTTCTTGTTTGCTTATTTTTGTGGTTGACTTTGTTATAACTGTGCTTGCTTTCTCACGACGCTGCTGTTGAGTAGAAAGGGGCTGCAGCCTTGTCAAGGTGTCTACTAAGGTTTTTTTCCGCCACTCTTTTTTCTGTGTGTATTTACGTAGCAGACAAGTTTGTCACACAAATAAATTTAGTTTCAGGTTTAAATTTGTGTGAAGTGGCTGATTGCTCGTTTTTTTGTTTCTTTTTAGGTGATGCCACAAAGCAGAGGGTTCGGTTTGTAAAAAATAAATTGTATGTATTCGTGTTCAACCCAGCACATGTGGCAGAAACTTTTGCAGGCAGAGCTACAGGCTGTGCCTGCGTGCATGCATATGGTGAACATGCATGATCAAATAGGCTGGGCTCTCATAAAACGCCTGCATTTTTTGGACACTTGGTCACTCAAGCCACTGCGCAACCCAGATTTATAAATACCAATTACGGAATTGTTACCCAAGAACGGACACCTTACATGCGAGTAACGGAATTGTTGTTTGGACAGAACGGGTGCTGTCCGTAAAATTCCGAGTTACGGAATTTTCGTTAGCAGAAAACGGACCCCTTACAATTCAGCTTGCACGGAAGTTCCGCAATTAAGGTCAGGAGTCCATATTACAGGTTTTACACTATCCTGAAACCGTTCGTTTTTGAAATTACGGAAAGTGCTCGGCAATTAATTACCTCCAGGATTTTCCGTAAACCGGAGAAATTTTTTTACAGCGATGTATACTCCATGTTCATGCTATGTGTCACAACAAAAAAACGTTTTGCAACAGTGTACCGTGCCCTGGCAGCTGAAAGCGGCTTCTAAAATGTGAATCTTAAAAAGCAGCGCAAAAAAAGAAGCCTGCGTGTTCGTCAATACCATATGCTTCGCATGTAAAATGTTCCGTGAACGCCCCAATGCGCGCGCTTCGGGATCTGCAATACCCGCAACAAGCTCACGCCAATGCAACACCTAATCAGTCGCGTGTAATTTCCCACGGAGGTGTGTCGTTGAGGTTGTCGAGGGCAAGTACGAGCACCTTATCGTGCAATGGAAGCGGAAAATTGCCCTCTTGAGAAAGAATTGCAGAAGGTTTTTAGTGTGAAAGCACTACTAGGTAACCAAGATGGAATACCAAGCAGTCTATTCTCACTTAGTGGAAAAATTACGCCCATCTTCCCGCGAGGGAACCCTGATGTGATGCGACGCATCGGGGGGTTCAATTGGCGTTTCCATTGGGTTGATTCTCTAAATCGGGTGAAACGTGTTGTGAACGCGTATGATGCATTTCCATCACATGCGGGTGCGCAGCCTTGTATTCGGTGGTCGTAACGTTGCCTTGAGTGTTTGCGCTGACGCTGGTATTGGATTGTGTCAGCCCACTCGCTGAAGGGACCGTCGCTTCCATCACGTCTTCATCGGAAGAATCAAGCCAAGCAGGAAGTCGTCAAGCAAGTCACGCGGAGTCGAACGAGAGCGAGCGCTGACTGAACCGCCGCAGCGCGCCGCAGCGCCTGAAGGAGAGGAGACAGCGGGGGAGAGGCGCTCATGCGCGCACTTGCGCACCGGAGCAGACCCGAGCGGAGCGAAGCGCGCGCGCAGCTGTTGTTGTTATGATAATACGACGGAGTGAGAGCGTTGCGCACAGCTGTCGGAGAGAAAAACGGGGGAGAGTTGCGCATGCGCAGGTGGTGTGCGGACGCCGACGCCGACGGCGGAGGGACATGCCCCAGAGCAAGAGATGCGTCGCATCTAAAAAAAACTCTGCCGGTACTAAACCGCAACTTTACCGAGTATTCCACGCAGGAAGAATGCAGTCTAATAAGCAGAGCGTTAGGCGAGATGCCTGTGCAGCGCACATTTGCTACAGACACTGCCGCCTTGCCTTGTGCGCAAAGGGTGATGATGCCGAACTGCTGTTGCAACAGATAGAGGGGAGTGGGGGAGGGGGGGGGGGGGGGGTGCGGGTACGCTACAGCCCGACATTAGGCCTAACGACACGCTTTGAGGTCTAGCGTAGTCAACAGGTACCCGCACCTTGACGTTCAATGAGTTGGACATTGCTTGGCATGTCGTTAGGCCCAAGGTTAGGGTTATAACGTTAAACTTAGATATATGCCTAACAAGGACGATTGGTCAATGCTACCAGTCATAGCAAGGGAGAGAGAAAGGAAAAAAAACACAAAGGAGAAGGGTAGAAGCTGATGATGAAACGGTAGAGAAATTGGGCGTCATAACTTAGCGAAAAGTGATGCTAAGCATTCTCACGTGCTTTCGCCCTCCACACTACTTAACTGTATCGGGGCCCCACCCCCATGGAAAAACCTCTTAGAAATCTTTGTCGATTCCATCGCTGGTAACATGTCCCCAAAATTTTAACCAGGTTGCCCCCAACATAGGTGCGCCACCTCGCGTTCACTCTAACGTACCTCGCAGACGAAAGCTATGACATCTACTATACCGACGCTCGTTAAAAATCTGAGGACACTTTTGACAGTACAGCAGTAGCGTAGGACTCTCCTCCCGTCGAACACACAGAGCTCTTCGACTTCCCTCCTTCTCTTTCCGTTACAGAGCCTTTGGAGAGGCTACCCAAGTAGTCTGCTGCATCTTCCCGCTCTGACCCCGAAATTTTCGTTGTTGCGGACTCAAAAAACTTCCCCGACATCTACAGTATAATAACGGCAATGCGTACACAACCGCGATTACGAAAAATTGATTTCCAAGCGCCTGAACCTCAATTTTAGTCTGATATGGGCCCGTTATCATCTGGATCGTGTGGACAGCAATGCACACGCTATCACGATTTCCGGAGCCGCCACTTCACTGGCTGCTCCCACACTCTGGCCAACCCCCTATGAGCCCCACACACTTTCTACCACAGGAAAACGCCGCACACCGCCTCGGGCAACAACATCCTTGTATTCGAACACTTCCGCCTCCTTCGGCCTCCTTGTCTGGGACTGATGCTGGTATCATACGGCAAGCCCAAACATACACCCTCTCATGACCGTACTTCACCAGCCTCTTCAACTAGGCTCTAGACTGCTCGGAAATGCCCTGTGGCGGTTAACCGAATATCTATCCCTCCCCCCTGTTAGCCCACCCCTCCTTCCAAATACCATCTCCTGTTCCTGGCGAGAGCGGCTGACTCTTACAGACGAAGAGTTTGGACAAGCCCTTAAGCCCTGCACAAATAATTACTCGATATAAAACCCAAAATAAAGCTGCTTCCCCCCCCCCCTCTCTCTCTCTCCCTGTCATTTGGACGTTCGAAATCACTCGGCAAGAAGCCCGCACGGAAGATTGTTTACCTCAGCTACGCCTCTGGCCATAGCGACTGACCGATGCCCTCGACAGCGGCGCCGCGCTGCCACAGGTGGTCAGCCGCTACGACTAGTGACATTTATGAGCAGAAAACCGGAAATCGTCAGTTGATCGCCGATTTTCAGGTGTTTGTCGGTACTGCTGTTTCAAGCAGGCCGTGTGAAGTAGGGAACTGTATCGACAATATCGACCACGTAAGTCGCTTTAAAGTGACGCTCGTGGAAGTGGCCTTCGTTGAGCACTTAACGGCCCTAAGCGGAAAGGCATTTGACGCGCTCCGAAACGAAAGGCACGCGACACTGAGCGCATTAGCCGCTGGCACTCACCATGGTAGATGGAACGCCGCTCCTGGCTCCACTTAGAGTGCCTCAGGGCTTTTCCCGTCCGCCGGTCAATATACGAAATCCGCTTCTGCTCGCGAGCCAATCGCAGAGACGGGCCTTTTTTTTTTGCCAGCTAACAAAAGATGTGGACCGCTAGCACTTCCCTCGCCGGCTTTCCTTAGAGCTTAGTTCCAGCCATTCTTTCTTTTTTTTTTTCTTTTTTCGGGGCATGGCACCGATTCCAGCTAACGGGGTAAAGGGGCTTGGGATTTTTCTTTCTTCGTGTTCTGCGGAGCAGCTAGCGCATTGTACCGTTGCCACTGCCACCCACTGCCACCACAACAGCCAGCGCCTTCACGCTTGAATGCAGCTTTCGGAGGCTAACAAAGCGTGACTCGCGTAACCGTGGAAGAGATGCGCGACCCGCGCGCGAGTTTGTCGCGGCCAGAGACACAGGGAGAATAAGCCTTTTTTACGGCGTTCCCACGGCCATGCGCGTCGCTACAGACCTTCCGCACGGCTTTCTCTACCCGCTTGTCTCCAGTATACGTTCCTGTATACACAGCGCGCAGCCGCTGGGGATTCAGGAAGCCTCGGGGAATTCTCGCCAATTGGACTATTGGATGTGACGACAAGGCACGTCGCGTGAAGGGTTCTTCCTCTGTTTAGTGCTTCGACGCAAGCGAACATTACTGTACTAAATAAAAATTTAAACACCTGTGTTCCCTGCAGTGGTGCCGCCAAACACGTGCGGAATTAAGTGGACATGGCCATTTTTGACACTGTGGACTATATATGTACAAAAACAAAAAAAAAAAAACAGCGGTACCATCTTTCACTCTCAAGTAAACTCCCCTATACATACTTATTTTGGCACCCTTAGTACGATTTCGCGCGCCAACGAATTTAAGATGTGGTTATTGTCTTGGTAACGCTTTACTTTATCTTGCTTTTTGGGAAGCTTGATTTCACCTGGGTGATACGAAACTGTCTGAAGAATACTCCATCCATAGATTAGAACTCGTTCAGAAGTGATTTTTCCAGACGTTATTTTTTTTAAAACATGCACTGTACACTATCGATGCGTCTACAGCAATGTTCCCACGCATTTTCGTTTTCACAGCTTGCAAGCAAGGCACACTCGAATGCATGCATTCAAAATGCGCTTACCTCAGATCGATGAAATCTGTCCGTCTCCAAGCGCCATAAAGAACTCCCACTCCTTCACGTCGAAGTGTTGATAACATATCTCCGTTGTGCACGTCAACTATCATACAGAACATCAATAATGCATTACCGGGATATTCTTGGATAACTTTTCAGTCTTCGGGCGCTCTGCTAACTAGAATTTTTACTAAGATTAACATTCACCGCGACCCGCCGCGGTGGCTCAGTGGCTAAGGCGTCGTGCTGCTGAGCACGAGGTGGCGGGTTCGATTCCCGGCCGCGGCGGCCGCTTTTCTGATGGAGGCGAAAAGCAAAAACGCCCGTGTGTGCGATATTTCGGCGCACGTTAAAGATCCCCAGGTGATCAAAATTAATCCGGAGCCCTCCACTACGGCGCGCCTCATCGCCTGCGTTGCGTCGGCGCGTTAAACCCTACAATCAATCAATCAACATTCCCCGCGCTTTCCCGTTTCCAACCAGGTTCTGCCTAGAATTCTGCCCCAAACCCATCCTACAGTGCATCTGTAGCCTCGCATTATGTGCACGATTTCATCTCGCACTTGTTTTAATCTGATTGCCACTTTGTTGATTCTGATTTGCATCAAAACACGCGTTACTCTTCCTGACCGTTACCGACTTCACAGATAGCGACCTGCTCGCGTTCGGCCAGCACAGCGCGCCACATTCGTTTATAATGCGCAAGAGCTATATATTTAACTATGCTGATCGAAAATGCGGCGTTCATATGGAACACAAAATACGGCAAAAAATGGCACAGAGAATAGCCGACTGTTAAAAGAACAAAAACGGGTGCTACAAAAGTTGCTGCAGTCGACTCTTGATAATTCGAAGTCGCTTAATTGGAATTTTCGGTGAAATAGAAGTGATGTGCAGGGACGCTATTCCAGAAGGCCCGAGTTCCGCCTGCTCCCGAGTTTCCAGCTGCTTGGGTTATGAAAGTAGTGATAGTGGAGCATTCGATACACCTCGAGCGACACCGCCGGAATCGCGTGCAGCACGCCTGGCACATTCAGCGCGCTGTATTGGGGCTGCTTACGTTGATAAAGTACGGCTTGTGCTATCTTCTGCATGCAGCCTCATCTGAAATCGCTCTACAATGCTCATTCCCCAGCATAAACTAGATTACTCAACTGCTATTTTGAAATCCTCAGCCTGGCTGTTGGCCACGCCCGGCACGGGGGTCCGTTTTCCTCGGCTGGTCCTCCAGTCCCCCAACTATATCTCTCTCTCTCTCTCTCTCTCTCTCTCTCTCTCTCTCTCTCTCTCTCTCTCTCTCTCTCTCTCTCTCTCTCTCTCTCTCTCTCTCTCTCTCTCTCCAACGATCCCTTTCTTCTTCTTCTTCTTCCCGAAAGAAAGCAATAAATATTGAAAAAACTAATTTCGCGCTGCACGACGTCAGCATTGACGCAATGGAGGGAACACTAAAGGCATAGTTATCGGTGTGCTAACTGCAAGTTACCACTCAGGTGATACGATCAAATGAAACCAGCTAGAGGCCCCACTACAATCGCCCAGTAATAATATTTCTTGGCGGTGGCTTTGGTCGGCGCCGCCAATCGCACAAATAAGATTTTCTGACGTCATAAAGATGTCACCGCAGGTGGCTGGGGGAGTCGCCACTACGTTATCTGTATCTCCATTATTTCTTCGAAGCTTGCGATAAAATTGATATCACTGTCATCCGGCAAAGCATTATTATTATTTTTTTGACCAAATTCATGGCCACATTAAAAGTGTGGTATTGAGCATCACGCTTTCACCCAGAGATGAAAATGAGTCTTTCAAACACAACAGTCCTCACATTTTGTTTTGCCTTATGGTGCCAACTGAGAAATGCTGAACTACGAGTGGGAGGCAAGCATGTTCGGCGCGGTCTCTTCATACGTTTGTATGACGTGGTAGCGTCTCAAATCGACTGCAGTAGAAAACTGCGACAACACAATGTTCCGCAACATCGCCTTGCCAGAGTTATGCTGCGAAAGCGTTTACGTCAGCTGCGGAAGCATAACATCTGTATAAAGGGGCTCTCAAAACAAACCATGATGCCAGCCAATGTACCACACCTGTTCTACGCACGCCGCAGAAGCGGAAAACAAGGCTACTCTTCTCCCACGTCCTTTCTTCGAGTGTCGAGAGAGCGATATTAATCTGGTTAGAGATCTGGCGATTGACCGTTGCAGAGCAAAAATGTATTCTCGATCCTGTCGCGCAAAAAAAAAAAAAAAAAAAAAGAAAACGAGTGTGGAGATACCTCACGTGTCGCACACTCCATTTGTTATTAAAAAAAACCTTCACACAGCTGCCCGACTTCGTTCGCAAACCATGCGGGTGACTGCATATTCCAATCATCGCGTTCCCATTATGCTGTAGCCTGCAAATTCTGTGGCGAGTAGATCCTCTTAACGTTTTTGAAGGATCCAGAGAGGCAAAAGCGAGGTTATAAGATTCGGTTTATAGTTTTCAATCAGTCAGCACAATCACTAACCCGTCAGTTTTTCACCATTGTGACAGCGGTGTCCAGCGGCTGTGGCTTTGTGCTGCTGAGGCCAAGGACGCAGCGTCGATCCCGGCCGTGGTGTCTGCGAAAAGCGAAAACGCCCGTGCGTCGAGATTTCAGCGTACGTTAAGATCCCCAAGTGGCCAAAAATTAGTCCAGAGCCCTTCCCTACGGCGCGCTTGATAGCCCACGTGCAGCTTCGGCGCGTGAAACCACCCAAAATGCTTTTTGAATTATTAAAGCCCTTAACTATATTTATGTATTTGTTAAATTATTGATTTAACCGCAGAGATGTCAACTGAAATGTTGTAGAGCACTTGGTGGTGGCAAGCAGCATCGCCATTGCGAGCTCGCGCGGATAGTAATGGCGTCCATTCTATAGCCTACCTTACTTGATCAGGCACAGCCGGCCAGGCAAACTATGCGCCTCCATCGCTGAGGGAGTAGCCAACGCAGGTAGTAGCCGTGCGCAGGATCGCGCTTGAGCTGAGCCTCGTAGACTGCCGGCAAAAGCCTGCGCCACTGAGATCTGAGCAACATGGCAGGTTCCACCAAGTACCAGGTGTTCGTGAGCAGAACTGACATACCAGCCAAGGCTATGGAACTCCTAGAGACGAAGTAAGTCCTCACCGCGCTACCAAATCAGCTTAGCTAGTACGGGGCCAGGCTGGACATGGAAGCAGTGATTGCGATGAAAAGCTACGCGTTTGTTTCTACGGTAACCGCCTCGTCATGCGT
Organism: Haemaphysalis longicornis; assembly: GCF_048455015.1. Taxonomy (NCBI): domain Eukaryota; kingdom Metazoa; phylum Arthropoda; class Arachnida; order Ixodida; family Ixodidae; genus Haemaphysalis; species Haemaphysalis longicornis. The sequence goes on along the minus strand of NW_027526203.1, from coordinate 357,526,775 downwards.
TTCAGAACGCTTGAGTCAACTCAGCGTTCAGAGGGGCCTTGTCGTGGGAGGTGCTGTGGGCGGTGGGCCGTGGCTAGGCGAGCGAGGGAGAGCGGTCGGGAGGGTAGATTACTGATGGCTTAACGGCAACGTCGGGTGTGGAAGTTCGCAGGCATGTTGCGCATGTCACGCTCGTGAAGGGGAGACTACGGCATGGTGGCTTGATCGGCTGCTCGACAGCTGCCATTCACGGCGACATGCCTACAGGCAATAGCGTAGCCTGAGTGTCGTCCCCGCGTCGCAGGTGCAACGTGACCAGCGTGGCCTGCACGCCGGCCAACTGGCGCGAACTGTGGCCGAAGTACGTGCGCGGAATGCAGGGGCTCTTCATCCAGCACTACGAGCAGGTGGACGCCGAAATACTCGACATGGTCGGTAAGGAACATTCAACAAGAGAATCGATCAATCGATTGATCGATTGACAAGGCACGAATTTATTGGTTAACTTTAAGTAAAACCAATATTTGTTCCACATAGCACTGCCTCGCTAGAAGAAAATTGACTTATCCAGACTTGACCTTCGGAACTGTCGAGTTATTGTACTTGATTGTATACCAGGAAATTGGCACCAATGTGTCTGCGGATTTTCGTTTGTTTCTTTTTTTTTTTTTTTTTCAATTCAATATTTGCTGTGAGCTTCCTTAGCTTATACATGCGGTATCTTCCGGCACAGGTCCCCAGCTGCGGGTAGTGTCCACGATGTCAGCGCATTACGGCAATATAGACGTGGAAGAATGCCGCAAACGGTGAGCTGTTCTTCTCTGACGCGCAAAGAACCAATACAACCCGATGTCATGGTTTTGACAAGAATACAGAGACTCTTACTGGTCACTGCATCGTGTTTCTTCTGATCATACAACCCTAAGTAACTCTGTCGCTGTTCCCACTGCTCGAGAAAAATAAGGTTCTATGCTTTTCGTGCAGATTGCGTCGCATGGGAAAATGTACTCTTTTCCGCTAGCTCGCAACGCGTGCGCCCTCTATGCTGTCAAAATTTTGAGAACGCGTCACATGTTGTATCTAAGTCATATTAATATAAACAGTATGTTTATTTAGGCAGGGGCTCCGGAAGAGGCGGGGAAAGGGGAGGGGGCAGGTGGGTCAGGGGTGCTCGAGCCCTTCCTGGTGTTGCCACGGTCAGACAAACCATGGCTCTAAAAAAAAGTCTGGAGTCGTCGAACGCGCGCTGCTCAATACAACTGAGTTGTTCTGCCAGAGCACACATTCCTGTCTACCAAGGCATATCGTTATTTCATTCTTCATGCGCCATGCTTGTTTATTTTATTTGTATAGCTTAAATTGTTACTGGCATAGACTACAGGGGAAGATTCTCAAATTACCAAAGCGGGATTTTATGGGCGATCTCCACAACACCCCACGAGCTAGACTCATTGCGGCTGCATCCTGAAATGAAACATGGGTCACTAGCCTTGTACGCCACCAAGGAGAAAAGTGACGGAGGTGCCTATATGCTTCCCCAGAATGACAATTTTCTGCACAATACTGCAGCAACGCTTGCCTTCTTATTGTGGAACCTTAATGCACAATGATACGAAGCGAAGCGGGCACGCGGAATCTACCGAATCAAACGAGCAAACAAGACAGGCGGGTACGCTGGAGCCGAAGCCGCGGCTTTGAGCACCACTCAGTCTACTTTACTTCTTTGTCTTCCAAGTATCTTATTATATTGGCGAAGGCGCTCCAGAACCGAACTCCGTCATGCAGTAGTAACGGGTGTACGAGCGGGGAGCAGTAGAGTTGCCTCCGTTTCGACGAAGCCCAGCCAAGAGCAAAACTTAACTGGTTTAATGCATGCCAAGAAGAGAACAGCGATGATACAGGAGCAGCATCAAGGCGTGCTTACCGCATGATAGTCGAACGGGCAGAGCAACGCTTGCAGTCGAGCCCGGAATACGAACCGCTGGGCGCTTGTGGAAAGACCCTCTTTATAACCAGGAGACACAACCGTCAAAAGCAGTTTGCACATGGCAGCGAAAAGTACGAATCCACAAAACACTTTCCATGGATTCCATGTTAGGAGCCGGCGTAAACTGTGAAGGAGAGAGGGGGAAGAGAGGGGCAAGAGAGGGTCGAATGGACGCCAGCGTCAAACACACAAACATAAGCACTCTTGCAGAGCCGGAGAGGAGGTGAGTAGACGCCGCCGCCGCCAACGGCCGTTCGAGAGAGCTCTAGCAGCGCAGTATTTTGAAAGTCGCATGATCGAAGCAAGTGGTCTTCTCCTCCCAGAATCAATGCTATGTGGGAAAGTACCTCGGCGCGTAACTCTCTCTGCGCCGTCGAAACCCGCGCACCGCGTCAACACACGCACACACACAGTCGATTCGTAACAACCTTTACTCAGAAATGCAACTGTTTACGTACCTTTGGCACCAGTTCTCAAAATCAAAGTAGACGTAAGTCCCATGTTAGCACACAAGCGTGATCACGTTGAGGTCCTCGTACCTTAGGTACCAAGTCTTGTTCTTGATGTGAAACATCATTGACTTCTTCGACGCCTTGGCCGAAAGGTACAGTGCCTTGGGTCCCTCCATGTGGTAGAATGCAAAAAAGAAACTTTCGGCAAATAGTTTCGTGAAGAAACTCTCCGTGCCGCAGTTAGGCAAGCCCTGCGGGTAGTAGCTGGGAACTATCATGGGCGTTTGCTTGATGCAGGGCTTCGGGGGCTCAGAGGGAAGGGGCGTGTGCATGGTCGCCGCCTCGAGCAAACGCAGCTGGTTGTAGCACTGCTTGAAAAAGAGGGGGCGGGTCTCTGGCTGCCACCCATGCTAAAGGTGGGCAGTGCATCCCTGTCGCGGCTCGGGAATGCAGCCGCAGAATTTTCTTTTTACATCTCTCCAAGGACTCGAACATGTCCGTTCTGCTGCGGCGGCTGCTCCTGCCTAGCTGTCTGCTGACCTGGCGTTCGCTTTAGGCTCTGCCGTTGTGATGACGATGGATGCAGGTGACTATCCAGGCTCGTGTTTTGAACCGTCTGCTGTACCATCGACTTCGATCTCGACGTCCAAACGCCACTCTTGTTAGACAGCTGGCCATGAAAGCTAAGTGACGACAGCACCGGATGCAAGCTTGGTCAGTCGTCTGAGCTGGCTGGCGAACCGCAGATGGTGGCAACTGCTCCAGTTACTTTTTATACACCGTGCCACAGTTGCTGCGACACACTGCAGGCGGTGCTGTTTTCTTTTTGCTAAACGGCCGAGAGCTCCCGGAGGAACTATCCCCTATTATCTGTGGTTTCACTGGTGGAGGTCGCCGTCGACTTCAGAGGAGGGCCGGTAGCGTCCGTAGAGCTGGCGGAGGTCGCAACGGCATGGCGCACCGCAACGGCATGGCACACGGCAACGGCATGGAAAGTTAGCAATGGTGATTTCACTGCATGACTTCGATTATGGTTAACGGCTGGCGAGCTGTTACTGCGACCCTGTAACGATATACCTTCGTACCAAGCAGCCACAGCTGCCGCAGTATTTCTTTTGACGATCGCTGTTGAGTTGACTGGAGATTTTACCAGACTGTGCGCTTCTTTGTTCCCTTGAGTGTCCTCCACAAGCCTGCCATGACAGGTTAGGACTGGGGTGGGCACGGGCGAAATAGAATTTGTAAATTCCGCCACCCGTAGAATTTATAAATTTGTAAATGCACCGACTCCCTGCCTTCGCCGCCGTCTGTGGCGACGGCGTTCACAGTGCCATTTAACAGCGAAGCTGTATGTCTAATCCTCCCCAGTTCTCGTTCTGCTGAAGCTGCTTTATTCGTCACAACTTTTCCCCTCCACCTCGCCACCGCCGACGCCTTTCATAAGATTTATACCCCTCGCCACCACCGATGCCTCTTTCACAGGTTGTGCAACCGAGTGATAACGGCGCCGGCGCCGTCATCAGCAGTTGCACTTCTATATCGCTATGGGACGGATGCGTGTCTTTCGCTTAGAGGAAGAAGAAGAGCGGGAATTGAAGGAGCGTCGGCGCGCACAGAAGCGCGGATGGGCGAGAAAACAACGGCCGCTGCCGCAGAACGCGAAGCCGCCGCCGTGGCTGCCTCAAGTTCCACCTCACCGAGTAGCTGCGAATCCCTCCCGCATGAAGAGCAACTTGCTCCCTCGTAACGCTGGAGGGAGTCAATAATTCTTGTTAATCTTGAAGGGTTTTCGGAGCGACATTTTCGTACGTGTTTTTTACGTCTAAGCACGCGCACATCACCGGTTGCCGCTGCCGAAAGGCGTAATTTCGCAATAAAAAAGAGTGTGTGGGAGGGTGAGGGGGGCATGCACGCGCAGCTAGGCTTCATGTCCTCATCGATAACACTCCCGTTTTTCTCCTAGGAGATTAAACGTGGACGTCTCACGGCCCAATGTGACCTGTCTGCAGTCCTTCGAGCGGTTTGGGTTGGTGTGTTAGTAAGACGCCTACGACGCCAGACGGAAACGGACGGCCGCATGTTTGTCTACCCGAATAAAGCTCTTGCCTTCCAACTTTAATTCAACTAATCGGCTATAGAAAGTATGCTCAATCGCAAACTACAAACAACCGTGTTTTGTTTCGTGTACTGCTTGGACTGCGCCGAGCTTCGCTGGCCATCCTTTTAGGGGCGAAGCCCCTTAGGGGTTCGGGCTGTCGGCGTCTCTTGTCGTCGTCGTCGTTTCATGGAGTACTAAAACTGGTACTAAAATACCGGTACACTCGTTTTCCAACGCCTCGCGCTAGAACGCTTCATGCTTCAAAGACACGAGACTATAGCGAAGCTGTATACCTCTACTCACAAAGGGTTTTATCTCTGCGGGCAAAAACGCCAAGGCGCCAAGGCCTAAGACGCCGAGCGCTCAGCATCAAAACCGCATTATAAGTATACTTCATCATAACTTCGAAATCGCATCATACATCAAAACCGCATCATCTAAACCGCATCAACCGCATCATAAACACTGCTTTTTCGCCCCTCCCCGGACTTCACGTTAGTGAAGATAATCCGTTTTTTTAATGCCGTTTATTGGTACAATAATAAATCAAAATTTCTCAACTGGTAATGAAGCTTTTTTTTTCACCGAGTTGAAGGGAACTGAATTTTTTCACGTGCTCTAAACCGACCTTCATCACCAAGTTCGCCACGTCCTGCAGGTCCATGACGTCGTATAAGAAGACCTTGTCTTCAAAACCTGGGTCCTGGAAGGACTCGATGTAGTACTCGACGTCCTCCTTACGTTGTTGATCATGGAGACTTCGACGGTGCCGTTGTTGAGCATACGCATTAGCGTCTCAGTTGCGCAATGTAGTACTGTTTGCGAAACAGCAGCGCCTTCAGGTCAACTACCCGGTCCTAATGGCCGTTATGCCCAGGGTGAGGGACTCGATCTTGCTCTCAAACTGGTCCACAGGAATACCCATGCAGGGCCTGTATAAAATTGTACAGCCAGGCCGCCAGGTTCTCCTTATTGCTCCTTCTGCGCAGGATTTACCTTCTGGGCGCCGTCCAGGCCCTCCTTCGAGTACGATTTTGTCTTCACCTGTCGTTCTAAAGCTCTGAGCTGCTCCACGTGCGTTTCTGTTAGCTTACAGTTGTCCATTTGTATACCTTTTTCCTTGCTGTCGATCGATGCCATTCACGTGTTAATTTGGCCTCGTAGCTGATGAAGCTTTTTAATCTCTTTCTTCATGTCGGCTGATGCTTGTCCTTCTGACTTGCATTGGTTGCCGTGTGGACCTTCTGCCAAATTGCCACGAAGTTGTCCACGGCTTCGTTGAGTTCCTTCAAACACCGTTCCACTTCTTGGAGTTTTCTTGTTTCAGTCATTGACACGAACGCAGAAAAGAACGCTCCTGGAGACTAGTAATGTGCGACGAGTATTATCGACACATTCAGACCTTAAAGACGATCTACAAAAATAATGCTGCCATCTTGATTCTCAACTAAAATAGCTAGAATGTGCTTACTTTGCCGCACAGTCACATGTCCCAGAAAGGAACAATGGTAGTCTGGCCATCCGCGAGAGCACCCTCGTCTTCCTCTCTTTATTCATCTTCCGGGTAATGGGGCGTACCGACCGAGGGGAATTGGCCAGGGCTTGAGAATGGGTAATTAGATAAGATAAAAGTGCGTATTTTGAATTGGAAAAACAGCGATAGGTTAAAAATTCCCCCGCATTTCCCCGAGGGGGAGAATGTGAAAGTGCGAATGCACGGTTGTCGGCCCGCTTGCGGCGCTTGCGCTCGGCCCCCGCAGCCCACCGCCTCGCCGCCTTCTCTTCCATCTCTTCCATCGGGTTTGTAGTATCACGTGTACACCACGCAGTTATCAAGCCGCTATAACGCCGCTGAGTCGCCAACGCACGCCGCTGACGACGTAGTTTGAATGCGTTAAAGATATAAGGCGCGTCACTAACACTGATATCAGCGTCGCGTCCGTGGCTTGGTCGGTAGAGCGTCGCGCTGCGGCCGCAAAGTCCTCGGATCGAAACCTAGCGCCGGATGCTGTTTCTTTTTTAAATATAGAGGAGCACTGCGGACGCCGCCGCCGCCGCCGCCGGCGGTGGATGGTTTGGGGTCGCTTATAAAGTGCAAAAAGCACATGCACTCTAGAGGGGCGGGGGAAGACGTAAAGGGAGTACGAATCAACACAAGTCTTCCGGTGGTCGTGATGCATTCAGGAAGGAGGGAGAAAAATTACATTCCTTGCTTTGGTGATGCTGCTAGCGCCGAATGAAAGAAGTACGGTAGTTTTTAATTCAAGGCAAAGTCGTTCGAATGGGGCAGTGAGATAAAATTTTCTTTGCTTTGGGAAATGGCGACATTCAAATAAATAACATTCTAGGGATTCATGTTGGTTACAAAACAGGCAAGCGTCTGTTGATGCCTATGCCGACCTGCTCAAAAAAATTTCTCGGCCACTTGAGTCCGCATGGTTTCAAGGCGAAAGCCTAGCACTTATCGAAGACTTCGATATGTACTGCTACATCGTGTTTGAGGCTCTATCTTCGTTTTCTTCGTCTTTTGACGCGAACTATATACTCCGGCAGGCAGACTGGCCGCACCGCATCCGCTCTATTCACGTGTGCCAAGTGCATCTGCCACGGTGCACGCACCAGGCTAATTCTTGTTCCGTTCTGCCAGTGTTCCGGGTTAGCGCTGTGGTTAGTGCACTTGGTTGCTGATATGGCGACCCGGAGTCAAATCACACGCGAACCCAATTTATTAAGGCGAAAGTGTTACGCTTCTCAGCAAGCGGGAAAAGTGACCGTAGTCGTAGTCGTCGTGGTCGACGTCGACACGAATGATACCAAAATTACCCCCGCTGTAAAGATAAAATAAAACGGGTTCGTGTGGCGTTTGAACCCGGGTCGCCAGAGAAGCAGTCATGTGCACTAGCCACAGCGCTACGAATCCAAGCTGTCGTCGCGCGTCATATATGAAGCCTGAGAGATAGAATAACGAAATGTGCGTGCCACATTTGAGCGCTGGCAAAATAAAGTGGGTTTCAGAAGTGATGTCACTAAGAATTGTATAAGAATTATGCCACACTCGGTGGAGATGAGAAGCGGGCGGATAAAGTTGCCGGTTTTGGCAGTGGTTCCACGCACGTGGGAGGAACGACGGTCGGACCGGTGAAGTGCGTGCGAGCGCACGGCGGTTCTTCACTTCGGACACGCGATCGCGGTTGGTTTAATTTCGCGCACACGCAGTGTTAACGCGGCACTCTGTCTACACTCCAGAAGCGTCCGCGTGGGCTACACGCCGCACGTTGAAGACGACGCCGTGGCCGAGTTCGTGCTGGCACTCACGCTGATGGCATCGAGGAGGATCGCCGAGGGCTTCGACGCAGTACGGGCGTAAGTTTTAGCTACCGCTTGGCCCTCCGAGTGGAAAACAAGCCTTCGGAAGCGGCCGCTGGATGCACTCATCCACGGTTACTCGCTGCGCCACGCGAACCAAACCCCGATTACTCTCGAACTCTGACTTGATTATTTCAGCGCAGGGAAAAATAACACATTTTGGATTTCGCCAAACAAGAAAGATATTTTTACGGAAACGTGAGCCTTCTGATAAAATGAAAGCTGGCTTGATTGAAACGATGCCTTGCACGGCGTCTTTAAACACCAAAGTTTTAATATCACTTCGGGACGCCCCGAGTCTTTTGGTAATGACATTAGGTGGACGCTTGGGGTCAAACGTCAGCGCGAATTACTGTAGTGCAGAAGGGTGTGCTGAAGGGCGTGTTGGTACATTTTAGCTTCAAAAAACAGCGCTGGGGACAGGACTAAACAAGAAACTATACTATCGTGCGTTTACTGTACTGAATCGAAGTTTTAAGGAAAACTCCGGACGTCTAAGCAACCCTTTATGAGTTGTGAATGTGAAAGCATTAACTGTCAATTTCGCGGTGTGCTCCTTTCAATTTCGCGCTGCGAGTATTGGTGGCTGTTGCGCCGCTGAGTGAGGACAGCGGAGAACGTGCTTGATATGACGTGCCGCTACCTCCGAACACCGCAATCCCATCTGTAGCAGCTGCATTCATCGCTTTCCAAGTGGCTGTGCGCATGTTCAGGCGTTGCCTAGCAGTGCGTTCTTTTACTTGTGTTTTTATTAATGCGAGGCTTATGCTATAAAACGCTTCGCTCGCGTAGGAACCGTTTCGAGGACTCCCCCCCCCATCCCCCCCCCCCCCGCCGCCAGCCTGAACCCGTTGTCTCGGCAATAAAGTGTTTTCGCAGCTCTCTCTCGACTTACGACGACGATGCCAACGCCGGCTTTTAATGCGTAGATTCTTTGCCGAGTATATATAGGTGGTATTCACTGAAAAGTTTAGCAGGTAATTTCTTCACTTGGCAACACTGAAAACCGCCATGACCGTGGCCCCGGTGTCTGCGCATGCGCTTTGCGCCCGCATCTCGCAATAAAAGAAGCACCGGCATACATCGTCTGCCGAGTTTCAACCTGATTCGCGGCGGTGGCGTCAACAGATATATTATTAGGTGCACTTACATTATGTGGTGGCGCTGTACTTGCCCTCGAGCACTTCACATCCGTCGTCTCGGCCGTGGCGTCAACAGATATATGAATATGTAGCAGCGAAATTTTGAAGTGATGCTAAGATAGAATAATCACCACTGACGAAAAGAAACAAAATAGAACTTCAAAATATTAAAATAATTCAACGTCTTTCGCTACTCATAGCCATACTTGGCTGTAAAGAACTCACACTCTAGACAAGCGGCATAAGAATGCAACGCATTAGCAGACAATTCTCTAAATTTCTCTAGTTTTTTTCGCTCAACAGGCTATTCAAAGCTTCCTAATTTAGGCGTGCAGACTTTAAAATGTGCACGGTGTCCCCACGCATCGCGGCTCCTCGACGCCGCGGCAGGGACCGGGCCGACGCATCTCGCAGTCGGCCCGACCACTGCCAGCCAACAGAGAGTCCGAGCTCAATCTCGCTTGCAGTGTGGGCGGCGCGTGCGTTGCACGGGGCAAGTGTGGGGACGCGGACACCATTTTCGCCATTATTTACATCAGTCCCACAGCAACGCAGATTAAAGACTTCCTCGCCAGTGTCGCCTCTGCACCGCTTTACGTTGATTACCGTCTATGCTTGGGAGCCGCCAATACAAACCCAGAAAACGCCTCGTTCCGTCAACCTGACATTCAAGCTCAGCCGAGGGCAAGACAATGCCTCGTGCGGTTGCGGAGTGAAAGCGTATAATCGCACGTTCGCTCCGGGTGGGAGGGGGTAGTTGCGGAGTAGGGGAATAGGGGGAAAGAGCAAGGGCGGTGCCACCAGAAAATGATGCAAGGAGGCACTGGCTGCATCCAAGTTCACTGCGCGTGTGCGCAGTGTAGCGCGGACTGCGCCGAGCATCGCGCATGCTTTGTCTTGCGGTGCGGTGCAATCGCGCTCTCGGCGCGAAAACCGAGCTATCGCTGGACAAACTTAGTAACCACGTCCAAGAACGGCATATTTTTTTATCTATATATTACCGGAGACAGATCACACATGGGCACAACTCTTCGTTGGATGAAATGACAACGCAGCGAGGTCGTACTCACTGGGGAAATTGCTGCAAATGACCGACGTATTGCATGTATGCGCGGATGTTGCAATGTGCCCGCCTTATCGCCTATATAGCGCCTGGCAGGCAGCGGTGGTCGATGTTAGTGACGACAGGCTCGTCACGTCACGCTGGCTATGACGGTGGCGCGAATTGAGCTGGCTCCATTACACTCCAACGCCTCCCAGCGCGTGCGCAAAATATACAAAAACCCGCCGCGGTGGCTCAGTGGCAAAGGCGTTGCGCTGCTAAGCACGAGGTCGCGGGTTCGATTCCCGGCCGCGGCGGCCGCTTTTCTGATGGAGGCGAAAAGCAAAAACGCCCGTGTGTACGAGATTTCGGCGCACGTTAAAGATCCCCAGGTGGTCAAAATTAATCCGGAGCCCTCCACTACGGCGCGCCTCATCGCCTGCGTTGCGTCGGCGCGTTAAACCCCACAATCAATCAATCAATCAATCAATCAATCAAATCAAATTATACGAAATGCTCAATCCTCCTCGCCGGCTCCTTCACTTCAATGTTCCGCCGCCTGACAGAAGGACAGCGAGCACGGTAAGAGTGATAATCCCACATGGTCTGTATGCACAGCACCGACTCGATAGCAAGTCTGCTTGCTTGATTATGAGGTTTAACGCGCACGCTACAGAGGCGATGAGGCGCGCCGCAGTGGAGTGCTCTGGATTAATTTTGACCACCTGGGGATCTTTACCGTGCGCCGAAATTTCGAACGTATACGGGCGTTTTCTCTCTTCGCCTTTATCAGAAAAGCGGCCGCCGCGTCTGGGAACCTATCTCGCGTGCTTGGGCTCAGCAACACAACGCCTTAGCCACGGAGCCACCGCGGTGGCAAGGCTACTTGACAGAGCGAAAAACACTAGTGGCCGGATTTGGTGGCTGCACTTTGGTCATGAACTCTTCAACGATGGAGGGCTAGTTTGGCGATGCTAAGCAGTGGGACCTGTTAGATTTAACCCACGGTCTGTCCATCCATCCATCCGTCCGTCCGTCCGTCCGCCCGTCCGTCTGTCTGTCTGTCTGTCTGTCTGTCTGTCTGTCTGTCTGTCTGCCTGTCTGTCTGTCTGTCTGTCTGTCTGTCTGTCTGTCTGTCTGTCTGTCTGTCTGTCTGTCTGTCTGTCTGTCCGTCCGTTCGTCTGTATGCCGGCGCTTCGGCTGACCACCACTTGTGTCGTTCGACGTTGCAGGGGGAAATGGCTCCCAGAAACGGGTATATCCTGGATGGTAGGTCCTGAGCTCGTGGGCAAGGTTTGTGGAATCGTTGGTCTTGGTGGCATCGGTAAGTATCGCAGTCGCGAATGCGTGGTAATGTCAATTTCAAGTTCTTCTTCAAGCTTTCCCTAGAAAACAAACATATCATTGCGTTGAACAGAAAGCTATGTGGTTTTTCATGTCCTGGCGATTAAAAAAAATGGCTAAGTTGCTTTTGCCTTGAACCTGTCGAAAGTGGGCACCTGTAGAAACGGCTACACATGATTAATGGTCGTAGGTGCAAGCAGAAACAAAGGGGGTTTTGTCCGCAATCGCGCGTCTGTGTCTGTGTGGGTGTGGGGAGAAGAGGGGGGGAGCTCGATCCATATGGACTGAGAGCATGAAAATACAAGCTAAATATTAACTTCCCTGCACGTCTTGTGCAACTTAGTCACACTCGACTACGCCAATTTGAAGGCGGCACAAAAATAATCTAGCTTTGCCGCAACACGGTCCAATTTAAAGGTCCGTAAAGGCAACATACAACTTCATTTTATTCAAAATTGATGTAGGGTTTAACGCGCCGACACAACGCAAGCGATGAGGCGCGCCGTAGTACAGGGCTCCGGGTTAATTTTGACCACCTGGGGATCTTTAACGTGCGCCAAAATATCGTACACACGGGCGTTTTTGCTTTTCGCCTCCATCAGAAAAGCGGCCGCCGCGGCCGGGAATCGAACCCGCGACCTTGTGCTCAGTGCTCAGCAGCACAACGCCGTAGCCACTGAGCCACCGCGGTGGGTGGCCCTGTGGCTAAGAAATTATTTATGCCAAAATTTCAATTATCCTGATGCATCGCTGGTTTCGTAACGTCGGCAACGATGTATTAAAGGCAGGTACCATTGGCGAAAGTTAGTATGTTGACTCAGGTTGCCGCTATCACCAAAAAGCGCCCGTTGGTTACCTTAGTTACTGTCCGCCTTCCTGGATGGTGCAGCGATATACCGTTCAACGACCACTCTTTGTGCTCAGTTTGCTTTTGACCGGACCCGTACATGCCGTATTTTTGTTGCTGTTGATGCAGTTGATAGTAATCGTTTCACAAAACATTAGTACCAGTCGACAAATGGGGTCGCGTTAATTACATCGTTGTTTATTCCAATTGGTCAGTGTCGCGTCACTACATCTTATGCCAGAAAAGACAAACGGGTCCGACGGTTATATTCAGCAGCATCGGCCGCCGTAGTGCCGTATGAAGCAGTGTTTATACGTTTACGTGTTCGCCCGTGACTTCCACTGTTTAGCCCACTATTCTTACTGCTATAAAAAGAATATACACTAAATTTCAAGCGTGAATAGCTCGTTCCGCAAGCGCATGATCATGCTTATTTGCATCTCATTTTGTGGGCCTCAGCCAATCGCAAGAAGCGACTCATATTGCGTCTTAAGTTCCTTCCGCTAAAGTAGCTGGTGAATCGAAGGTATATTTTGTTTTTATAATTATGTAGCTTAGTTTAGCGCAGTGTACGCCCCAGCGTTATTCTAACCAGGCAGCCTTTTAAACGATTCAAACTTGTTTTTTTAATTCACATTGAAAGATCTAGACTTGATATCTCACTCAGCTTTATTCCAGCCACGAAAGACGTTTTTTTAACCGAAAAAATGCAAAAGTATTGAACAACTTTCAAATTTCGCGCCACCGTGACCGTGATATGGACAGGAGTGACCTGTTATGGGCCGGCACTAAAAACATTTTTTTTTCGCTGTGTTTACTGCGCGTTAGCATTCAAGTTGAACAATCAAACTAAACTAGAGGCCCAATAACAATGTCAGCCATGTTTCTTACCGGTGGCTTTGGTCGGCTGCCGCCAATCACACAAATAAGATTCTGTGACGTCACAGAAAAATTGCCGAAAGGTGGCTGGGGAGTCGCCACTGTTGAATATGTTTTCTTTAATATCTCGATTATTTGTTTGAAGTTTGCGATAAAATTGGTATTGTTGTTATCTGGAGTTTGGATAAAATCGGTTATGTTCTCATAACGACGAAACAGCCTTTTTAATGAACCGCGCCTGTATTTTGTCTTCATGGCTCCCTTAACACAGAGAAGGACGGAGCGTTAGTTTTTTTTTTTTTTTTCTTATAACGTCTCATGTCTCCTGGCCACCACTATCCTAAGAGAAAGCGATAGGGAATAAACTTTATTTTCTTCGTAGCCCCTCCATCCAGGTCCTGGGTGTGTACAAGGATAGTGGTGGCTGGTTGGGGGGCGCATTTAAGAAAGTGTGGGAAATGGATAAGTAAGTGGGAGTGAGAAACATGGGTTGCGAAAATCGGACGGGGCACCCCGATAAAATTAGTGAGTCGACGGGGCGCAGTTGTTCTTTGCGATACAATAAATAGGGGTCGCACAGCAAAGTAATACGCAAAATAATGGACACGGTATAGGAAGCGTTAATAAGACAAAAAAGTTTTTTATTTGAAATCTCCTCAATGATTTCCGGGCTTTCTCATCATTACCCCGGTTGAGAGCGTTATAACTAGTACTGTATTAATCCCTAAACGCAAAGCAGAACATTAGCCTATTTTTGCAAACACTTTTATTAACTTTTCAGGGCTGGAGGTTGCCAACCGGCTAAGGGCGTTCAAAATTCGAAGCTTCTTGTACCACAACAGACGCCCTAAACTAGACCGTAAGTATTTATGGGCTTCCAGAGAACAAAATGACGATTTTAACCATCAATCAAAGCTGTAGCGACGTTATTTGTGCGGGTAATGTTAAAATTTTGTGACAGTTCTATGATAACACACACACACACACACACACACACACACACACACACACACACACACACACACACACACACACACACGCACGCACGCACGCACACGCACGCACGCACGCACGCACGGACACACACACGAAAAGCAAAAACACTCGTGTGTACGAGATTTCGGCGCACGTTAAAGATCCCCAGGTGGTCAAAATTAATCCGGAGCCCTCCACTACGGCGCGCCTCATCGCCGGCGTTGCGTCGGCGCGTTAAATCCTACAATCAATCAATCAATCAATCAATCAATCAATCAATCAATCAATCAATCAATCAATCAATCAATCAATCAATCAATCAATCAATCAATCAATCAATCAATCAATCAATCATTCAAACGCCACACGCACGCATACGCACTCGCACACACACGCATACGCACACGCACGCGCGCGACAGACAGACAGACAGACAGACAGACAGACAGACAGACAGACAGACAGACAGACAGACAGACAGACAGACAGACACTTTCATGCAAGCCAAAACGTTATGGTCCAAGTGAGAATGATAGAGAGGTGGAGAAAAAAGAAAGCACGCTTTTATACGCACGCGTCATGTATTGCTACATAGTGTCAAGAAATTAAGGGTCCCAGGAATTTCGAACGATACACCACCCCTCACGCACGCCACGCATTGCTGAAATCGCATTTATCATAAAGCGACGTACCTATATATTCTAGCATTCGTTGCTCGTTCAATGAAGTTCCAAAAATAGAATTTTTTTATACAGTCAAAACTCCATTTATAACGAAAACCGATTTTACAAACTTCCCCACCGGGCGAAGGAATTCGGATTCCCCCGCAGGTTCCTATACGGCTCAATGCTTTTATGAACTCGAAATAACGTAATAAATTAAGCGTCATTCCCGATTTAACGAAAGATTGCGAGAAATAGGCATTCAAAAAAGGAGCAGTTTCGAATGTGTTTCGTCAGTGACGACACGAAGATTTTTTGCGCCATTTCAGAAAAAAAAAAAAAGAGACATCTGAGTTCTGCGGGGTAACCTCAACTGACCCATGGCCGCAAACCCCGAGGCATCCCGGCCAGCACGCTTTGCATAATCTTGAAGAGAAAAGATGCGATCATCCATACCGCTTCGTCTTAAATTGCGCCGAAGAAAATAATGTGAAGACCACCCCGCACAATAAGCTGGAGCAAGCCCTGTTTACGTGGTTCAAGGGTATGAGAGCCAGGAGCGTTCCGCTAAGCGGGAAAGTTGTACAACAAAGGGCGCCTGGTTTCGCGCCTCTGCTGGGGTGCGACAACTTCAGGGCAAGCCTAGCTGGCTGGCTTATTATTTTCGCCGGGGACTCTTATTATCGGCAGGCGAGCGCCGCGGCCGCGGCAATTACGATGTCATGATAGCTGTTTGAGATGCGAATCAGTTTAGACATCGAATTTACGGAATCAGCTGCTTGGAGTATGACAGTGTTGATTTTACGAAGTTCTCGATTTAACGAAATAATTCGCAGTTACAGGTGTCTTGTTAGCTCGATTTTTAACTGCCCTTATTCGCCATGCTTCTCAGATAATTTTCAAAGCCGTGCTGTTATAGGCTAGGGTATGACCAAAACTGTGCGCGTCGACATAGGTGTGTAAAAAAGGTCGCGTCGACAAAATTGAATCTCGTGGCAAAGCCAACTTTCTCGCAAATTCTCTAGCTGTCAATCTAATGTAGTTACATTTTAAAAATCGTATACGGAAATTGGCCGCCATGACGGCTCTGTCATTACGCCGAGTGTTATTTACATGTCATAATCAGTTAGCTCACAGTGAAATTGCAAAAGTTACGGATGCTGTCATTACATGGCCATCTGCGGAGGGAGTATGATTACAGAGAGCATCTCTAACTCTTGTTTTAGAGAAACTATCCTGAAACAAATTATATGACAATTAGCCGCTAAGACGACTCTAACATCACGTCGTTTAATCTACTTTTCACAATTAGGTACTTCACAGTGAAGTTGTGAATACTGTGAAATTCCAGTCTGCTGTCGATACATGGGCTTCTACGGGAGGGAAACGGTCAGCCCCATGTTTGCCCCTATAGAATAAAGCTCTAGTCCGTCCAAGTTTCATTCAGCTAATTAAATGGGAAATACGCTCAACCACAAATTAATAACAACGTGTTTGTTTCGTACACTTCTTGTACTGCGCCCTGCTCCTCTGGTCATCTCTTTTCACAGAGTAGAAGTGCACTGATTTTTTTTTTTCTGTCACATTTATTTCTCGCGCGGTTTTTGGCGGCCCCGCCCATTTGCATGAACACTCGTTGCAGCATGCTCTCGGCATACCGAGTTTGCATTCAAACCGCTGCCGCACTCCAGTCAGAATTCCACTCCCTATAATAAGCACCATTATACCTCTAAACTCCGCAGGAATATGGCCAGCACGCATGCTTTTTGCACTAGAGTTCTCATGACACAAGCCGTAGCTGCGCTTCCCTTAGCGACGATTTCTGAAGTTGAAATGAGAATACAAAATTTTCAGAACCCCGAAGCACTCTCCATGATGCAGTGAATGCCAAAGCAACTCACAGTGCGTTAAAGGAGCCATGAAGAGAAAATACAACTTCATTTAATTTGAAAGAACTGGGATTCAGTATCTCACTCAGCTCCATTACAGCCACAAAAGATGTTTTTTAACGAAAAAAAAGCAAGAAGTATTAAAAACTTTCAAATTTTGCGCCACAGTGACGTGTTATGAGCAAGAATGACGTCACACGGGCCAACAATAAAACATAATTTTCAGTGCGTTAACTGCCCGTTAGCATTCAAGTGATGCGGTCAAATGGAACTAGAGGCCCCATTACAGACGTCCAGTCATGTGTCGTCGCGACAGGTCAGTTAGGCAACCGCCAATCGCACAAACAAGGTTCCGTGACGTCATAGAAAAGTTGCGGGAAATTGGCTAGGGGGTCGCGACTGCTTCACACGTTTTCGTCAATATCTCCGTTATTTGTTCGAAGATTGTGATGATATTGGTATCATTGTTATCGGGACTAAGCAGTCTTTCTAATAAACCCAACTTATATTTTGTCTTCATGTCTCCTTTAAGCAACGGGTACCGGTTAACAACGTTACAGCTCAAATGATAGCGTTAGGTCTAACGTTCGGCTGGCACATACCCGCGTGAGCATCGCCAAGCAACGAAGATATTTAGCGGAAGCGTACTTTTCTGCTCGCCTAGTTGCCACTTTTTCGATTAGCCTGCTCAACTTGCCCAATGGGCCTCAGTACATGTATGTACAGCCGGCTGCGATATTATTAAATAATATCGCCGGAGCGCCAACTGGCGGGTGGGCTGGCGCCTCATCGCGGTGGACAGAAGGCAAACCCTTGCGCTGTAATCAGGCGGCTTCCTTCATTGACGGAAGGCGATAGAACAATGCCAGCAGAAGCTTACACGGGGAATTGGTAGTTTGAGTGCCTTCGCTTTCTTGTCTCTGCGAGCTGTGGCTCTAAGCATGAGCGAGAAAACAAAAGTCGAGCGAAAATAGAAAGAGCTTGGCTGTGACTCACACCATCCATCAGTGATAGATGAAATTTATATGAAGAGTTTGTCGTAAAACGCGCTAATACCTGTGTTCGACAGTAAGGTACAGATAAAAGTGAGGAAGAAACCGCAGACGAAAAAAAAAAAAAGCTAAACCAAGTTCCACCCAGCAGCGGAGCTGTGTTTCTCTTGCGCCAGCGCGAACGTCAGCGGGCGCTAGCACGATAACGGCAGCGCTGTGGCCGCGCAAATTGTACGGTTCGTGCAAAAGAATCGGCAGCTAAACGCCAGTGGCGGAAGGCTGCGAGACCACTGCGTCCTCTGTGGTGGTTCTTGGAACCGGTTTCTGCGAAGCGGCCGGTGGGTCTGGGAGCCTGCTTCTACCCCTGAGTGACGCACGACCTTCAGCAGACTTAAGAAAAGGGTGGATCTGATCCCCAGGTGGTCAAAATTAATCCGGAGCCCTCCACTACGGCGCGCCTCATCGCCTGCGTTGCGTCGGCGCGTTAAACCCTACAATCAATCAATCAAAAGGGTGGATCTAGAACAGCTCCGCTGTCAATTGTTGTCACCGGTCGGCGATTGACGGAGTAACTGATTGACAGCAGAAGGGTATGTGTCGTGCTTGCGGTACCAGCCTAACTAAGTCAGCATTTAGTCAGCTATTACTATTGAGCCGTAGTAGCATTTAGGGATACTTGCTTGTCTCGCATTCCGGGCGCCGTGGGTTCGATTTTGATCCACACCCTAATTTACGATTTTTTTTTCAACTCAACTGCTTCACTTTTACTCTATTTGCGTCGTCTGGAATTTTGCTTACCATTTCTCGGTTACCCCGGGATTTCGACCTACCCACCTACAGATGAAAAGTTGAGGAGCCACCCTGCACTATAGACGTGGACGCATGGCCAGCGAAGCTGTCAGGCGCCAAGGAACGCGCACCCGTTGTATGGCACCGCTGTCGCTTCAGCGAACAACGCTGCAGCGCGTGTGGCAAAACGCTCGTCAGTGAATGCGGAAAGGCGCTGCCGGTGGCGGCCGGCGAGGTTCTCTGCGTGGGGCTGGGAAGACTAACCCTCGTATTCTGAGTCGTTTCTTTACCCGACCCTCCAGTGGAGGGGATCATTGAAATCTATTTGCCCATGCATTAGCATTGCGGAATCCTCTCCTCAGCCGAGTGGAGGAAGCAAATGGAGTGGAGGAGGGACTCAGAATACGGCCCTTTATTCTCAAGCTGTTTTTATATCGGTAAATCTTGGGGAAAGGGAAAGCATTTACGAGGCACGTTACACTTACGTCTACGGTTTGCGCCAGTGCCAAAAGCGGGCTACGCACGTATTCAATAAATGCACTAAAAGCGACTGCGGCGAATTATTTCTTTTAATGGTTCGTTTTTTTTAGTGCTCTCCGGGGGCACTGCGAGCGACTATGTCGTGTTCATTCGTTTCGATTCCACCTCCCTCTTTGGAGGTCCTTTTTTCCTTAAATGATGGCCTACTGAAGGAAAATGACTGGCGGAACATCGCATTCTCCCTCTTTCCTCCCCCAGTTCTGGGCCCAATTAAGTTTATACATCGGTAGGTCGAAAGTCCGGCGTCGTCGTAACCGAGAGGCGGCCGCCGAATCAACTGATGTTTAAGCTTCTTTTCGCTGGCGCAGCGCTGCCGCACGACATCCAGTACAGCAACCTGAAGCACCTCCTGTGCAACAGCGACATCGTGATAGTCACCTGTCCGCTCAACAAGGACTCGCTCAAAATGTTCAACGCCAAGACCTTCCAGCTTATGAAGCACACGGCCATCTTCATAAGCATCAGCAGGTAAACGCAGCTGTATGACTGGCTACGCGCGAAAAGAATTCGCCCAACGTTATTTTGAGTGCATGCTGGGCGATTTCACACCAGCGCTATGTCTCGCTAGGACTTGCGATCGCCATTACTGTCCACCGCTTTCCTCACTAACAAAAAGAAAAGACAAACATTGTCTGGATTTCTTTTTTTGCAAACAACAAGTGCAAAAAAAAAACCACAACTCCCAAAGTAATCTCTTCAAAAGACGAGAGTCTTTCTTGGGCTACCTAAACGCGAAAATATTGGTCTGCCAGTCCGTCACTCGAATCAGCCAGAGACGCTACTGGTGAGCATGCTCACTGCTCTTCCACTGGTAATTGGTGGGTAAGTGATTGGAGAGGGGAAGAGAAGTTTGCAGGGGCAGGGACGGAGAAAAAGCGGGATACAGAGAGTGAGGTGACAAAATAGGGAAAGGGAAAAGATGCGAAAAACAGTGTAGCGAGTACAGGACGAGAAAGGGAAGTCTCAAGTGGAATGGTGTAAGTGGAAGGGAGGCCTCAACGAAGGATGAGGAGCGGAGGTGAGGAAGGGAACAAGAATTGGTGATTGTAATGAATTAGCGTAGGGAGACGAGTGTGGAAGGAGGGCGGGAGGGAGACTAGAATGCAGATAAAAGCGGAGAACAGGATGAAAACAGTATCAGTAAAGGGTAGAGTCGGGGGAGGGAGACGGGAGTGGGAAAGATTGTAGTTGGAAAAGGACCGGGAGGGCAGGACTCGGGAGGGAATAAAGTGGAGGGGAAGCACACAACTTCAGCTCCAGTGGGAGAAAATGAAGGGGAGGAGAGGAGGAGAGGACAAGGAGTGTACACCATTTAAAGGAAACTAGCGGAAGAAGGAGGGGGAGAGGCGGAAGTGCGATGGACAGAAAGAAAGGAAGGGAATAGGGATAAGAGAGTGAAAAGAAGTGTCGCAAATGGAGGGGGAGAGGAGGAAAGGAATGGTGAGGCGAGCAAGTGGGAATGGGTAAGCGAAAATTATGACGGGAAGGTGGACTGGAGGAGGGACGTTGAAAATTGGGAAACCAATTGTGGGGAGAGGAGGCCCAGGCTCAGACTGAGGGAGATCCGGTGCCATTGTATTGTAATATTCCAGTACACTACATACGTGGTCTCGGCTTTGCCGACCAACATAGGCTGGTCTTCGAGTGAGGGGCTGTCCAGGATCAGCCTCTAAGGCCTTGAAAAAATGAGATGGACGAAGCAGGGTTTTTAATCCATTCGCGAACCATAACAAAACAGAAAAATAGGAGTATGAGGGGAAGAAAGTTGATTGGATGGTGGTGAAGGTAATTGGAGGAGGGAGATGATGAGAGGAAAAAGCTCGGAGGGAAAAGGAAGGGAGGAGAGGGAAACGTAATGGGGGTTAGGGGAGGGGAAGGGGGGAGTGAAATAGAAGATGATGAGGGAAGTGAGGGACAAGGGAAGCGTGGAACACGATGGGGAGGAAAGAGAAGGACAAGGCGCCAAGGGAAGGAAAGGTGAAGTAAGTAGAGGGTCGGATGCGAGGGGGACATAGCGGAGAGGGCACGTAGGAGTGAGAGAGGATTATGGAAAGGCCAGAGAGAAGGGGATGTGAGGGAGAGAGAGGAAGAGGAGCGGAGTGTGATAGAAGGTGACTGCGAGTGTAGGACAGGGAGGATCAGAGGGGTAGACTCGAAGACAAGAAAGCTTGCCGCCGAAAGAGCACTGCTGCACTACACCTTTGTCAATCCCTCCGTGCAACATTCTCGCTCATTGTGACTTGCCTCACCAGCGGCCGCTTGGGTTACCGTGAAGCCGCGGAAAGCGGCTTGTGTCCAGCAGCAGCGTCAGTCACCCCGCGTCCTTGTGCGCAAAGCCCGGTCGCTCCCCGTCGATAGGGAGGGGGGGTCCGGCGAAACACGGACGACGGGAGGATTGGGTGATTGAACCCGATAATATTGCAGATGGTCGTCGCAATGCCAATACGCCGATCGGAACACAATGGAGGTCATTAATATGCAAAAAGGAGTCCCTTTACAGGCTTGTTGCAACTAAAACTTTGCGCCCGATAGTTCTCCAAGTCCCTATTTATAACCCAAGCAACCACGGACGTCCGCGGAACGTCCGAAAAGACAGCCGAACATCCAATGCCAAGTTTGGACGGCCACTGTATGCCCATGTACGTCCATGTTTGGATGTACATTTGCGGACGTACAGTGGACATCCAGCAACAGATCTACAAAGGATATACATTTTCGTATGTCCGAAGGAGATCAGTCCATTGACGGACGTACAAAGTTATCACAAAGAATCCAATAATTGCGCAAATTGAATATGAAAGCAAAAAACATAAAAGCTAGTCTTCTTTTCAATAAAAAAGATTTTGTACATCAGCACCTTGACTTGTACATTGCAAGTTTCATCTGTATATTACTAAAATTAGACATAATTTTATAACTGTTTCGAAGCACCTCACCGACTCTTTACGATGATCTCTTTGGGGAAAGGTATATAAAAATTGAGAACCACTAACAAAATGTGTGAAGCAAGTTGAACGTGTTCGTGTGGACTTGTCTTCCCGGTGCTGCATTGGTGTTGTACGGTGCAGTATTCATTGTAGGAATATATGCTCTTGGTTAATAAAACGTTTCTGATTGTGTAAAATTTTCTGCAAACATCCAAAATGCATCCTATTTCGGACGTCCGAATGGATTTACGCAAGTATTAAAACCGGACGTACCACGGACGTACATGGTATGCCCATCTGAGCCAGAATGGATGTACGCTGGAGGGCCTACGGACGTCCGATGGTTGCTTGGGAAGCTTATTTACATGCACGATTGTTCTTTATTTTAAGCTTCCTCCACCCTTCAGCGCTTTCTCGATCACTGCCATCGTGTACACACCCGAATGTCGTTCGCTTTACTTGCATTAATTTCAACAGCTCCGCCAATTCAATTTGATCCAGCGTACTCGACAATTTCATGTTCTCACATTTCGCAATAAGTGGGAGTGTGGGAGTTGGTTAAGCAGTTTCTTTCCTACATGCTGCTCCTCTTACAGCTGCTGATGTCTCTGTGATCACCGTTGCTAAGTTTTCATTCAGCGTGTCCACACTGTCCTCGTTCTCACCGCTTAAAAGAGCGAAAAGAGCGTTATTTTAAACTCCCGCGTCCTGTCTCCAAGTGGCTCCACGTCGGGTGTTCTACTTTTCGCTACTTTCCCTCTTTCCATTTTGAGATTCTGCCTTATTTTGCACCTAACCATCCTATGATCGCTGCTCCGAATCTTTCCTAGCACCTCCACATCCTGCACAATACTTGGATTGTCACTTACAATGAAGCCAAGCTACCTATGGCTAGGATCCAGCAGATTGCCTCCGGCGACAGACCACGCGAGACTAACAATTTTCAGCGCACGGAAAAAAAAAATTAATATAAAATAAAAAAAAGGTCCCAGGGCGTCCATATTTTTATATAAGATGGCTTAAATTGGCCCGTAAAATGTCTCCCCAGCAATGCACTTGTGTTTATAGGTGAAGCCAACTTCAGAAAAATAGGTGTAAGTTTGGTTTTTGTAAGATGGCTTTCCAACAGTGTGCATTGCACAGTGAAGCATGGTCATCTACGGAGGAAGTATATGGTTACAGCACCACTTTGTACTCATTTGTAATCGTGTATGCTCCTCGCAACGCGCGGCGTCCCGCCCCCCACCCCCCTTGACATTGTGCAATGCCGTGCGCTCTTCGGCTGTCACTAGTGCGGCTCACTAGAAACGTCATGGTCGCTATCCACAAATCGCGTGACCTTTGTCTGTGACGTAGAGATCACGCCACTGTCCTCAAAATTCAACATAGCCAACCCCCGTTGTAAATAAACACCCACTCAGCCAATCCCACCAGAGTGCCAGCTCCACTGGACTTCCCTCTTCACAGGGTGGAAGCGCTCTGAATTTTCCATTTCCATGTCCATTTCCTATTCCTTGATTTGCAGAAGAATGTGTTCATTTGTCTCAGGTTATTTCCCGCGGTAAATGCAATCACTGCAACTGTCTGTTCCAAAGTTTCCCACTGAGCTTTGTTAGCGTGTATGGTCAGCGTGCTCTGTGATTCACAGTACATACTTATACCTTTCTGACCCCTTACCTTTCGGCAATTTGAAATGGTGGGCACAGTAATGCATGATCACTTGACGTACGAAGAGTGGTGTTGGCATGACGAGGCTCCTAATCGCGTAGGTCACGGCACTGTGGATGCAGGCGCGAGGTTGTGGACGAGGAAGCGCTGTGCCACAGTCTCACTACCGGATCGATCGCTTTTGCGGCGATTGATGCTGCGGGCAACATGCCGATGTCCAAGGACCACCCGCTCCTTAAGCTCTCAAACTGCGGTGAGTGCTGTCTGATAACTCCCTCTGGCATACATAGAGGTGGCGGCACGGTGAGTGGTTGACGGTGTTTGGAGTCGTTTCCCAGTGTATGTTATCATGGGCAGCTTTACCGGAAAGCACCAACACAAAGATAATGGTGGAGCTGCTCAGTAGTGGAAACGGGAAGTGGCGATATGAAACATACGAACAATGTTATAGCGCACATCACGCACTTGTGGGCCATGTACGTGATATGACCTAGAGCGGCAATCGAACTTAGGCGATGCACATCTTAGACTTCAAGCAGAGTTAAGGATTTTATCATGTCATATGATGTATGCCTGACTCCAACCAAAAAACTTGCCTGCATGTATGTCATGAGTCATGACACACCACCAATGTTATACATAATAAAAATCATCATCATAGCATTATCATCACCATAATCATCCTCATGGTTTGTGATAGGTGCACAGGCCAGACAACTCTGCCTCCTCAATAGAACAATGTGGAAGGGGGAGTGGGAGTAAACAGGATGAAGGATAGCCGCTAACTTGTCTACATTATTTAATAAACTCACCAGATTACAGATTACAGTCCAGAATGCATAGTTCATGTTCCAACTCTTTCCGGTCAGTTGATTCACACCTTTTTTACAACAAAAGTGAGTTCAAAAGTGTTTTCTCGCAGCACCCTCCCCGCCGATTTCCTAATGTCGGCTGTGGCGACACACTGGCCAGTTCTTGAGGCTAAATTTGGCGGGTTGCTAGCATGGTTAACCTGTAAAACCTGTGCGCGAACCTATAAAGAGTCAATATAAACCTCAAAAGGGGGAAAACCGAAATTTTGAAGGCTGATGTAACGTGACAACACGCTGAAAACCAGAGCAACGTCATTGAGGTAGTTGGTACGGTGGTCGTGAACGGCGCATCGTGTTTCCTCTCCTGATCATTAGTAACAAACAAAGGCTGAAGAGTTTCACTGAACAACCAAATAATAGCTTCACCATCACCATCATTAACAACAGCCTATTTGTGTCTAGTGCAAGACGAAGGCTCTGCCAGGGACATTTAACCACGCGTATCGAGAGTTTTTCTAGCCCATTCCTTATCCCAAAATTTTGGTATTTCACTTCTCCATCGGGTCATTTGTCTAGAGGGTGCCAATTTCATTTACTGTCCTTGGTAGCACTTCAGTTAAACCAATGGTACACTTGTTGCCCATTACATGCATTACATGACTTGCCCAACCTCACTCCTTTCACTTAGTTTAGCTAAGACGTCTTCCGAGTGTTGATTCTCTAACACATAACGCCATTTATATTAACACATAACGCCATTTATATTAATTCATAATTCCTTACGCTTATTCATAAGTGTTACTTCCAGCCATGTTATCGGACAATGGCTCATTGGGCCGACCTTAGCTTTCTTTCAGGGTACATGGTAAGACCCCGAGGTTCTGCCCAATACGCCATTCTAAGAAGCAGTGGCGCACCTACTGAGGAGGAGGGGGTTGTAACTCCTCCCCCAGAGGCCCACTGACCCTCTCCCTCTCCCCCCCCCCCCCCCCCCCTTCAACCGATCCGACAACCGAAGTTGACTGAGCGAAGTTTACAGTTTCTGAAGCTTCTATTGTTGGACATTCTTAGTTAAATCTAAAAAAATAATACTGTTTTACTGATATTAGAAAGATAAAAGAAGAAAACAGGAGCACGAGCTTTTAACACTATGTGCATTTAAGACTGTGCGGTCAAAAGAAGTAGTTTCAGAAAAAGAACGAGAAAATTTCTGTGACAAAAAAAGTGTATACAGGGTGTCCCAGCTATCATGCACCAAGATTTTTAAAAAGACAAATGGCGTTACTCGAAGAAAACCTAGCGCAAAATGCTTCCAGTACTGTGGAATATCGGCCAGTAATTTTTTCGTTAATTAAATAATTATTTAGCTCAAAAAGTACTGTCTTAATAATCGAAGTGTCAATGGGACACATATAGGTACCACGAGAGGAATTTAACTGCGGTATTTTCAGCGACGAACTAATTGCGTGCTCATTTATTCTGACTGATAAATAAACCTAGCAAAATATGAAAAATACCACGTGACGGCGCTCCCGCCCGCATCATGAAGCAGTGCCCTCGAACAGGCTGTCTGAGTTAGCCAGAATGAAATTTAAAAAAAAAAGAAACAAGAAATCGTGACCGAGGTAGTGCCTTATCTGCCACACGCGCCCCGCGAAACTTGCTGTTGCTGCTCCTTCCTTGCATGCCATTATCAAGGCGATGCGCTGTCTCTTCGGGCGGGTGACAGGCGAAGCAGTTGCTTTCAATCAGCTTATTTGAGGGCGCTGGTCGTGGGTTCAGATCATACCCGGCGGGCATGTTTTTCTCCACTGTATCTGTTTCGGAGATAATAAATGACTTACCATATTTTCTCCTTTGCTTCCCTTGGCTGTCTTGACTGCCTACCCTTATTTCTCAGTTCTACGAGCCCTTCATTTCTCATTCTGATTCGCAACATGCATAGCGAGGGTCTCTGTTCTGGCACTCATGGTGCCATAGGCAGCTTATGAGGGTTTAATGTTGCTCGACTACTCGACATGTCGTACATGCTCGAGTCACGGCCCGGGGGTTAAAAAGAAGGCCCCCTTCACCCCGAGTAGTCGGAGTGGCGATAGCTACTCAAGCCCAAGCTCAGGAAACAATTACCTTAACATAAATACCCGAGCAAGTGGAGGAGAGCACAGCCCCGCCTGTAGCGTAGTGGTCATTGCACCAGACGCGTATTCTGGCGGTCGTGGGTTCGGATCCCACCCGGCGGGCATTTTTTCTCCACTTTCTTTCTGTCTTTCCAAATTATTTATCCGTTTCAATGACCTACCACATTCTTCCCTTTGCTTTCTGAGGTTTTCTTGACTGCCAACCCTTATATATATATAGGAAATGAGGGGCTCGTTGAAATAAGACAGAAATAATAATTGGCAGTCAAGAAAACCTCGGAAAGCAAAGGGGAGGATGTAGTTAGTCAAGATAAAGAATTTGGAAAATAAGAAAGTGGAGAAAAAATGCCCGCCAGGTGGGATCCGAACCCACGACCTCCAGACCGGTATTCTGGAGGTCGTGGGTTCGGATCCCACCTGGCGGGCATTTTTTCTCCACTTTCTTATTTTCCAAATTCTTATACGAAATTTTCTCTTTTGTGTCTGCACTCACATGATCTCTAAAGGGCGGGAGAGAGAGAGAGAGAGAGAGAGAGAGAGAGAGAGAGAGAGAGAGAGAGAGAGAGAGAGAGAGAGAGAGAGAGAGAGAGAGAGAGAGAGAGAGAGATTATTTTCCAATGGATGCCTTGTAAGCTTCAGGAGGAGATTGGTACATAGATTGGATGAGACTGCATGTCTCTAATGGCAAGTCTTGAAGGTGTAGTTCTGCAGCGAGATAAAAATTATTGTCTAGATCTAGAAATTTTCACAAGCTGTCGCTGAGATGCCTTCATAGAGTCAGTGAAGAGAATTGCAAACATCATTTAATAAGGCTGGCATCTGAAGTGTGTATTTCCCGTAAGTAGTTTTTGTAGCTAATATGACCCTTTTCATATGACCCTTTTCATTCAAGTGTGTCGTATCTATTGCACTGTCCTCCGAATTATTTGGATTAAACGATAAAAACCAAAAAACAAGGCCAAAGAGCTGCATTTATTCGAGTGTTGGTACGTTCATAACGCAGAAATAGGGCCAAGCATGAAACAAGTTAACATTAAACGTTGTAAAAATAACATAGCCTCTAACCACATTAGAAACCCATTTAGCAAGTGCAGTTTTTTTTTTTCCTTTACCAGGTTCTAGTGAACGAGGCCCTAGACTGCGGCTACATATATGAAGGACTACCCAAACTGAATTGCACATTGCAATGACAATTAAGAGGTTGACAAAATCACTTTGGTGTCCCTTTGAAATTGGCAGCACTACCATGCACTTGAGTTCTCTACACAAGCCAGATCCCAACTGTACAACAGTCATGCATGTCACATGTACTACCTGTGACATGCACAGCTCTGGTCATTTTTCTACTGGCCAGAAGTCAACCTTCATTGCTCTAACGTTTATTTCAAGAGAGTATGTCTTTTCTTCTTTCAATTAGGTCATTACGTTTGACCTGCAATAAAGCAAAATGACCAGGAACTGTGCATAGGTAAAATAGGTAAAGTCTATTTGTGGTACACATCACTTTTGCAATTTTATTCCCATGCCGAATGTTTGCAGTTATCTACTAGGCTCACAGCGGCGCACTGTGAATGCTTTTTATGTGATCACCAGTGTTGCCTGCATGCAGGGGCTCAATACATTGCCCTCCTTAAAAAAATTAAATAGAAAAAGCCTACTCTGACTTCGGCGCTTCTCGATAGAAATGCTTCCCCAAAACTCGTCTTGCGAAAACTCGTTTACTCAGGTTTGCATGCAGTGCTCGAGAGCCAAGTCTGTCTCACTAGCCAGAACTAAGTAGTCATATTTAGTTACTGAACTGAAATTCATGGACTTAAACACTCAGGTATTGGCGTATTTTCGTACGTATAAACCGCACCAAAAATGCGAAAATTTCAGTGGCAAAGTAGGGGTGCCGATAATACGCGGGTTTTTCCCTTTAGTGCAGCTTCACGGCAATGCGCGTTTTGCCGTGAAGCCGTGACAAAGCCTTCCATGGCAGCGATTGCGCAAAACATACAAGGACAAGGCATGGAGGGACGGAGGGCGATTCCAGGTGAGATGGTGCAAAAAACACTTCCAAAATGCTGCATCACAAACAACGTGGATGGAACCGAAGATGACCTTGTGTACAACAGTGAGGACTGCGGCAGCGAGAGCAGTGACAATGAGTGAATTGTGATTTCCGCCTCGCAATCAGTGTATTACTATATGTACGCTTTTTCTGTCCACATAGTATGTGATGTGTTGCTTGAGCAGTAGCTTTGGTGCAGCCTTTCCTGTATCGAATGTGCGGGCAATACGCGAGGATTTTTTTTCTTCCGGCGGGCTGAAAGTGGGGATGCGGATCATATGCATTATGCAGGGGCGGGTTATACGCGCAAAAATAAGGTAGTTGGATCAATTTAGAACGCTAACAAATGTTAGTAAACAACTAACCATACAATAAAAGAAAAAGCCGCTACCCTCGTACCGTTTTTGGGCAGCTAAAACGGAAATCCTTAGTCGCAGCATCTTCATTTGAGACTGGAAGGAGTTACAGCCGCTCTTGCACGCACGGAATGTGTGAAAACGTACAGTACATGCATGAAACCTCATGAAATTCGAATGAAGTGGTTAGCTAGGAATTATCTCAACAATGTATTTCACCAGAGGGGGAAAAAGAGGCACCCATAGCATTTAGAGCATTACATTTGTTTTTAGTTAGCTCTGACA
The DNA here is from genome assembly GCF_048455015.1 of Haemaphysalis longicornis. Taxonomy (NCBI): domain Eukaryota; kingdom Metazoa; phylum Arthropoda; class Arachnida; order Ixodida; family Ixodidae; genus Haemaphysalis; species Haemaphysalis longicornis. The sequence continues at coordinate 357,497,553 of NW_027526203.1, read as the reverse complement.
GCTCTGTCACATATTTCCATAGTGGCTGACCATATCAGCCTGTATATTCATTGTAGGAAAAAAAAAAGGATACCTGTAGCATTTACAGCTTTACCATTTTTCGGTTGCCCGACATGTCCAGGAGCTCTTTGTATTTTCATATTGGCTGACATGTGTAATTAATATTTTAAAATACTTTTATCTTGTCATCTGACGGACAAAATAAACAAAGAATACTAGCGGGTGTTCGGCATCGATAAGAAATAAATGCCCTGTCAATGTTAGCCTAGCTAAGGTTTGTGAGCACACCCACTAGGTTAAAAAAAAAAAAAAAAAAAGGGGGTTTTAGATTTGGTTGGTTGGTGAAACGTTAATTGAGCTTAAAGGGAAAGGGTAGAAGGGTGTGGTTAGCCTCCTAAGCCCAGGAGGCCTCGTGTCCGGGCTGCCTCCAGGGCGTGCAGCACCAGGGCGACTTTGCGCCCCGGTGCGGAGCTGGTCAGTTCGGACTCCCACTGCTCATGGGAAGAGGAGGGGTGGGGGTGTTGGGGGCAGGAGAAGAGAGAAGACGAGGTCGCAGGTGTTGAGAGGGATGTGACAATGTGGGCAGTCGGGTGGGAAAAGAGAAGGGGAGATGTGGAGATGTGGGATAGGCTGATGTGGTTGCAGTAGGTTTCGGTCTGTAGACGACGGAGGATGTAGGCTTGTTCGGCGCTGAGGGAAGGGTGGGGGGCGGGTATCGCCGTTGGGAGTTGGTGTAGAGGAAGAGGATGGAGTTGTACGAGGGGTTGATAGGGGTCAGGGCTGGTGGGTCGGGGGTAAGGTCCCTAAAAATTTTTAGGGACCTTAGTCGGGGGGTGGGGAGTTGCTTGGTCGAGGCGCGGTGAGGGAAGTCACATCGGGGTCAGGTGTGACAAAGGCACTTGTTTTGTCCTCAAACCTATTATGCCAGTCTAGCAATTTCTTGGCTCTATGGATCAAAGGCTGCTTAAAAGTTCACTCACTCCTACAGGCAGAAGATTTTCAATGCCTATATAGTGCATAAAGTTATCCTTTTGCCCATTGCCCTGATACAGCTATCAAATCGTTCTTGGCCACAAAATATGGAGGCTGACCGGTTATGCGAGTGCAAGTGTACAATTTTTCAAGTGCAAGTGTACAACAAAAGCGTTCGATACAATCAATCATGATATTCTATTTAACAAGCTACAGTCCTATGGTGTATCCGGCCCCCCGCTAACCTTCCTGAAAAACTATTTACTTGATAGACAATATGTGATATATGCTGCGGATGCTTTCTCTGAGACCAAAATATCTAACCAAGGTGTCCCACAGGGGTCCATTCTGGGCCCTTTGCTTTTCCTAATTTATATCAATGATCTGCCTGATATCGCTGGTTCATCTCATTGCGTCTTATACGCAGACGACACAACCGTTTCGATGTCTGACAAATGCTTAAATTCCTTGACAAATAAATTAAATTCTGTTCTCATTATTATTTTGGATTGGTGCGAAAAGAATCATTTAATTATTAATCCTAGTAAGACTAAATTTATGGTTTTTAGGTCAAGCCACAGACACTTGCCGCTGGTCCCTTCCTTGTCGCTCGGTAATACTTCAATTCCCCCTTGTGATTGCACTACATTCCTAGGTATCCGCCTCGATTGTTGCCTTAAGTTTAACTATCACATAGACCACCTAAAAACAGCGACTGCGTTCGGCATTCGAGCACTACTCAAGGCTAGGAATTATTTCCCTACTCATACGTTGCTGTCGCTCTATTTTTCATTCATTCACAGCCACTTGAATTATGGTATAATTGCATGGGGCAACACTTATAAATACATTCTGCACTCTGTTCAACACATCCAAAACCAAGCATTGCGCATCATTTCAAATAGTACTGTTTACTATAGTTCGACATTACTGCAACGCAAGTTTAATGTATTGTCAATCAACTGCCTGTTTAATTACAACATTGCTGTGATGTTGTTTAAACTACTCAACCACCAACTCTCTTTTGAATTTATCGATAATCAGTTTTTGCGTAATCCGAACCCAACTAGATTTGCCTGTCAACGAAATTTTTTACTGCCAACAGTTTACACTGACTACGGAAAAAGGAGTGCTCACTTCGCTTCGATTTCTTTGTGGAACACTCTGCCTCTGCATCTAAAATCCGGCCTGTCCCTATCGGCATTTAAAAAATCGCTAAAAGACCTTCTTTTGCAGAACTAGTATCTTTCTTTGCAGTTCATTTACCCCGGTTTAAAAGTAAATCTTCAATATGTCTCATCACACTGTGTTTTAATCTTATCACCTCATTAAGATTACTTTTATTTTTTTTTTCGGACAAGTGCTGTCTTTATTGCACGAACTATTATGCATCCTGAACTTCTTAGTGTTTAGCATGTGTGTGTTTGTGTGTGTATAGCTATTGTATCTTTGTACAAGGTTTCTACCTACTGTATAATGATGATCTGATAATTATTTTACCTTTGCTATTGCATAAACTTTTCAATGCTGTTTCTTTAAAAGTCATGATTTGTAACTGCTCATCGAGGGTCCCGTGGCAGTCATGGGACTTTGGGACCCTCGTCTGTATATTTTAAGAATTGTACCTCTCTTGAACGGCAAATAAACTCTCTCTCTCTCTCTCTATCTCAACAATGTATTTCACCAGAGGGGGAAAAAGAGGCACCCATAGCATTTAGAGCATTACATTTGTTTTTAGTTAGCTCTGACAGCTCTGTCACATATTTCCATAGTGGCTGACCATATCAGCCTGTATATTCATTGTAGGAAAAAAAAAAGGATACCTGTAGCATTTACAGCTTTACCATTTTTCGGTTGCCCGACATGTCCAGGAGCTCTTTGTATTTTCATATTGGCTGACATGTGTAATTAATATTTTAAAATACTTTTATCTTGTCATCTGACGGACAAAATAAACAAAGAATACTAGCGGGTGTTCGGCATCGATAAGAAATAAATGCCCTGTCAATGTTAGCCTAGCTAAGGTTTGTGAGCACACCCACTAGGTTAAAAAAAAAAAAAAAAAAAAGGGGGTTTTAGATTTGGTTGGTTGGTGAAACGTTAATTGAGCTTAAAGGGAAAGGGTAGAAGGGTGTGGTTAGCCTCCTAAGCCCAGGAGGCCTCGTGTCCGGGCTGCCTCCAGGGCGTGCAGCACCAGGGCGACTTTGCGCCCCGGTGCGGAGCTGGTCAGTTCGGACTCCCACTGCTCATGGGAAGAGGAGGGGTGGGGGTGTTGGGGGCAGGAGAAGAGAGAAGACGAGGTCGCAGGTGTTGAGAGGGATGTGACAATGTGGGCAGTCGGGTGGGAAAAGAGAAGGGGAGATGTGGAGATGTGGGATAGGCTGATGTGGTTGCAGTAGGTTTCGGTCTGTAGACGACGGAGGATGTAGGCTTGTTCGGCGCTGAGGGAAGGGTGGGGGGCGGGTATCGCCGTTGGGAGTTGGTGTAGAGGAAGAGGATGGAGTTGTACGAGGGGTTGATAGGGGTCAGGGCTGGTGGGTCGGGGGTAAGGTCCCTAAAAATTTTTAGGGACCTTAGTCGGGGGGTGGGGAGTTGCTTGGTCGAGGCGCGGTGAGGGAAGTCACATCGGGGTCAGGTGTGACAAAGGCACTTGTTTTGTCCTCAAACCTATTATGCCAGTCTAGCAATTTCTTGGCTCTATGGATCAAAGGCTGCTTAAAAGTTCACTCACTCCTACAGGCAGAAGATTTTCAATGCCTATATAGTGCATAAAGTTATCCTTTTGCCCATTGCCCTGATACAGCTATCAAATCGTTCTTGGCCACAAAATATGGAGGCTGACCGGTTATGCGAGTGCAAGTGTACAATTTTTATACACAGAACCTTCCCGGACTAGGTCTGGCTGTATGCTTTTCACCCCTCTCCCCACTTCAGAAAACCTTCAGCATACCGGAACTTGGAACTATCGCAATGACTGCATGTCTGTTGTGTTGCCTTCAGATGCAACATCTAGCACCCCGCCCCCACCCCCCTTTAAAGAAAAAACAGACGTTAGGACTTGGGAATTTACTGACTTTTATGTGTGGCTAAAGCATGACACCCGTGCTTCCCGCATGTCCCAGTTGTCACCCCCAACATGGCTGGGGACGGCAGAGAGACCAAGGTCAAGACGGCGGTGATGTGTGCGGAAAACCTGCTGGCAGTGCTGGAAAACAAGTACAGGCCAAACAGCCACTACATCTGGTGACAGCCACCTGACCTCCTTCCCTCGGTCGCCTCACTGAACATGCTCGCTCCAGGTGGTGAGAATCACCTGAAAACGTCGCCTCAAGAGAAAATATGAAATCGGTCAAGCGGTATGGCTCGCATTCGCATGCGGTGCCTCAAGCAAGTTAAAAGTTGAGCTTATGGTAGCTTGTGAATAAAGCAATACACCAAAGTGTGTGGTTGATCATCTTTTTCCCACAGATAATTCAAACAAATGACAACTCTGACTTGTTGTGCATTCCTACCACTGATAGAAATCTTGTGATTTTTCACACATGACATTTTAAATCACCTAATTATATTAACACCGGTGTAGTCCTTTTCAAAGCTGAAAAATAATTTCCCTTCAGTGTTTAAGCCATTGAAACTTTGCGTAAATCTAAAAGGTGCAGCGTTACTTGAATAAAATCTCACTTCAGTATACTAAAATGTTATTACATTTAGCTCTTTTATGATATTTGCACTTGTAATGACATTTTTTCTTTCCTAGCTCGCACAAAGCAAACTGAGCTGAATTTTTTTTGCTTTAGTTGTCCCGCATCTTGCCGTGAAAGAGTGTGAATATTCGAAACTTCTTATACCTGTAAAATAGCGTTTACCACTCGATTCACAGGGCAGTTTTAGCGCTTGAAGTATTTGAAGTTGTCGGATAAAGGGGCTCAATAAAAGTTGGCTTTGCTGCATGCAATAGGAACCTTCAAGCTTCACTGCACGACGTTCCTTTTTGCGTTGCCTTTTCGCACGACGCCGAAGCTGTGAAAAAGGCCTAACACGCATAAGCCTTCGAGAAACAAGCGCATGCTAACTTTGGTGTAGGTTAGCGGAAGTGGAACGCTCGCTACTTGTGTACGATTTATAAGCAGAAAATAAGTTTCTTGTCAATAAGATGACAATTGAGGAACCAAGAGTAATTATTTTGTTGGCAATACCTGCATTAGAGTACTGGTCATACCAGCACATAGCATGCATTGAAAAGGCCTCTTTTTTTATTGATTGCAGTGTTTGCAGCCAGTTCAATACATACTCCCTCTATTCACTGCATGTTGAAAACCCACATTTCTTCATGGCAATTTGTGCCAAATTTTTGTACCCATCTGTGCTACGTCACCTTAATGATTCAGTTTCAATTTATTTTCAACACTCAGATGCGAGGTGTCCCAACAAGCTGTCTTTTTTTTGTGTGTGGCGATGTTTTAGAGGCTCAATACCCACTAAAGCAAAAAATTTGTATTAGAAAGGTTTGACTTGATTTGCAATCAGTTCTTACTATTCATGTTCAATTTGCAGTCCCAAATTTGATATTGCCACACCCCTAAATTCATTTTCATTTTTTTTTGCATGTGCAAGCTGGGATTCACACAAGCCATGCTATAGGCTTTAAACTAGCGGCTTCAGCATAAAACTGCTCATCAGCTGGCCTGTATCTAGTGCACATCTAGTGCATTTGGAGAGGTGTATTTTGCCTACAAGGGAGCCGCGGTACATCACATATAGGTGATAGGAGTACGAGAAGAGGAAGAAGAGCATATGGCAGATACAGCACCCAAAAAGAACTGTAGGATGCAACATGATCTCTTAAAACCCATGCTGAATTGAGAAAAAATGAATGCTTCAATCAATCAATCTCAAGCTGCTTTTGAGTTAAGTGTGTACCATTGACACCTGCAGTAAAGAACTGCAAGAGTAGAATCCTTATGTTCTCATTGTGCTTTAATAACAATTTTTACAAAAACAAATTTTTTAGGGAAGCCCTTTTCAGTAACTTCATTGTTGCATGGTTCGACTGGACAAGGCTTTGCAGACACGACAAAAATGTCATTCCAGGCCACTGCTAAATGCCAAGCATTCGTTTGACCAGACTAATAATTTATTGCTCTAGAATAAGCAAGGAAGGTATTCCTCATCAAGATGGCGACCGTCACAGGACCGACGCCACCAGGCACAGGTGTGATGAAACTAGCCTTCTTCGACACACCTGCAATGAACAGCGAGAAAACAAAGGCCATCAAAACAACGGTCTTCAGCATTAACACTCAGCTGGGCACAGTTACTAGGTGGCACTCCTGCTTCCAAAAAATAAGGGGCAACTTTATTTTTTTGAATTGGCTAGCTATGAATGTCTTTTGTTTAACTCAAAATACACCACTGCTATTAATGGCAAAGCTTAGAGAAATTAATTAAAACTTCCTCTTGAGCACTGCTACTCATTATGAAGTTGCCGACAACCAGGGTTTTGTGGCTGTAAAAGTTTGCAAAGATTTAAAGGAGCCTGTAATTCAAGCATGGTGACAGCTTTGACTGTGTTTGAACTACTGGCATGCTGGTGCTGTGCTTCTGAGAGTACATGAAGGCAACATACAACTGTTTTATTCAAAAGATTTGGTGTTTTATAGTGCCCTCACCGCTTCTCTATTTGCAAACGATGCTGTATTCACAGAGAAATTTAGCAATTTGAAACAAAACTTAAACTCTCGCTGCATAGCATATTTGATGACGTCAGCAATGATATTAAAGGCAAGTACCTAAACCGGAGGGTTAATATGTTCACTCCACATAGCATCTAAATGCTGAAATCCAACCAGCAGGAACTAGAAGGCTGCCAGGAGGCCATGCCTAAATGCACTTGGTGCCTTGGCATTTTCGCCCACAGAGATGAAGCCATTTGGGGGATATAGGTATACAGCTGGGCTGTAAAAGTCTCGTGTCTTAGAAGCACGAAGCATTCTAACATGAGGCGTTGGAAAGCGAGTGTCCCAGTGGGTACTTTAAGAGTGTGTTTTTGCCAACGGAGATGAAACGTTCTAGCCCGAGGCGTTGGAAAACCAGCGTCCCGGTGTTTTAGTATCGTGACTACATGTAACGACAATGACGGCACGATACACCGACAGCCAGAGTCCCTAAGGGGCTTCGACCCTAAAACATTCAGTGTAGGGTCTAATAAGTGCGACTGCCATTCGACTTTCAGCACTCTGCCAACATTTTTTCCACGTCATTTGTCTTGGTTGCACTTTCTATGTTTGAGCTATGAGGCTTGCTGCAGTAAAGGGCAACGCATTTTGACTGCCTGCGACTTTTCACCTGTGATGACCTTTCAAATGTGTGGGTGCTTTTGAATTTCAGCTGTGTCACAGATACAGCCGTCACTTCAACACCACGTGTAGCAGCACAACACCTTGACGCTAAATCACTACGGCAGGACCTGAGAAGAGAACAGCACATTGCTAAAGTGATAGTTAATAAATGACTATGCCACTTCACCAACAGCGCACGCTCTTGCGCATGCATTTAGGAGCAATAAACATGCTTACCATATTTACGCAATTGTAATCGACTTGTTTTTTCAAATTTCAAAATCCAAAGTAGGGGGGCCAACTTACAATCGAAACCAAAGCATGGCATTGCCAATAAAAGCAAGACAAACAATGTATCGGGGTCGTGACAGTGGGGTTGCAAGTTTGTATTGACTCTACGGCTCTGCGCATAGCACTCAGCTAATTCGTGAACTTATTTGGAATAATACTTTTTTTTTCAACCTTTTACTGCATGCACCACACCACTGCCACTTCAAGGGCTGCTACTGCAATCGTAGAAGTCGCGGCCATTCCCAACCAATCCCGTTTTGTGTTCTGTCAGTAAATTAGCACTAGCTTTTACAGTCAAGCCTAGTTATATCAAACTCGAAAACCAACACCGATAAGTTCATTATAGGGGATAATTCGATACAAGCAAGCTAAGCAATGGGACGTCAAACACACATAGCATTTATAAAAACATTGGTGACACTGCCTTACTTTCGCACGAAATAGCCCTGCATCTTCTGCTTGAATAACCTCGCTGCTGGAGACAGTACGCATTTCTTCACATCGTCTAAAAGGTTGGAGCAGCTGAGGCCGCAATCTTTCACATTTGCGAAGTGCCAGACTAGTACAAGGGAACCAATCACTTTGGAGGTTGCGGGCAAAGGATCGCCGTTGCTTTCCGCGCTGTGCCTCTTTCATGTTTGCTCGGTATGATGTCGGCAATATAGTCTTCGAAACTCTGCCATGGTCGTGACACCATCATCTACATCATTGCCTCCTGCATTTTTTCAATGCCAAATGCATCAGCCCCAAGCAGTCAACCACACCTTTCCTTCTACTCCGGCCACTCTCCCCCAATTGCTAGCATTCCCAGTGCTTTAGTCACGTGACCGGTTAATCTCAGGGCGACGCGTGGTGGAAAGCAGCATTGTTGGTGTAACATGCTCCGCCATGGAGCTGAGTTTTCTATCACTGATGAGAGCGCTGTTACTTTGGCATTCTCAAACATCGGTTGCCTTTCAACCAGGTACAAGTCACTCTCAAATTGAGTTACGGTGAAGTGATCCCAGTTAAGCTCAGGGTTCCACCTGACGACATGTGGGCACTGCAGGCATCCCACTCACTCCCATTGAGAAGTGGGCGATGCGTTTGGCATTGCAAAATACAGGAGGCAATGTCCACACTCACAAACTTGCCGACCGTTGATCTGGTAAGTGTTCGGAAATTCTGACAGCTTGCTCCACACTGAAGCAACACCAGTGGTGGCTTCGTTGCACTCCCCGTGATTTTGAGTCATCACTGGCACGCCCAAGTTGGCAGATCTGAAGCAAATGCGGACAGTTTCTCAAGTAAAATCTGCCCAGAACCTACTTCGACAAGGAATATCATGCCTGACGGGGACATCCAACCTCTCACCAAGTTTGACTCGATTTACGATCGCCATCTTCCCTGCAAAAGGCAAATTTGGCCGCTTCGCACTAGCTAGAGACACTAAAAATGCTTTTATTTAGTGACACTAGCACTAGCCACGACCACTACATTTCCGAAAAAGCCCATAAAGCGCGAATGACGCAAACACAACGAATGAAAACAAAGCATGGCGGACGGGCCGGGATCATTTTTTGCAAGAGGGGGGTGTATGGCTTGCCTTACAAGCATGCTACACGGCACGATGGTGCAGTGACGATAGGTTAGAGCAAGGTGAGGGAGGGGAAAGAGCTGCACCATGCACTGCCCGCTGCACATGAGGGGTTGAGTTAAACCACATTTTGGGCTGTGCTGGCGGAATTTCTCCTCCACCCTGAGGGAAAGCCAACTGGGGGGGGGGGGGGGGGGTACATCTGTGGTATTTGGTGTTCGATAGGTTGTCGTTGGTATTTTTGTCTGATATAAGTGTAGTTTTTGCTATATTTCTCATTGTAAATGTACTGGGTCCAGAAATAGTTCACTATAAAGGATAATTTGACATAAACGGGTTCGATATAGTCAGGCTCGAAGAGCGAGATCAGTCAATTGGCGCCATTTCCTTGTTTTGTGGTGTTGGCATGTTTTATGCATTGCATTCTGAATTATGGGCTTTCCAGGTTCAAAGAGCATGCGGCACTCATTCACCTCTGCGTGTAAGAGGGCTATTAGTATTGTATATGCCAAAAAAACAGAAAACTGCGCAGCGGACGCAAATTCGACTTTTCGGAACAGGTAGTGTAGGACTGGTGGCAGCAGCAAGTCAAGATTTTCAACAGCGATGCCAAACTAGCAAGCTTCTACGGGCCAAAGTCAGGACGCTTTCCGGAGCTGGAGGCCAAGCTTGCAGCGTGCATCACCGACATATGAGACTGGTCACCTCAAGTGATGTGCGATATGATCATTACACAAGCCTGGGCCTTCGCTGTGGAAGCTGGCATACCAAGAACACATTTGAAAGCCTGCAGGGCTTGGCCGTCGAAGCTTACGAAGAGGGCTGGCTTCTCTCTGAGTTGGCAAACCAGTGTGCCAGAAGCTGCCTGCTGCATGAGGAGAAAGTCCTTGCCTTCCATAGGCATTCCCCGAAGCTGTGTGACTCGCGGCAATACTTGCTAGGCCAAATCAGCAGTGCTGATAAAAGTCCAGTCTACTTCGACATGACAAGTAACATGATGGTGAGCATGAAAGGAGCCCGCGAGGTGAAGCTTCTCACGAAAACTAAAGAAAAGCTTCAATTCACAGTCACGCTGTCATGCTTGGTGGGCAGCACCAAGCTCCGCCCATACATTGTCTTCAAACAGAAGACGATGCCTTCAGAAGTTTTCCCCAAAGGCTTAGTTGTCCACATTAATAAAAGGGTTTACATGATGAAAAGACGCGGTGGTTGGGTGGTACTATCTAGTGTGGCCACTGAGGCCAGAAGTGTCTTTCAGAAAATACATTCCAAACCTCCTTATTTTGGATTTGTGTCAAGGTCCTTTTCCAGCCAAGGTGAAGGTGGAGCTGCGGAAAGGGGAAGAGACATGCTCGTTATTCCCGGTGGTTTGACGGGGCAGCTGCAACCTCTGGACGTCAGCGTGAACAAGCCCTTCAAGGACTTGCTCTGCTGTGAATACGAGTGGTTGGTGGCCGAAGGCAGCGAACTTACACCAAGAGGGTGTAAAAAAGAGCCTCCCGGGCGGCTATGAGCAGATGGGTGCTCTCAATGTGGGTGACTGTTCCAAGCGATGTTGTGGTGCGGTCAGTTTGTGAAGTGTGGGATTTCACTCGATGACAATGTGCTGTGGGACTTCAGACGCGATGATGACAGCTCCCCTAGCGAGGACAACGACATAAGTGGAGCAAGTAGTAGTGGAGCCACTAGGCAAAAAATTTTCGTTTTGGATCTTCAAATGCGTCCACTGGTAAATCTTTTTTTTTTTTTTTGGCCTTACGATATGTAGGGGCGACTTACATTTGAGTCGACTCACAATTGTGTAAAGACGGCAGTTACAAGATGTCAACATACCTATTATGGTACACTTTGTATAGTATCAGTATATATAACAATACAGAGTAAGCAAATAAATAAATAAATATACACACACGTGCGTACACATATAACACGGTACTGTATAGTTTACTTGGGGTTTGTAATGTTAATGTCGATGAAATTAAAAGTACAAAATTTTGGAACTGTATACTAGGAGATCATCAATACAAAAGACATGAAAGCTGCATCATTTAAAAGACAGCAATCAAAATGACTGACTGACTGCAACTAATTTACCCATTCTGCATTGCACTTAGCGAGCAGGAAAAGGCAATCATCACTCACACGCATGTCCGGTGTGGGGCCCCTTACTGACACTGACCCCACCTACATTTTAGGCTCTATAGAAAAAACAAAAGCATGGCAGCAAATTCCAGCAAGGACTACTAACAGAAATTGCCCATGACAGGAACATTAAAATACACAGAAGAAGCAGCTTAAAATTCGACCTTTTGTATTTTCTGAGCACTTGTTCGATTTTGAACTGGCAATGAAAGCTGCATATTATTTTTCTTATTTCCCATCCATTCGTTGGAATAACCATTCCCAAATTGTTAGCAGTGTAGCAAAGCATTTTAGCAAAAATGAATCGTAAAACTTCCAAAGCTTGTCCGACATCGTATTAGCCATACCTGCCAACCTGGTGACATGGAAATTCATAATATCTGCGGACTGGGGGAAGTGGTGGGCAGCGCACTTTAATTTTTAAGTCTAAAATGATTCACGTTTTATTTACGCGTTCTCATGTTTTCAAAACCATACATGAAAACCGTCAGTGTTGAAGAGTAATGAGCAGCAACTCCATTGGGAAGGGCAGCAAATTCAGATATGTACGATTTCGAGAACACTTTGTAGTGCTTTTGCGGCTTCAAGCCCGCCTTTGCACTGCGAAGCAACTACCGCGGTGGTACCACGGGTCTTACTGCACAGGACGCGGCAGTCATACAAAGAGCGCCACGAACACGGAAGTCGTAACCGGCCCGTGAACAACATGCTATAAGCAGGCTTGCCGAGGTAGCAGCAAGTTCTGGATATAGATGCATAGCCCACCCCGAGAAGACGACAGAAATTGCAGCTTCGCAGATGGTGATAACAAGACTACGTATTGCTTTCTCGTGGCGGCGCAGGTTCCACAGTGTCGTTTAAATAGATCGCCCCCGTTTTTTTGAAAATTCGTTAAATTTCAGGCAGGATTCATAAAATCGTAAGACGCATCAAAATTCGTACATTTTACGAAAAATTCGGAAGAGTTGGCAGGTACGTATTAGCCCACTAATCATGGAATGGCACATTAGACCGTCGACCGCAGCGTAAACAATCATTTATGGTGTCGTTTATTCGTGTCAGTTTCGGTTTCGACAAAATGAATGCCGAGCAGCCACCATGACAGGAGGTAGCACGTGACGTCACCATTCTTGTCACACCACTGCCGGTCTGGACACGTGAGCGTGCGAGCATGAGCGCTCGCCCAGACCGGCCGAGGTCTTCACCATCCCCGCGTGCTCGGGCAGCATGACGTCAGTCTCAAAACTATGACGTGTACACACGGTGTAGCAGTGCATGCCAACTGCAGCGAGTGCATCGGCTACATCACAGGAGCTCCGGCGTCGGCAAATTGGGGCAAGTAGCAGATGATGTCATGCTGGCCCGCTATGGGCTTTCTCGTGCCGGCAGAGATTAAAATGAATTTAAAATATGTTATACCGAATGGCTACTGTTGAAACTCGCTGGAAGATATCTCCTGGTAAAAAGGAAGCATTTTACACAGTTATCCCAGCTTTGAAATTTTGTGTCACTACTCCTTTAATCTTTCTAACAGGCTCTGAAAATGCCCCCATGTGTGTGCTATAAATCCTTTCTTTGTAATCCACAAGGTGTGTGTTGAAACTCCAGTATTCATTTAAGTAAGAAATGGCCTGTTGCCGCAATGGCTGTGATGGCCCTTTTATAATTTTTTAATTTATTAAAAAATGTTGCTACTAAGTGTGGGAAATTTGTTGTCTAGGCATGTTGCCTATACACACCATGTATCATTCCCTAACTATCCTGGAAAGAATTTGGCGGACTCTCCAGATAATTAAAAACCTCTTCCCGGAAGGTTCCGGAAAACACCCTTTTCGTAATTGACTCTGGCACAGTCTGATACGCTCCAAGGTGCGTGGAAATAAGATTTCCATTGCCTGAAAACAGATGCTGAACAATGGGACAGCAAGCAGCATGCCGTAGCCTAAGTCCCATTCCCCAACCACTGCCTTATTGCCCCCCCCACCCCGTTCCCCCCCCTGTTTTTCCACATGGCAATCTGGTGGAGTAGAAGGCAGAAATGGGGGTAAAGTGAGATGGTGAAAGGCAGACAGGTGGGCGATGTACTGAGAGAGAGCATGTACTGGACATGCTCTCCGATGAATAAAACTTATTAAGTATGTGGGGAATGTCGCCATACGGCCTGTGCCGAGATGCTTTGTGCCCACGTTTTTACCGTTCTTGTATCGCCCAAGTGTTCGGACTGCTATGCTATTAGAAAAAGGACCTATTTTTAGTTCATTCTGTTCGCCGTTCAGGCCTTAACTGTTTGCGGCTTTACAGCATTTGTCCCAATGACCACCTCAACCATCGCAAAAATGGCTTTGTCTAGGCACTGCAAAGCATTGGCTTTAGAGCGGAAAGTTCTGCTCATCAAAGAAGTTAAGAAACGAAACAAGGCAAAGTCTGGCATTGTGAAGAAATTTGGTGTTCCAGCATCGACCCTGTTCACAATCCTGAACAATAAGAGAATTCTGGATGGATTTGAGCAAAGTTTCTCGAGCAACAGGAAGAAAGTTCGGAGCTCCAAATTATCTGACGGGGAAGCAGCGCTCCTAGGGTGGTTTAAAAATGCAAAATTCCTGTGACTAGTGCAATAATGAGAAAAAAAAGTGCATCACGCTTTTTGCAAATGGGCCACACTGATTTCAGCTGGTTAAATCCGTTCCAAAAGCAGAACAATATTGTTACGTGTCTTCAGGACACAGAAAAATGGAACCATGGCAGATGATGGATGATCTATTGACATTAAGTACAAGAGGCAATGACAGAGCGCATGTAGGCTGCATGCCAGCCACTCCTTCGTTGGCGTCGACATCCTCGTCGTGAATGGTGGGACATGACCTCATGGGAAATTGTCCGCCATGTCCCGTTACAATATAGTGTCAAAGTCTACATGTGGTGAAAGTGGCACAGTTGAAAAGACAGTTGCAGAAAAGGGGCGTAGCTGCCAAGTTGCAGGAGGTGACAAGAACATACAGTGTAGGGCATTTATAACATACCCGCTTATAGTGAGGGACGATATAACGTGGGTTTTCCTGGCCACTGGTAGGCCTCCCATAGAAGTCAATGCATGCGCTTACCGCTTATAATGCGGTTGCCCAAAGTGCAATACCGTTTATAGTGCGGTGTTTTGTTGAGCCGCTGATCGACCGACACAGCTGGGGCATTGTTTCAGGGTCGTGAGAAAGAAAAAAAGACGGAATCAGCCATTTTATGCACCGCGTGCTCCATGCTCTCCTTTAACTAAATAAAAAAATAGGCACCCGTTAGTCTGCGTGTTCCATTTGCATGCACGTGATAACCGCAACTGTCCTTGCCTGATGACGCACTTCGGATGATAACGAGCCCCCCCTGCACGGTTGTCATTTCTATTGTAACGTTGTGCAGATAAGCAACTGCCCTTTTCATTTTCAAACATCTGGAGATAGCGAGCTGTGACGCTGAAGATTTCTCCTACCAGTACGCTGTGCTGATAAGCAGCTGCATTTGGCATGGCGAACATAAACGGAGGTAGAAAAAAAAAAAAAATCCCCCTTGCGTTCTTATCACGTTGTCCCGCGGCATCCGTTCATAGATGCTAAGAAATATAGATGTGCTCCCTCAAAACACAAACACAAAGTTAAAGCCGTGCTCTTGCTTTTCAAGACCTGCGGTGCCCCGATGGATGCGCGTGTTGAGGCACCCTAGTAAGACCGTGGAACAGCTTGCAAACCCTGCAGTAGCATTTATGTGGGGAAAAAAAAAGGACGAAATAAAGACCGCGCCGCTATTTTTAAGAGGCCTTCGTTTGAGTGATGATAAACAAAGAATGAGTGAAAGGCAGATTGCAATTTGGTTGGATTCGTGCATGTTTTGTTTCTAGTGCAGTACTGTTTATAGTGCGGACTTATGAGGCCCCCGCGACATACATTATAAGCAGTCTACTCTGTTGCTGCCCAGTTCGAGATTTGTGCCAAAGGGAAAAGCATGCACAGGAACCAAGCAACACAAGGATAACGTCAGTATTCTTTTCGGAGTAAATGCTATTGGTGATGAAGAGGTGGCCCTTTTCATTATGGGCAAGTCACGGATTCCCTGATACTTCAGAAAAGCTCACCTGCCAAAAGAGGCCATTTATAAATGTCACAAGACCACTTGAATGGCAGCGGCATTATTTAAAGATTATGTCCCTGTACTAGACTGCAAACTGGCTAAGGACAAACACAAACTTGTATTCACTGTGGATAATTGCTCGGATCATGGTAAAATTGGTAACTTCTGAAGCCTTTACAATAAAATTTCTGTCTTCCAACATGACGTTTGGGCTTCAACAACCAATGGCCCACGGCATCATAGAGACTACTTGACAGCTGTGAAGAAAAATTGGCAGATCCCACGCATATGAGAATTTACGTAAAGTGAAGCTTTCAATATGTTTAAATTGTCACTAATGTCAGTGTTCTGAACTGCCCAATGAAGTTCAAGTAAAATCACTTGAAATGATTGCATGGGCGTCCTGGAAAAACTAAGTTGACACAAAAGTGCGTGTGGCATTTTTGTTCTGCTTGTCGCTTGTGGGCGTAATTCTCATGACGTTCGTTTTTCATTGCTGCCATGCACTGTAGCCTTGACTCGTGTCTTCGAGCCAGCATACCGAGCATACATTCACGGTCTGCACCACATTTCGCTGTTAGTGAAGACGTTCCTGCTCTGTGTGACACTTTTTTTTGGCCTGGATGTCCTGGATGCTGTGAGAACTGCTTTTAGCAATCTTGCTGGCGCATGTTCACGTGCTCTTCAGACATACTGGCGGCAGGCATGGAGGATGGTGGCAGGGGCATGATATTCACGGAGACCAGCGTGCCATCTGGTGGTTTTGTGGGAAACCCAGGATGCTCATTGTTGCCACCGAAACGGCGGGCAAAGAGGAGGTGCCAGGCATGAGCAGCGCTTTTGGCCAGGGGAACAGCAGCAAGCATCCCCACCAAAAGCCACCAGAGAAGCAAATAAAGCTTCACTTTAAAGTCCACTGCAGAAAATTTTGCTAGTGTATGGAGGTGCAAACGAATACAAAGTCAACCTTTTGGGAACACTACATTCATAAACAATGCCTGGGAGTACGTGCTTGACTCTTCCATCACAATCTGCTTTGCACACACAGAATTCTCCTGTGTGACGAATTCCACAGAGTTAGAGACTCAAATTTTGACAACTGTGATGACCTATGGTGATAATGTACTAGTACTTTCAGGTTGCATAAGCTCTGGAGCCAATAGCAACGCAGACTCTGAAGAATATGTCTGCTGCGAACAGGACGTCTCAGTAGTTGCCAATGTGACTGATGCGGATATTGTGGACATGGTTATAAATAAAATTGAAGAACAGGAACATGATAAAGACCCCCAAGGGTTCCAGACCGTAGCGGACAAAAAATGGTTGCTGCATATACAATCTAACAAAGGTGAGTGCAGCAATGGGGAGAAGTGGAGAATAAAGGGCAAGCAGACTTGAAGAATGCTTCAAGATGCATTCCTGGCAAGCAAAATTACATCTTACTTTGAAATGATGTGGCCACCTTTCCTGTGAGTTAAATGTTATTGGCTCATACTTCCCTTGCAAGCCACGTAAATGCATCAATAACATAATTCTAAATTGATCCAACTAAATGTGCTTAGTGGTAAAACATGCTATTGTAACAAGCGTTAAAATTTTTAATTTTTCGTTTTCGTTTTGCTAAACTCGAAAATCTGCTTTAACTCGAATCTATTTCTAGTTATTGCCGCTTGAAGTTAGTCGGGTATTACTGTACCCTATAACTGCAGAACTTCTCTAAGTAAGCATAGTGAATAGGGGTGTGTATATAGTGATTTTTACTTTCGAAGCGAATAACGATTTTGTTCGAACAGTTTTAAACTGAAGTGAATATTTTTGAATGGAAGTGAATATTTAGGGATTTCAGGTAAGAAAACCAACTATTCCTCAAGCATGCTTTAGTAGCTACCCTGGAGCAAAATAAAAGGCTCATCTAAAAGGGTTTGCACCCTTAATATGTCTTTTTTCCTTTATTTAGCTGTAAGGATGCTGAACAAATTAATTAAATATCTGTAAATGCTTTTGTGAAGAAAACATGAACAGGCAGCAAAGCTATATAGTCTTTGATTAAATAAATGATTAGCTCAGAACAACTTTTGCTGGACCTTCTCTGCTCATTCCAGTCTCTATGTGGTCACAGGATCCAACTGTTTGCACACCCACACACAGGCTACTTCACTGCACTGCTCTGACGTCACAGGTGAAGAAGTCACTGGAATTGGATGCGCCGCCATAACGGGGAAAAGGCATTGCTGCTGGTCACAACATAATTGATGATTTCATGTACTGTTGTGTCACCACTTACAGCTATAGCGTCATGTCTACCATTAAAGATTTGCATCAGCCCCCTCACCCATAGCTGACTTGTTCTTGGGTCAGAGCACTGCCCTTGTAGTGGTGGCATTCAGCTATACTCGTGGACAACTTTCTGTGGCAATGGAGAGAAAGCTATGGAGGGAGGGTGGACAGGAAGCTAATTGGCCTGTGTTACTGTGCCAGAGTAGTTTCCGACAAACTGGTTTCGGTTTCAGTTTCGGCGTGACAGATGTGCATTTGCCACAGTTCATTTCTTCGCATGAGCTCCCTGGTTGAGTGCACTGAACCACGATTACCGAGCATGCAGGCACATTGCTACACCTTCCCCACGCTTTGTTTGTTTGTACACACAAGCCAACGCTTTGACTGGAGACCTCAGACCTACCGTGGAGTATTGTCACGTAGGAACTAAAAAAAAATCCTTGATGAGCTATAGCTGGGAGACAAGGGCTGTCGCGTGTCTTTTTCTGTTGCCCGTGTTAAATTTTGTGTGTGCTATTCCACATAATGCCAGTGAGTGGGGCAACACCCGAGTTCACGGTTCCTTGCATGTGGGGGTGCCAACTTTATCGTTCAAAACTGAAGCGAATTCTGTCAGCGCTGCAGTTTTGACGGCATGCAGTGATTTGTAAACTCTTCTGGAGCTGAAAATTGGGCCTTGCCACCAGCGCCATGTGCAGTGTGCTAACATGGCGTGGACACAGTATACCAAGACAGCAGCACGCACACCCGCTTACACGCATACTCGCTTATGCCAGCAAGCTGGCTAATTGAACGAATTCCGGAAACGACACAGAGTCCCGGTTGCATCAGTCTCACTTGGGCACACACTTTGCAAACCCCTTGCTTCATTTGTTTTGAAAGCTTTTGCTTCTCAAGCTTCTTATAAATTGTATGTGGAGAATGCAGCAGCGAGCTACCGAAGGCCATCGACGAGGGCGCCATGCTTTTTTTGGAGGAGAACCTATCCGATGCCAGTAGCAAAGGCCGCAACCAAAAAACTACGAAAACCTAAAAAATAATGCTCTCTTGCACACATTTTGGCTAGTAATTTAGTGGCAATATCATTCCAAGGCTAAAACATCAGAAATATATATTTTTGAATTGCTTAGGTTACAGCCAGCCAATTGATTTTGTTCTACTTCCAAATGCGCAGCAAAACGGCTTGGTTTGCCTCTGTAGCCTTGACTGCATTGCCACAGAAAGTTGTCTCAGAGTACAGTGGCCTTTTTATCTGCACAACTATGTGGAGCTGTGTGATGGACAGGGCCAAGTCGCTTACAGATGCACAGATAAAGACATGTAGGTTACATCATAATATAAACCTTTAATCCAGCGACCTCCCCGCATTTCTGCTGTGGTCTTCGTTCGCCCCTCATCAGCACTACTCCGTGGGGTCCCATGACAGACAGAGCCATACATGGGCGTCCGGAAGGGGGGGCAAGGGGGGGCAACTGCCCCTCCTTGGAAATTCGAATATTTTTATGCAGTGCAAAAAAGCTGCTCAGCTTGGTTGGCCCATAATTAAAATAACTTTGCCCTGAAGGACGGAAGAGAGGAGAGAACGACATCGACGTTCTCTCCTTTGTTTCGTCCTTTAGCGCAAAGTTTTTTTAATTATGTACGTGAACCAACTAGGGCAACAATCCATGCTACTCAAATGAGTAGCACACTCAGGCCCTGCGTATCCGTATGGAACGCCTTTGAGGACTGCGGTCAACATTGCACTTTAGACACTAACATTGCCGGTCATGTGACGGTAGTGAAACAGACTGCCTGTGCTGGCTATTGAAGATAGCGAACAATTCTGAAAGGTTTGACGTTTTTTCTGTTTTTTTTTTCTTCTAAACTCTAGAGTTATGCAGACTTACCGCAAGAACTTCAGTTTTCGGACAAAGTTGCAGCTATATCTAGCAAAAAATCTTCACCGGTACGCCTAGCTGGGAGAGTGTAACATCCTCCCGTGCCATCCCATCACCTTAATTGTACACCCTTTCCTTCGAAATTGCGAAATGTCGGCACCACCCAAGCCCCGAAACAAAACCTGTAAATCAGCCCCTCAAAACGCTTGTACGCCTGTACTGCATTGAAAACCAGGGAGGCGACTAGTATCTTTATTGCGTGAGCCATTTCAACAGACTTCATCACACCGTTTCACACGTCATCTCGCACTTTGCCCAGAAAAACCCGAGGTGTCTGCAGCTGCTACTAAAGGAAGATAGACGGAGTGCAGTTCTATGTATGTGAATGTATTGTACTGTGTGCTGGTGATCAGTTGGCGTGAGTCGATAACCCTCACGCAGCGAGACTGGCCATTCTTTACAAAGTGACAGTAACTTTTCTTATTTTCTTTATTAACTCTATTTCTTTGTTCGGTAATAAAATCCAATGTATATCCTCCAAGTCTGTTTCTAATTCACTTTTTGTACTTTTTGTAACCACAAATAGCGCATTTTTGGTGCTATCCAACCGTACCCCCACCCCTGGATGCCCCCCCTTGCAAAAAGTTCTGCGGACGCCCTTGGAGCCATAGCTGTTCTTGAAGTCTTGCCCACACCACATATGTTAAACTACCATTTGCATGATTGGACATTGCAGGGTTTGCTCAGAAATTAGCTTTTGCTATAGGGACCGGGCGGCCGTTGTATGGCACCGCCGTCGTTTCAGCGAACAGCACCGCCCGTGGCGAACCGCTCGTCAGTGGAATGCCGGTGGCGGTCAGCGCAGCGTAGTTGTGCATGGCTTTCTGTCGTTTTTCTGCAATGCGGCTTGCAAAGCGAACGTAACCCCACGTGCATTTTTCAGATCGGTAAATCTTGAGTGTGGATGTGACGTTTACGAGGCATGCCTTGTGTGTTATTTACGCCCATACTCAGTATTTACAAATAGCAGACGACGCTCAATGCGCCAAGCTGGAAGTCAAGCTGGAAGTGGAAGTTCGTTGCTTCACGCAATTTTTTCATGCCTGCATGCAGTTTCGCGAATCGAGGAGTATATTGCCGCTAAATGCTCCCACAAAGCCGGTGTGTGCAACCGATCTAGGAATGCTGCGGCGCTGGCCCTTGGCAGTTGATGACGAAACGGCGCCGACGTCGTGCATAAGCGAAAGGAAAAGTTGGAGGGTGTCTTCGAAGATTTACCTCAAAACAGAAATTGTGACGGACGACGCTTCCGTATCTTCATTACCTACGGCTGAAACGTGTTTAATTTCACAGAAATGGTCTTACTACAGTCATTGGGAATCGCTGATAGAATAAATACCGCATGATAGTAGAATGTTATTGCTTATCGTGGAGAAGCATTGCTTTACAAGAATTGCAATGGTTGCTGGCTAGTTGGTAAGTGGTTTTTCAAAAACCAATTCCTGCGTTGCTGAAGGACGCAAGACAGGAGGGTGCCCGAAACCTGTACTCAGCTTCACAACTGAATGCTGCGGTCGGTTTACAAGCTGCCACCTACGCTTGAAAAATCATGCACACCTCCGTCTAACGACGATGATGGTTTATCGCAAAGCTCTATCGTATGGGTTTCCTTGGTTGCCTTCTGGATTTAAACTTTGACTAGATAAGCATCGAATTTGACCAGCACGCAGTTTGGTCTTTTGATCGCAGCGTCTTTGACTTTGACCATTTCCCATTCGATTTCGCACGAAGAAAGCTTTGTGTTCAACCATCATAATCATTAGACGGAGGGCTAGATGATTTTGCTGTTTAATTTTAAACTTCCATGCTCCCTCTCCAAATCTAAACTTTTTCCAGCGTGTCGGAAATGTGTCTGTGGTGGAGGACTCGGGCTCATGCACCATTATTTGAGGCAACTAATCGCGCGTTTTTGGTGTCTTCACCAGGCATTACACGATTTTTTTAGGTACTCTGTAAAGAATACTTAAGCATTAAAAAACACCGTCTGACGTTAACACTGCCACATTTTTTAACTATCGGTGCCAGCCTTTATTCTACGCAGGTGATAAAACGGGAAGGGGAGGAGGGATGGTTTGTAGCTTGCGCTGTTGAGTTGGTGAATAACTTTGGCTCTTGATAAAATGACCACCACAAACGTGGGATTTCCACTTCAGCTTTCAGGCTCCCATGCTGTCACAGTGTCGCTCACCAAAACCGAAGGTACAAAGATCACCGTTACAGAAAGTGTAAACTACCGCAACATTTCTATGGCTACACAATAATCCATCTCGTATGCAGGTGCCTTTCTATTTAAAGCACACGTATCGAGGTACCCCAACCCTAAGGCTGGCGTGGAAACCGTAGTCATTGAAACCAGTGAAGATAATTTAAAGTGGTAGAAATTAATTCTAATATTGCTAGTAGTTTTATTCCTACTCAGATCGCGCGGAGACAGGCGCAGAGCGCTGCAAAAAGCGCTCGTGTCAATGTAGCCCTTCCCCAACCTTACAAGCATCCGTAGCCGTGAGTGCATTTAAGAAGAAAATAATACTAATAATAGTAGTTTTATTCGTACTCCGAACGGGTGGAGCCAAGCGCACATCGGTGCAAAAAGCGCTCATGCCATTGCAGCCGATACCCAACTTTAGACGCGTCCGACAAGTTTACGTAGTCATTACTGCATCTAAGAACCCAACACATCTGTTTAGACTTCGTTTCATCTCACATGTCTGCTCACAACGCCACCAAAACATACAAAGCACCGAAGCAAACACGACAAAAACAACGGGAGGCTGTGTAGTCCAATGCACCGGCTCATTCCACTGACGAGGGGAGCGCCGAGTGGTGGCGCCACCCGTCCAGCTGCCCGGTCCCTATAAACTTCAATCCCCATACAGCTGCACCGTCAAATTTGCACGAGACGTGAGGTGCAGTGTCAAACACTTCGCAATGCAGAGGGGCTGGGAAGGTGCAATTTCAAGTAAATTCTTTTTTTTTTTGTGCTGGGGGTTTGTTTCTCTTTTTTTTTTCTGTTTTTGCTTATTTCAAAGAATGGTCACGAAATCTTTAGAACGTAGCTGTAAAACCTTACCTGGGTGCAGAGGCACATGCACACTGACCCTTCAAAGAGGAAGGGGGGTAGGGATATTCGAGGGCAGATTATTTTTGGCACATACAGGAAGGTGCGGAAATGGCGTGCACTGCAAGCTCAGTAATGGTAGTTGAGAAAAAAAATAAAAAATAAAGGGGAGGGGGGGGGGGATAGTGATCCCCCCTACCAGCCGCCTCTTGAATCCACTACTACTTGGGAGTTAATTTGTTAGGCATGCATTGTAACACGCTCTGTTATTGACTCCATAAATTGCATTTCTGAAATCCAGAACTTGAATGGTAGTATGACGTGCGCATGTGCGTATACTGTTCAATCTAAGCCTAATCTTGGTTTGCTTGCACTTCTCATGCTTTGACAATGGGAGAACGCAAAAGGTGACTTTCATTTCCCCACCGTCAAATGTTCACACTCTGTTCTGTGCGAAGACTTTAACTTCAATCAACCCATTATGTAGCCCACAAGAAAAGACCCTACTTCATCAAACTTTCTTCCCCAAATTGAAAATCGAGCTCTCGGCTACTTGTGCTGGGACTTGTCTAATTACATGAGGCCTCTCAAAGTTCTACTGCATTCATCCCTAATTCACCTAAAGCATGAGTACGCTTACACAACATGGGCTCAAGCATAGTACTAAATCTGTTTTGAATAGCTCAGTCCCATTTATCTGCTTTAATTACAGGGACTGAGCAGCTGGACGGGTGGTGCAACCACTTGGCGCTCCCCTCGTTACTAGAATGGGCCGGCGCATTGGACTATGCAGCCTTCCGTTGTTCTTGTCGTGCTTGCTTCGGTGCTTTTAATGTTTAGGTGGTGTTGTGAGTGAATATGTACAGTGAAACGAAGTCTAGGCATATGTTTCGAGTTTTTACATGAACTAAGGGCTACGTTGTCGGATGCTTCTAAGGTTGGGTATGGGCGCTTTTTGCGGCGCTGTATGCCTGGATCCACCCAATTTGAGTACGACTAAAATTATTAGTATTAGTATTCGTTTCTGCCAGTTTAAGTTACTTTCACTGGTTTCAATGACTACGGTTTTCGCACCAGCCATAACGGTGGGATACCTCGATACGTGTGCTTTGAAGAAAAAAGCACTCATATACGAGTTCGATTAGCGTGTGGGCGTGGTAACGCTGCGGCAGTTTACAATTTTTTTCTGTAACCATGAGATTTGTGTCTTCTGTTTTCATGGGTGACAGCACGGGGGCCTGAGAGCTGAAGCGGAACTCTTGTTTTTGTCTTGGTCATTTTACGAAAGCCGAAGTAAATCAACTGCCAAACAGCCCAAGCTACACCCTTCACCCCTCCCGTCCCCATTTTACCTTCTGTCAGGAATAAAGGCTGGCACCGAGACGGCCAAGGTGTTAAAAATGTGGCAGAGTGTTAAACCAAGTAATGCCTTGTCAATACATTTATCGTTGTAAGAGTCAATGTAAATTATTGCAAAAAAAAAAAAACAGAAATATAACCTAACGGAACAAAAGTCACCCAATTCGGATAGTGACAGCCAAATCTGCCAAATCTGGCAACTATTGTCTGCTGCAGTAATGCGCAAAAACAAGAATATACGAAAATAATAAGTCACAGTGCTACGTCGTAGTGCGCTTCCATGCCTGTCTAAAAACAATTTGCACGAAGGAACGAACTCGCATTTCCAGCTCGACTTCCAGCTTGGTGCATTGAACGTGGTCTGCGCTTTGCAATTACTGAGTATGGGCGTGAATCATACACATTGCATGCCTCGTAAACATCGCCTCCCCTTTCAGGATTTACGAATCTGATAAAGTCCTTGCGGTTATCTACGCTTTGCAAGCTGCACCGGAGCAGAACGATAGAAATACATGCACACATACGTCGCGCGCTGACCACCACAGGCATTCCAGTGATGAGCAGTTCACCATGGGCGGCGCACTGTTCACTGAAGCAACGGCGGTGCCATACAACGGTCGCCTGGTTCCTATGCCTTACTGGAAGTGTGCTCCAAATGAAATTGGGCCTCGATATGCTTGATTTAAATATATAGAAAAAAATTTTCCCTCTTCATCTTTTTATAAACTTTTTTTTTCACAACCCATCAATGAAGCACTATCTTTTATTACCATCATACTACTCATCACACACTGACCACCCATACAGAGTTGTCTTTCTTTTAGCCATTCAGAATTTTCTTTCAGTTTCACTTTTACTGAAAACATGTGCTGAGTAGAACAACCTTTCCTTTCCCGCTGCACCTATTCAAGACACTTTTTTGCTCAAGACAGCAATTTTACAGCACTTAATGTAACTATCTGTATTTCATTTTTTTCTCACATTTTGTTGCTTCTATGCACGACATATTTCTTAATATTTTGTTTCACATTATTCTAAATGCTAATGAATGCTTTCTAACTCACACCCCAAAATGAATACTCAATCCCCCTCCACCTGCCCCCTAAGCAGCCCAGCAATTTCTCACCTTCTTCACTGCCCTCGTTCTAACTGTGCAGCTTGTGTGTGTGACTTTTAGCCTGCAATCAGATCCAATGCGTGCCAGAGAAGAGCACGACTAAGTACCTTCGAAGTCGACGTCTCCGACAAGCCGTGTCCGAGCGGTGGCTTCGTCCCACACCCTTGTAATGCCCACGTCAATCACGCAGGCTCCATCCTTGACAATGTCAGGGGTGATGAGCCCTGGCACACCGGTGGCCGTAATCACAATGTCGGCCATTTTGGCCAATGCCTTTAGGTCGGATGGGCGGGTACGGCTGTGGCAGGTTGACACCGTAGCATTTCCTGGATGGGGTGAAAGGGCATCTACTGAGGGTCTACTACTCACGGTGCGACAACAGTCTCAACGAACAGAGAGGCAGGTGAATGTGATACATAAGCACGGTTTCCCCACGCGGTGTTTCTGATCCCTGCCTATCACCATGCTACACTGTACTCCTATTAGCCGCGGTTCAGCTTATAGAAGCGGTAAGTTTTCCTGGCAAAGGTCTGCATGAAACACCCTCGCCTGTCCATCCGTCAAATCACCCATGGAGCTGTGGCACCATCTACGCAATGTGGCACAAAGCATAACGTGTCTGTGCACCACGGATTGGTATCACACATCCACTGCTTTGGTGCACCACTGGCAGTGGGTTAAAAACTAGATGTGTGGGCATACATACACGAACAGTGTCAGAAGAGGAGGGCATATGTGAATATGGGCAACATGTGGCGCTTACAAGGACCTGGAATCTGTGCAAGAATCGACCCAAGCAATGCTGCTGCTCTCCACTGACGTGTGTGGGAACAGCAAATGTCACCACAACTTCTTCTCTGTGTTCTTATGTCCCTGCTAAACATAAAAGTTAATTTAATAGGACAACTTTATGGCGTATGTTTGTTGACTTCCAAAAAACATTAATTTTTCTCCTTTCCTCGAAGATAACACATTTTTGCAAGACCAGAGAAAATGGAGAAATGTAAGGATAAATTTGATAGGTATCCTAATCAATCAAAACAAAAACGTTCTAATTCTACTAAGCTGCTTTATATCTCCAGCTTTTCCTTATTTTATACAATCTTGTTTCTTAAACGTTTTGCACTAGTACAAAATAAAGAGCGATTTGCTGCGTATGTTCACATACTCTAAGATTACCATTAAGTACACAAAAAGCTGCTGAAGTGCCTCTTATTATATTTATTACAAATAAATTTGCAACATAAGTAGTACTGTATCTCTTCACCCGAAGTTACTAAACAAACACAAAAATAAACTCTTCCACACAGCTTTTGAACGTTGTCTCCTGGTCATTGCACTGCATAAAAAGCCTAAAACAAGAGTGCCCAACCGAAAGGTGCATATTTTCAAGTGCTAACTAGTCATGATGCTAGAAGCTGCAGAGTCTTCTAACGTGTTCAAAAGAATATGACATACAAGTTTAATGTCATATTTAATATTTTGCTGAGTACTGATGTCGACGCACCGGTTAAAGCCCCATTTAGCAGCACTCCCACTCCTTCATATTATTAGTAACAGTTAGGCAGATTCAGCTCATGTGCACTTCATTAGGTGCAACTGTGCGTTGTTAGCAGTGAGCCATTGTCTACCATTATGGCTGCAATGTTGGTGTGGGAGTAATGTCTCAACTCACAGATGCAGTGACTGTTAACATCACTCCACCTGGTTTTAAAGCAAAGCTTTAGTGCCCTCACTGATGCCATTGTATGCCAATATGCCCTGCAAGACAGCCAACTTTCTCTGACGATGATGATGAATGATCGTTAGTGAAGTGAAAGAAAAAAAAATGCTTCCTGTGGTAGGAACTGAATCTGGGTCCCTCGCGTTATGAATCCGGTGTCTATCCAATTGCTCTATTTTGACATGGTTGAAGCGGTTTGGAAAACTCAGATGACAACCAAAGACTCTGTCACGAGAATGGAATTGCTCTGGGTGCCGTAAGGCTGTTAGCCACAAGACGTTAGTCCTAACTTTCCATTTTGAGGTTTAGGACATTAGGCCTAACGTCACATCTAACGTCACAGGCCTAACCGGCACCGACTCAAAAAAATTGGGCCCATCTCCCCGCGAGGGGGACTCGAGTAAATGCGTCGCATAGGGGGTGGGTGTATTGCGTTAACGTTTAGTGTTTGGGGAGTTGGTGGTAGTGAATGCGTTGTATCAGCAGCTTCTTGACGTAGTTTGAATGAGTCAAGGATATAAGGCGCGTTCGTAGTCTCCCATTCTGTGTCGGCTTTGTGGCGCAGTGGGTAGAGCACCATGTACATTGCGTTCCGCCCGCAGGGTCGAGGGATCGAAACCAGGCGCCGGATAGCATTTTTTTTTATATAGTGTAGGGGGAGGGGTGCGGACTACGACTACGGACGTCAACGCGGGTGACATCGTGAGTTACTGAAATGCTCTGCATTTAAAAGCATTCACGGAACACCAAGAAGCAGGTACTGGTTTGCGCTGTACACCCCCAAACCAAAATGTTAGGAATGCACACCCGAGAGTTGCTGTGGGTATTCTAGAAAAGTGGTGCGTACCTCCAGAAAATCACATGCTTGCACTGTGGGATTGGCCAACCAAAGAATTCATCACAAGAAAGCTTCGTGTTCAATCATCATTTTTAAATGGAGGAGTGCGTGATTTTTCTTTTGTTTAGTTTTTCAAAGTTTTAAAGAGACACATAAGGCTATTTGAATAATTATTTGTTTTAACTGACAGATCACACATTTTGTATCGCTCTCGGCTTTTGTTTGAAGGCCAATGAAGCTTTGTTTGCTGAAAAATACATAGCTGAAGCTGGCTTTTCTCTCTCCAATTTCCCTCCATTTTTTTCTGTGGCGTTAAAGGGCACTTCATGAAGTGGGCAGAGTGAGATCGGGCCCTATTTTCTATTTTACTCGATCATCACCATCTTCCTGAATTTTTTTTCTCTTTGGATTTCCCTTTCCTCACCAAGATCCGAAACTGATCAGAAAGAACGTTTTTTTTTTTCTTTTGGATGGTGTTTTGGTATGATGGCGCCCAGGCAATGTTTGTCATCAAGCAGCCCCTGGCAAAGTTTTCTCGGGAGGTATACTGCCTTCTGGGAGCAGGTGTAGAAAAGACACGCAATTGACAAATGACAGTGATGGCCATTTCGTTTTCAAGCCAACTGCGCTACAGTCCCAGGAAATTTGGCTAGTCTGCCATCCGAGGTCTTCAGTGAGCTTATGAAAGCCTCGGGCAAACAGCACACCGGTCGACTGCAGTGCCCTCTTAGTATACTGGCCCTATTTCCTACTGACACAACTTCCTAAAAGCTAAATTGTTGTTTTGATAGTTTTTCCTGACACTACTATTTAATCGCATTTTTGGGGGGTCTGAATAAACTTATTTGGGAATTTTTAAAGTTGACGCCTCTGATCATCTGCTCACTGGCAGAGTGCAGCCGACAACAGCTAAAAGTGGCTGATAATTTTTCACTTTTAATTGCTAAAAAATAATTCAAGGAAGAAAAATTAAGCAAATAAATAATGTTACAATGAAAATTTATTAGAAAAGCAATTTGATTCCTGAAAGTGCCTTGATGGCAAATGCGGTGAGTGCGCTGCATAATGCACTGAGAGGGAACCGCGGTCGACCGGTGCGATGTTTTTTGCGCGCTTTCATCCCGCAGCGACACACTGTCGTAATGCAAAACTGGCCTGGCCGGCAGACTAGGCAAATTTCTAGGGACTATAATTGCGCTAATTATCTGTCTTCACTTCCAGCCAAAAGGTCTTACTTTCGACCCTGTTTTACAGGTTAATGGTTCATCTATTCATAGAGTTCATCTATTAATGGTTCATCTATTCATCTATTTATACTAACTAAAGCTTGTGCATATTATGCCTTCATTCATACTCACTTCACTCACTGTACTGCATCATGGGGTAATGCCTATTGTACTCATACTGCTCCAATACAGCCCATTCAAAATCAAGTGATACGAATAATGACACATAGTCCTTACAGCAGAAACGCTGCCTAGCTACTGAAGGCCAACAGATTATTCAAAATGTGTAATCTGTTCAAATACAGCCTTAGTATCCTTATGTACCAATCAGTTAATAAACCGATACCTACGATCATATTCAACCCCAAAATACTAATTAATAACGACTGTACCCAGTTCACATAAAATAACATTTTTTTTTATTACCAAGAGCATACACTAACTACAGCAAACACACCACTTATTTTGCGGCAGTATCAAACTGCAATAGTCTTCCTAGCAAAATTAAAATGCTATCATTTATAAATTCATTTAAAACTGCACTTTTTTCCTTTCTTCATGAAGCTTAGCATTGTATAAACATTCTTAAGTACTCTTTTTATTCTGTAATTTTCCTTGTTTTTTTGTGTACTGTTCTACTTGTATTTTTTTGTCATACTAGCCGCTCTGACCTTTTTGCAACTCGCGTATGTGCTCACTTACAGGAGGTCCCCTTACACCCTTGTGCTATGGAGCCTCCTTCTGTATATTGACCTATGTATGCCAAATATGAACATAACATAAACATTATTCTTATCCTCATTCTTACCCTCTTATTTTGCCACTGGCTATTGAACATATATACGCTATTGCTAGGTAAGTACGGTAGGCTCCCCCATTCACCCACATGCATCTTTTGACTGCACCTGTATGCAAAGTGAAACATTTCAATGAAATTTAAACTGAAACAAAGCCTCCCACCTGTGCCCTTCGTAAAACATGTGCTTAGCAAAAGTGCCTGCATACATTTATTTCACATTTGCATGTTGCCCCTGATTCAGTGTTTCTTTTAGAAAAATGCTCACACAAGGTCCACTAATCCTGCATCACACCTTTCAAGATTGATGTCGAAAAATGTATCACAGGAAAATTAATGGAGGAGGCGATACCTGCTTTCATGCTTCTGACATTTTCTCTGTTGACAACCAACTGTTTCTGCTGTGAGTGGTGTATTTGAATTAATGGCACTCTAATCTGCCAATATAGGCCAGCTTGCTTTACTACTTTAGCGTGCCTTAATTGATATTTTTATTGTACTTTTATTACCTAATTTATATTCCCTACACTTTTATTGTATTCCCACGTAGAACCTACAAGACTTTGGCTGCAGTGAAGCTGCTGTATAGCTGACTTTGTGGTCAAGTAAGCGCTTGTACAAGCAAATAGTGCCCTCCAACATATTGCTACCAATGTGGGGTCTGAGCAGATCAGCATGGGCATAAAGGGCAAGTGCTGCAGCACAAGATATAAAGAAAAAAGAGACCAAAGCACCTGCAGCACAAGAAGGGTGTGTCTAGAGCAAAAGTGATTGGATGGCACATCAAGTCACGCCTGAGATGCCATCAGGTGACACTGTAGACCGAGCAATATTATTAAGCACAGCATTGTCCATTATAGCTACATCACAAAGTTTTGTGCACTAAAATAGGAAATATGAACAGAAAAGTAGTGCTGCCTTTGAAATGAGAACATGGTGTAGCTTTGTTGTCATGTTGTTTTATCCTGGGGGGAGTCTATTTATAAAAAAAATGCATTGAATACACAACACATTTTTGTTGTGATAATTGTAACGAAAACAGCATTTGTTCTATAGTGTTTGGTAAAAATGAGAACTCGTGCAAGCTGCTAAAAGTTCCCAGGTTTTTGAAAATTTCTCAATTGCATGTCCTCTGATGCAGACAGTACTTTCAATGGGGAGTCTGATGAATGCATGAATGACTGTCAGGAACAAAGGTCTGTATTGCACGGTCTCAACTTAGTTTTGTAGCCCACAAAAATCAAATCAACATCTGGCACAGGGCTACATGAAATGAAAGTGGAAGCCCAGATTGGTTGCACCACAAGCCATAAAATAAAATTTCTAAATGCAGGGTGCTTTTATAGAAACCAAATGGTCACACTGTTCAAGCATGTGCAAAACAAATCAATGCATTTGTCTCTTATACTGTGACTATTCAGTATAACACAATGCCACAGTCTCTACGAACAGATGTTATCCCTTCTGTTATCCTGATAGTTGGGATGAAGTCCATGAGGCATTAGCTTTGCTATTCCTTGCAACATTCCTCTTATCATGTTGGCATTCCCTTGATGCAAAGTCATACATGCTAAAGTTATCTACAAGCCTCAAACAATTGCAAAAATGACAATGGTTCAATCCAAAATATTGCACACAACTGTTTTTGGAGCAAAGTGCATACCATAAGGTCTTGATGAGCCAAGCATGATGGAAAGAGGCAGCCCCACTATGGTTGAACGGCCACAGACCAGTACATGTTTGCCATACGTGCTGATGCCTAAACGAAAGAAAGAAAACATATATCAATAAAAAATAACTGCAGTTGAATCTTAATTTTGTGAATTTTACGATTTAATGAAAGAATTCAGATTTCTTCCATAGTTTCTCAAAAGTTGCTGGTTTCTGGATTTAACGAAATCCTTTACCAGTCTCGATGACTTGGTAAAATCGGGGATAAAGTGTAATGCCACAAAGACTATAAAAATTTTGATTTTCTGAAATAAGCATAAATGCTGCTGGTACAGAAGCAGGAAACTGTTAGACTGACCAATTTTCGATGCAGGAGACAGCTCACCATCAAAGCAACACTAAATGACAAAAAAATTCTTATTCTATTTGAAAGATCCCAACTTTTCTCGCTCCTCCGGCCCTTGTTTGATCCCAAATGATGCTTTGTTTGTTTGGAATTAAATAACCACAGCCAACATTTCGTGCACCTGTTTCCCTCCATTTTTTTTTTTTTGTTCTGTGATGCAAAAGTGCATGTCATAAAGTGTGCCGACCAGAGCCACACAGACGGTTAACGAGTTGCTACCACCTAGACGAAGGTGTTGAAAATACCTGTGCAGCTGGCCAGAGTGGCGAACGTTAATGGCTGTCTTTGATGTGTAGCCGATTGCCTAAATAACCTCATAACCTTTGCAACTGGCTTTTGTATGCATGCTGTCCCTTAGAAGGGAGGATGGGAGGCTTTTACATGCACAAAGCATTTAGCTGCCTTTCTGCATCACGGCAAAATATCTAACTGAAATAGAAACTGAAACAATGCATTCCAACCGTGACGGTGCAGCAGCCTGTTTGGTAATGCTTGAAAACTGAAGTGCATGCCTTTTAATAATATAGGCTAACAAATGTTCCAGGTACATTTATTTCCCATGTACACATTCTTCCCTTGCAGCTCCTTTCAAAAAAATACTCAAACCAGCTTTGCAGTTCACCATTCAGGATTTGCAACATCACAAACTGTAATGTGGAACAGCGTATGGGGCGGGAACATGTGTTATGCTGATTTTAGCATTTTCTGCTATTGAACAACTGCTGCTGCCACTGATGGTTTATAGTGTCCCACTGATGGTATACAGTTCCCACTCTGCAGCGCTACAACCATTTCTACAGCAACAGACATGCATTTTTCAGGGTTTTCGTTATAAAGTTATTCCTCCAGAAGTAACTCTTCAATTTGTTGCACTTGCAGAATGCTTTGCTGGGCGAGTTGGTTCATGGCTTAAAATAAGATAGAGTGCAGAGGAATGGAGACAGAGAAAGATTAATGTGTAGACGAGTCTGGCACACGTGAAGAACTTCCAGGACATCTAAACCATTCCGTAAACCGTCACTACGTTGCACCTTGTAGTTGAGGTGTAGGTGTGGCATGCAAAGCCCCCTTTTAGCTTTGAATTTCTGATGGAGGTGAAATACAAAAACACCCATGTATGACATATTGGCACACATTAAAGAACCCCCCAGCACGGCATAAATTATTGTACAGCCTTCCCTACAGAACTCATTTGGTGCAATAAACTGCATTTTCTTAAGCTTACAGACACTCACCAGTGCGTTGAAGTATCTCGACTATAGCCAGTGGCGTGCAGGGGGCCAGGGAGTCCATGTTTAAGCACAGCCGCCCCATTTGTACAGCATGAAAACCATCCACATCCTTAGAGGGGAGCACGGCATTGCATATTACACTCTCCTGTATATGCGGCGGCAGTGGCAATTGAACAAGAACGCCATCCACACGTTCAGAGTTATTTAGAGTCTGCACGACATCAAGCAATTCCGCTTGTGTGGTTGAAGAGGGAAGATGCAGGGTGTCACTTGTTATTCCTGTAAAACAGAAGTAAAAGCTTGGAACAACTGTACGCCTACGAGTCATGCTGTTCTATAGAAGAAGCCCAGTTTCTAATTCTCCTGAAGGTGTCTACCTAAAGTTTTCACTTCTATTTAAGCGATTTATTTCACTACAGACCAACGCTGCGTCTCAATATAAATACCTCTATTTCTCATTTATTCCCCACTACAGAACCATGCAAGTTGCAGTCCTCCTGTACCAGAGGTTTCCAATACCGCAAAGATGGAAATTTAAATTTGGTGCATCACATACCTCATTTGTCCCAATTTGCACCAAAAATGCAGCAGATATGCATAAAATAGCCTGGCATCATGAAATTTATTGTTAGTTAGTGTCATACTAAAAAGTCTCTCAACATGCACGCAACACAAAGACTTCATTCTTTCTGCCTGATCAATACCCGCAGTCTGTATGTGCATAATATCCGCATGACGTCTCCTTACAATATAAGCTACGTTACACAAGCAGACTACAAGTTAAGGCGTATTTTAATGCATGTTTGAGTATTGTTGCATCTCCATAGAGATGCAACAATACTCAAACTCGCAACTGCGGTTGCGACTGTGTCCTGCCGAGCTACATCGTGCAATGACTCTGCGGCGTGCAGATTACTGGGAAATCGATTTATCAGTGTAACTTCGGTACACCAACTGAGATGTATTCCAAGTTAAGAATCATATGATGTACTGTGTGAAGGTCAAGCGGTCGATAGTGTTGCTTGCAGCCGCAAAGACTTTGCTCTCTTTTATGCAATGATTTGTACCGGTAGCACCACAAATAACCCTAACTAGTTCCCATATGCTACTAGAAACGTGTCAGTACAATGTTTACTAACGACGGATACACTAGTTGGACGCTAGTAGAATCGTGGCTTAAGGAAACAGAACTGGCAGTCACAACAGAAGCTGCGCGTGAATTTTACGCTGACTCGTAGCAGTTGTACACTGCCATCGCATATGTAATAAGTATTAACGCATACCTGTTCTTTTGGCAGCTTTTATCTTGTTCTTCACATAGACTGAACTTCCTTCGTCATCACCAACCAATACGGCGCTTAAGTGTGGCCGCCGACCTCCACTAGAAAGGACGTCATCAATCGCAGCTCGAATACTTCCCTCAATGTCACGTGCGATTAGTTTTCCGTCGATAACTTCGGCCTTCGTTGCTGTCCTCAATCTGTAACAGACACATCGGTTAGTTCGGCGCCAGCACATTGCCGACAGACGTAACCGCTACGCACTTGGGTGATGTCGCTTCGTGCACAGATCCAGAACAATGTCGAACGAATCGCATAAAGCGGAGGGCTCTATTAGAATGCATACTTGGTAAATATTGCTAACTTTGGTTAGGTTGTGGCTATAAGACACCATACTAATGTCGAAAATCCCGAGTCGATGCTCGAACAGCTCTAACAGCCATATTGAAGGCGTCCATTTTGAAGCGTGTTTTGTTGCTATGGCAACAAGTTGCCCGTGATAGCGATTGGGCTTTTGGATAGTAGCTTGAGCAGATTTAACAGGCAATAATTTTGTGGTAGGATGAGAGGTTATATCTGACTACTTGAACTTAAGTTAACGTTTTACGCATAAATAGCTATAGTTTTCGTAGCGTTGCATCAGCGCGTGTGGCGATTGAAAACACCACAACCGAAGGTGCGCTGCTGTCCGCTGTGCTGCTCGGCGGCTGCTCCGGCTACAGGCAGATTCTGCCTTGCGGGGGCAGCATAGGCACATGGCTCTGGATAATGGACGACCGAGAGTTGCGGAGTGTCCAGCTAAAAAGAAGTGAATCATTCGGATTTGGAATCTCCGTCTTCGGCGGGTCTGGCCTGGGACTTCCCCCTGTCATCTACGATGTGGCCGACAACTCACCGGCGGCCTCCAGCGGCCAGGTAAGCCTTCGTCGCAGCCGCCGGCGCCTCCACTGAAGTTTTGGTTTCTTTCCGACATCGGCAGCTCCCGACTGCGCGCTCCTCGGATGATGCCTCGCATCTCCCAGCGGCAGCGCAGCGCGAATTTCGCCAGTGAGACGGCTCGTAACCACCCTCTCACCTTTGCATATTCGCGCACTGATTATCAGTAACGCGCACCGCTGCGATCGCCGACTTCCCTGCGGGAACTCGGCGATCCAGTGCCTGGGCGTTGCTTGCCGTCCCCGGATCCCACTCCAAAGGAGGGTGGCGAGCAGCGAGATGACAGCCGGCCCGAGGTACTTGAACGCCGCGTGGGGCCAGCTGCGTGCGATTCTGCTCGAAGGGGGTGCACGCGTGTGTCTGGGCTCTCTGTGAGACCCCAGTGTTGTGACGGCAACGCGAACAGTGTGTGCCGAGCTTGTTCCGAGACCGTAGCGCTCCTCCTCAGCCAAGAAATGAGTATATTTCGAAACCGGCCGTGTACGGGACATAAACGGCTCGGGCACGTATTGATTCACGCGCCAAGATCTCTCGAGAAAAGCGCTGTGTCGTCTTCGCAGTCGTCGTTTTACGATGGGATCGTCAATGGTGGCGGACCCGCTGAGAAAAGCCTGCTCGCGTTCCTCTAGTGAACGATTTGATCTGACTCGATCAGCTGACTGGGTGTATCATTGCGAAAACAGGACTTCGGAGAGGCGATAAGGACGACGAGAGTTGAGCTGTAATTTGCGTACGTTTGTTCATTATGTTACACGACATGTCCCCAAGATAGTGCGCCGGTGATGAGTAGCATTTCGCATTCCGATAATGCGTGCGAGTGCGCTGATTATGCCGATTAACTCGAAGAGTAAAAGGCGTCAGTGATTGCAGCATACACTTAATTTAGTTCCCAGAATCATATCCAGGCGCTTGTGTGTATCTGCTTTGGCTCGGGCAGAGATTGAGGCGTATGCATATAATGGCGCCTTATGACTGATTGGTGAACGCAACTAGGCTGTTTGCGCACTTTTGTTTACGTGGATACGTTTAAGTTCCAGCCACGCGGGGCCGCACCGGTTAGTGTTTGGAGCGCACAAAAGCGCGGATGTTGCAAAGGCAAGCTCAGCCTAGCATTGACAGCGGCTATTCATTTATGGTAGGCACTGCAACTACAGGAATAAAAGCGCACACCCACACTCCATCTTTTCTGCGTTCGCACGCGGCGTCGTGCGCTTGTGCTCAGTCCGGAGCGATACTGTAGAACGAGGGCACGAAACCGCCCCTCTTTCCCCACTTCCGGCTCTCCTGGCTGTTTGCAATTCTCCGAATCGCTCTCGGCCAGCTTTGCATCAACGGCGTCTTGGCGATGGACGGCGTGTTTACTGTGCCACCCCTCCCGCGCACGCAAGCGTTTGCTGAGTAGTTTTGGTTGTTAAAACGGTACCGAAGGAGCAGAAGCGTCATTTCGCATCGTATCCCGCCTGAAAACACGGAGAGACCTCTTTACGATCGCTCCTAGCTTGCTGAGGTGCCGAAAGAAGAGGGGCTGAGACGGGCCAAGTGAGGACGTTTATGTCGCGAAGCGCTCTTTGCACCTCGGTAGCACTATAAGAAAGACAAGAAAGATAAAAATACAAGAAGGATGGAAATAGAAAATGCGCTCAAACAAATCTCGCTTATGAGCACAGCTTCTCCAGGCGTCAGCAGCGAGCGTGCTTTCGCCCTGCGATGCCCATGAGGCACAGCGTCATGATGCCTGGTGTACGGCTGTGCATAAATCGTGGAAATTGAGCCGAATATTAAAGACATCCATTCTTATATTATACGCTCAAGTAGAAAGTTGAACCCATCCCACTAACCTCTTTGCGCAGCATGTTGCAGTTCTAACTTATAGAGGGAACTGCGCGCTCATGGCAATGTGCTGTTGTGCGGCAGGTTCCTCCATCGATTTTGGATGAAAATAAAAGTTGTTGAACTCAATTTGATCCAAGAGACACCGCGTTTAGCCCATGTTATGCGGTCGGTTTCATTGCTGCAGCGCCAGTCACTATTATAATAGCAGGGTCATTGCATGAAGAAGCCCTTCTTTCTGAAACCTGTTTAGAATTTCTCGATTTTAGCAAACAAAGCGCATTTTTCCTGCAAGCAAGCCCAAAAGCTTCCTGTAGCTCGCTTTTTAACACATTGAAGGAATAACTAGTTTCGGTTCGTTTCGTTTCGTGCACGGCGTTACAGCCGTGACAGGCGTCAAAAATCGTCATACCGCAAACAAACGTGGCAAATAACAAAAAAAAAAGAGAAAGAGAGAAGGGGCTACCTTGAGCTCTGCTGTTGAAACTCATCTAAGCAATTTGCTAATACATTTTTGTGCCACAAATACTGCAAGCCATTAATTACATCTAAATGTCCTATGTTACAGGTGTATGCTTAAATATGCTAAGTTTTGTATTACGTACATGTAGCAGCGATTTTAATTCATGAGAACCAACCACTCCCGTATTTATTTGCCCATTATAGTATAGCTTGTTAGTTTTTTAGATTTATGTTTCGAATAGGGTTCGAATATCCAAATTTGTGTAATGCGAGCAAACATCTTTATTCAATTACTTTAGATGTTTTGTTTTATTACTTATTTCGAATATTGTAGACAGGTATCTTGCTTATGTCATTCTTTGTATATGCGTTTAATATTATGCAGGGTTGGATATTCACTTCAGATACTCTTCTGTTTGCAGTGTTATCTCGTTTCGTTTTCAACCATTGCTTGAGGGGTGCGCCACGCTCCTTGAAATCTATGTTTTTAAAATACAGCTGTCCCGTTCACGCGGAAGAGATAGTTGATATGTTTGGTAACAGAAGAAATGATTGTGTATTTCCTTGTTCTTTATTCGTCGTCATTGGTTACGAGACCGCAGGCCATCGAGTCAGAACTGATTGATTGATTGTGGTGTTTAATGCGCCGAAGCTACAGTGGGCGATGAGGCGCGCTGTAGTGTAGGGCTCCGGATTAATTTTGACCACCTGGGGATCTTCAATGTGCGCCAAAATCTCGACCCACGGTCGTTTTCGCTTTTCGTCTCCATTAGAAAAGCATCCGCCGCGGCCGGTATCGAACCCGCGTCCTTGGGCTGAGCAGCACAACGCCACAGCCAATGAACCACCGCGGCGGGTCCATTCGGAACTCGGCGCTGAGGAGCCACGAATACGTGACACGACACACGGCGGGAATTACTTCGACAGGCACACTGGCGGCCCTTCTCGCCGCTACGCTTCTTCAGAGTCAGCATTCTGCGTGGCTGGGGTGCACCTGTTCTCCTCACGGAAGCCTGCTATACCTAGTGGCGCAGGCTGAGGCACTTATTATTTTATGTTCTTTTAACTTGCCTCACAATATCCATGTTCTCCTCCCGTGCCGTTACGCGTTCTCCGCACGTGCTGTGGACGGTCAACCGTAGGGTCAGCGCCGAGCTCTTTAGCTCGCGTGCCGTTAAAATCAGGCGTCGATGCTGCAGGCTGATGTCCTGTTTCGTAGTGTAAATATTGGTGTTTTGTACTTACTATGGGCTTTCTATGGTTCCTCAGAATGGTATCGTTAGTGATATTAAAATAGAAATGGCCGTTCTAGCTGATTATACAGGTGCATACCAGCTTCGAAACTAACTAGGGTTCAATTCCCCTGTTGCAATCCAGCGAAGTTTAATCATCCGTTAGGCCTTATTCGAATCACCTGGTTCACCATGCTGAGTGGTGTGACTTCCTTTATGGCGCTGCTGGCCTGCAAGTACCCGAGCCACGAGTTCATAGGAAGTATGTTGAACACGCAAAGAGA
The DNA here is from genome assembly GCF_048455015.1 of Haemaphysalis longicornis. NCBI lineage: Eukaryota > Metazoa > Arthropoda > Arachnida > Ixodida > Ixodidae > Haemaphysalis > Haemaphysalis longicornis. The sequence goes on along the minus strand of NW_027526203.1, from coordinate 357,458,454 downwards.
GAAAGGCAGCGAATAAAACTTAAAAAGAAGAAACGTCCAACATGAGGAAACAAACAAACGAACAAAAACTGGAAAAGAGCTCGGGGCCTTGGCTTCCCCACCCTGCGCTGCTCTGCTACCCCTTCCGAGCTCCCCGAACTCCACGCGAGTTAAGTTATAGCAGAGTCGTCCCTAGCGGACTCTGCAGATACAGAATTGCAGAGAGAGAGAGAGAGAGAGAGAGAGAGAGAGAGAGAGAGAGAGAGAGAGAGAGAGAGAGAGAGAGAGAGAGAGAGAGAGAGAGAGAGAGAGAGAGAGAGAGAGAGAGAGAGAGAGAGGGGGGGGGGGGGGGCGGACTGCATTCTCGTTGTTTGGTTTTCTGTCGAGAGCTGGAAGGAAGACGAGGAAGCCCCTTCCGATGACGTCAATGCGCGATGACGTCGGTGCCTTTCGTAGCCGCAGACAGGTTGCTGTTTACAATACGGGTTTCTTTCTCTTTTGACTCCCGTCTGTTAACTGTAGTTTGCGAAAGCCTAGCAAGCGGCGTTGGGCACTGAACTTAACAAAGGGGCTCTTTCAGTTGTTATTCCAGTCTGTTTTAACTAGTGGTTACGCCATGGTGCGCTATCTTGTTCACGCAAATAATCTACGGCCACATTCACTAAGCATCTTGTCACATTCAACAGCGTCAGCTTACATTTTGCACGACTGATTTGTGAAACCGGTCCCTCTTCTTTGCATACATCTCTCCAGTTGCCTGTGGTAAAATTACGTGACCCATGTCACATTATTTCATTCAGCAAAAATGTGATTTTAAAAAGCGGAATAATTATAGACCGATCAGTCCACTGCAGTGGTGCACTAACGGGGAAAGGAGGCTTTGAAGGTTGTAATCTCTCTCCCCTTCACCCTCTAACTGCGAAAGTGCCATCGCTGCCGTTACCAGCACGCGATCTTATAGATGGTATTCACTGGAAAGTTTAGCGGGCGACAATTGTTCCCTTGGCAACACTGAAAACCGCCATGACAGTGCCCGTTGTGCCTGCACATGAGCTTTGCGCCCGCATCTCACAGAAAAAAGAAAAAAAAATGGCTCCAATCCACGCTGTGAAGGTGGTTGGAAAGCAAAGCTTTAAACGGCACCCACAACAATTGCCCATGTGACGTCCCTTGAATTCACACACATGGCTCTACAAAGAGTGAAACCAGAGATTCTGCCAGCCGTTACCTGGAATTCGCGGGGGCGGCGTTCCGAACGCAGCGTCGGCCACGGCCGGGCTAGAGCGGCGGATGCCGCCGCTGTAGCCCGGCCGTGAGTCGGAAAAAAGAAAACGGAGGGGAGCGGCTTTCGAAAGGTGAGACAGCGGAACCTAGCAATCCTGATGTACTAGCTTGGGGCTACACCACTGATCTCCACTAAGTTGAGATCAGTGGGCTACACCACCGCGCGGCACAAGCGCAGACACTTAAAGGAGCCATGAAGACAAAATACATGTTGGGTTTATTAGAAAGACTGCTTAGTCCCGATAACAATGATACCAATATCATCGCAATCTTCGAACAAATAACGGAGAAATGAAAGAAAACGTTTGAAGCAGTCGCGACCCCCTAGCCAATTTCCCGCAACTTTTCTATGACGTCACGGAACCTTGTTTGTGCGTTTGGCGGCCGCCTAAGAGACCTGTCGCGACGACACATGACTGGACGTCTGTAATGGGGCCTCTAGTTCCATTTGACCGCATCACTTGAATGCTAACGTGCAGTTAACGCACTGAAAATTATGTTTTATTGTTGGCCCGTATGACGTCATTCTTGCTCATAACACGTCACTGTGGCGCAAAATTTGAAAGTTTTTAAATACTTCTTGCTTTTTTTTTCGTTAAAAAAACATCTTTTGTGGCTCTAATGGAGCTGAGTGAGATACTGAATCCTCGTTCTTTCAAATTAAACGAAGTTGTATTATCTATTCATGGCTCCTTTTAACAATTCGGCATCTGAGGCTAGTGATTCCCATTTATACCGATTTAAACTAGTTAAGTTAGTAAGTTTGAGCATTGCGAGAAAGCTGAGGGAACTTTTGTAATCGCTATTTGTCAGAACCAGTTGCTCCTTTCGCCTTTTGTAATACCTCTTAAAACACAACCGAATTGGTATTCACCAATTTAGGAAACGAAGTCCCATTCGTGGCAAGCAGTGCGCAAAAAGTAGCGTTTCTCTAGCGGCCAGATGTCTGTATGTAGTTTGTACACTTTGTTTTCCCGCCCTGCAAACAAATCCTTAACGTTTGTTTGCCGTACGACCACGTAATTCCGTCGGGTGCGGGTTACCCTGGAGGTGCTGTCGGACAAGTTAATCAAATCGTGCGAAGGCAGTGCGCAGTGAACGCGAAGCTGCTCCAAAACAGGCCCAAAACAACCGTTGCTAAAGCAGACGACAAAGCCGTACCGCCGACGCCGCCGCCGGTGAGCAGGCACTTCCACGCGGGGAACGCTGGGTAAATTCGCCGCGCCATCTCTAGTGTGCTCCGTAAATGAAACCCTCCACGCCCCCCTTCCTTTCCGCCGCCGCCTCCGCCGCGTTGGGAGTTTTTTGTCCCGCACGCCACGAAAATACTGTTGGCTGGTAGAGCTAGAAAGCTTTGCTTTAAAAAACACCAACGTGCATCGTCTGTCGCGTTTCAACCCGGTTCACGGTGGTGGCGCCAACAGATATATTATTAATCGCACTCACGTTATGTAGTGGTGCTCAACTTGCCCTCGAGCACCTCGCATGCCCGGAGAATGAAACCGCGTTTGCGAACGAAAGCGACACGGCGCGCAAGAGGCCGACGCTGCAGTTGCTTGCGTCCTAGGATGCCACCACAAGTGCCGTCTAATGCATGGTTGAGTTCAAAAATCAAAGAATGGTTTGAAGAAATGTTTCACGCGTACGCCGATTTAGATACGATGGTAGCGTAGCATCGATGTGCATGCGAGGCCGTCTCCCGGGCTGTGACATGCGCGCTCTGCCTAGCCGACACAAGCGCTGGCGAATCGCAAGCGACCTTTGGACAAATAACTTGTTTGGCTTCCGCTCGTCAAAATCTTCTTCAACAATATTTCTGTTGTCCTTGAAGAGGTGACAGACCTTGAGTGGCAATCGGCTTTCACTTGCATACGCACGCGACTCGGTCCATCACGACGCTGCCACGCAGTTCCGGGCATACGTAGGCTCCGAAGTTTTTACCGTTCTACCTAGTCGTGCGACGATTTCAACCGTCTCTGGCGATAAGTAGATCGTATTGTGCTGCACGTAACAGTATTTGACGTCGAGGTATTACTTCTCGTTCTGTGAAACATAGTTTGGAACATTAAACAGCTCGCTGTATTCATGTGCTGTGATTTTTTAGGCGCCAGCACAAACAAGTACTGCCACCTCGTGGAGCCCGACGCAACCAGTGCGGCGTCGCCTTAGCAGCACAGACGCTTGGGCGAATGCATGGCGGCGCACGCGCATGGTTGCCCGCATGCGTGTTACGCCAGTGAATACAACCTATAGGCTCGCTAATAGCTGCAGTCGTGCCTGTAGTTTCACTTTATCTGCGCCAGTATTTCCTTGCCCGTCAACGTAGTTTTACTAAACATAGTTCTGTGTTCTTTGAAGCAATGGCTATGGTTTTTTTTATTGAGTTGGACACGCAGAAACACAATTCCGCATCATATCGGAAGCTCCCGTTTGTATTGCCCTATTTGTCGGAACCTGTTTCATAGCAGCCTTAAAAAATGCTGCTTAACCCCCCCCCCCCCCCCCCACACACACACACACAATGATTTCTTGCGAAACTTGTCAAACTTGTTTACAAAAATAAAATAGTAAACCAAACGAGTGACACCTGTAATGTTCACCACCCAAAATAAGAGGCTGTAGTTTAGGAGGTTTCTCCACAACGGACGACGCTCATCCTCAACCACTAATAGAGAGAAATGTGCCGAATAGATAGAACACATCTTTGCTTAGGCTATTTGCAAGGAAACAGGCTCAACACTGGGGTATTTCTAGGAATCTCGGTAGCTTTTCAAAACGGGAGCTGATGATCGTCGGCTGGTCTCGGTGCCTCGTCTTTCTTTTTGATTGCTTGGGCATAGCCGGACACGATGGCCATTCCCTTCATCATCTTGATTCGCCACTATTTTGGTGCGTCGAACTGCTGCCTCGGTACGTAGCCGAGCTGCACCGGAAAACCTTGCAGGCAATAATCATCCACTTGTAAGAAAAGCGACGATTTCCTCACTAGAAAGAGGACACAATCTTTGCAAATGTATTTATCACCTGCTGCGTTGAGATCTTTTTTTTCTTTTTTTTTTTGGGGGGGGGGGGGGGGGGTGCGGGGGGAGCTGAATTGGAAGTCTTTCTGGATGTACATATAAATGGGGAACACTTGATATTCGGGGAGGGCGTCTTGTTGCAAAGCGATTCAGAGTTATCCATCAAGAAATAATGGTTACGGGCGAGAATAGTTACTTATGATATATAGAATACAATAGTATGGTTAAAGGTGAGGGGAATGAATATATGAGCAAACTCAAAGCATTCCTTGAGGATAAAACTGATATTAAAAGTTATCCTGGACACTTGATTCATCCGCGCACGGGGAGATGATATATCATCTTCCTGTCGGCCAGCGTGGTCTATAGAGGCACCACACTGGCGGACAGGAAGTGAGCCTCGGGAGACAGTAGACTAAGTGGAATGTAATACGGAGTTGTGACGAAACGGGACCAGGCAAGTGACACTGGGCTTTGCAGGATAGAAGTGGCGAATGAGGGGGAGACGTTGTGTATAGCGGGAGAGGTCAGGAAATTCGTGCTCATAGAATGGAGCGCGGCGGGCACGTGGCAGGACTATAGCCCTCTCTGGCAGTGGATGGTGATTATGGGCTGCAATTCGTTTGAGGGCAGGAATAATTAGTTAAACTGATAGGAAACCATTGCACTCTTTTAACCTGAGCCGCACATTCGTGAGAATGTCTGTTGTAGCCTTCGGGTATTGGCTTCCTGGTCAGTACATTTTGTTAAGCGCAACCGCACGATGGCGTTGGAAGAAGGTGAGTGGGGGCTACTGTTGCAAGAGCTGTCCCCAAACTTGAGGGCTTTGTCTATATTTGTCAAGCGCTAACCACGATTAGTTGGAAAACAGCGCTTTTGTGCGCTACTTCCTCTTCTATCGCTTCTGTTCAGCTACACGCTGTTCAGGGGTGACACTTCTTCGTGATCAGCTGACGGAATGGGAGGTGCTTCGAGGTTTCGCATAATTCAGCGGTTTATATCTTAGTCCACTATAATGTTGTGGTCTTTTAGACGTTATTAAATAAGGTCTCTGAAGGGGTCACAGCAGCTCCTGGACTAAAAAAAAAAAAACTACACCCATTTCTCTGCAAGATCAAGTTCTTAACTAGTTCTTCTCAATGTTCTATTCAATTCCTCGTAGACCGATAACTGTGTTCTCCTTTTTCGGTCGCAACCAGAAAACAGATGCATTCCTCACTGGCGGTGTGTAGCCGTGCGCAGCAATATTTATCTTTCCGAACTTTATTTATCTTTCCGAACTTTCTTGAACCAGGAGTTGCGGTCTTTTGAACGATCGCCATGAACAACAAACAACACAGCGACGGCTGGCCATCGAAATTCCCTGTTTGTGTCCACGGCACCACGTACGATTATGATGCCAATTTGCACTCCGGTCACGGCGCTTTTCTTTTTCTAGTTCCATGCGTCTTGGTATTAACATTCGGCGCACGCGAGTACCTCTATCTCAACCTCGCGTTGGCCTGTATACAGTCCGATAGAACTGAAATGTGCTCTGGTGGTGTGGAACGCTTTATCAAGCGGCGTTTGTTTTCTTTATGTCCTTCTGGTTAGTTCGAGAAATGTTTTTGACACGTGTGTGCAGGTGACAATGAGCTACCCGGTACGTTGAAATTTATTATCGCTGTCCGTATACCTTCCTCGCAAATAATGCTGTCTTGCGCGTACCGTCATATCGGTTTAGTGCGACCAGGTCTTCGTGGTTGAGCGTGATTACTAGATTACTAGAGAACTAGCTAGGATAAAAAAATGGAAAAATTGCTGCGCACGCTGGCAATCCCAGAGGAACGTTTAAACGCGATAGCGTTCTTGGGCATGGCGGTTATTTTGAAGCACAAGGGTTTGTTCCCCTATAAGTTTTGTGCACGTTAAAGTGATATCGTTGGAAGTTATCGATTGCAGTATTTCGTATAAAAATTTTGTTAGTGTCGGAGATTTCGCGACGTTTTCATTAAAACGCTCCGAATTCAAATGACCGGCTAGGAGGGGTCCTCATTCAAACATCGCGCGCTTCACCGCCTAGAAAATAGACATAGCAATATTGTGTCACGCGCGCGCAACTGTTTTTGTTGTCAGCACTCGCTTGCCGCGGCAAATTTTGTCCTATACTATGACTTTTCGCACGATTGTTTGCGATATTGAAAGTGATTTCCTATTCAAAAATGAATTTCCCTAGTTATCATTCTTTTACTCCTTCTACTGCACTCGAAAAAGAAAAAAAAGAGGGTGGAGGGGGGGGGGGGGCTATATGCGCTGGTCAGAAAGTTAACTTTGTAACTTTAATGATTTGTTCCACTCATGTGGCGCACCTTTCTTGATCTAGTATGCGGATTTTTTTTTTTCGATACTAAGCGAGCCATTTTTTCTCAGAGTCTCAATCACTGGGAGCTAAGTGGGAAATTGTGCTTACGTTATATTAGCATTCAAAGTGCAGTTTAAAGACGAGCGTTCGTAACTGAGGATGAAATGACACATTAAGACCGAAATAAACAAGGAAAAGACAATCGCTGGTGGTCTTCTCTTCAGGTGCACATCTGTGAGCCGTGTCGTCCCCGGTACGGGGTATTGACGCCGTTGGCTTTTATTAGCCTGTCTTTTTTTGGAAAACTGAGAAAAGATGCCTGAATCGGAGGGAGGGGGGGGGGGTATCAGAATTGAGCAAATTTGGTATATAAATGCATATATGCACCTTCTTATCGATTGAAGCAGTGGGAAGGGGGTCGCCCAATAAGTGGCACACTTAAAAACTGAAACTGCAACCAAAAAGGAAATCGACAACTTCTGACCCGACACAATACGTGCGCTCACTCGTGTGCCGTGTCCCAGCCCATATCTCCTGTGCCGCTTCGAGCTGACGCGTGTCGTTAGTTCCGCAATAACTTTTGTAAATGCGATAGAATTCAATACACGGCCAGGTCTAGGGGTGTCGGTTCCTCGCCCGGTCGTTCAGGCCATGCTGTCCGTCTCCCGGTGGGTGGTGTGGAGTGGGAGCAAGCCTGAGTCCCCATCCCACGCCTCCTCAGCATCTCGCTGCAACCTTTGGAGTGAAACACTATCGCAGTTCTTTCGGGGCTGCTGACGTAACGCGGCTGGCTTCCGTGTGCTTACGTGCGTGTTTCGCGCACTCCTCAGCTGCTGCTCCAAGTTTTGATAAGCGAGCATGGTTGGCTCTGCGGCCGAGGTGTATTCGCGTTATTTTAAAATCAGGCTGGGAGTCGCACAACGTCCTCTTTGTTCCTCTTAGCATTCAGGTCGTGTGGCGTGCGCGCGTTGGTCGTAAGTCACAAAAATAGTCGCTGCCGGAGAGTCGCGGCGTGAGGGCATGCATATATTGGGTATTATATAGCCTACTGCCTCGCTCGGAGACCGCCTGCAATATGAGGGATTAAAAAAAAAACTTAAGCTCTCGTCCCTGGGTACAAAGTCTGCAGTTTTCTCCGGTGAGAGTATAGGAAAAAAAGTGCACAAGTTCTCGTGTGCTTCCGCCCAGTAGCGAGAAAAGATGCAAGCCTGGGCAGTTAGTATTTTCCTTTTGTGTGATCGCGTTAAGTTCTAGAAACATGTAGCCGAGGATAAATGGTGGGTTGCGAAGAGGGAGAGGCAAGTAGACAACAACAGCAATAAAAAGAAGCAGATTCCGTTTTGTAGGGATAAATCAGGTACAGCTCAGAACACGACGCATGCACGTTATGAAGGGGATTTGTTTTGTCGGCACAGTGTAGCCACGTCCTATAGAGGTTGAATACAACTGCGTTTCGTCACATTGTTCCGGCATTGCTCGCTACGCTTGTTCTCCTTGGCAAGGGAAGTGTGCACTTGATTCACATAATATTGTATGTACATACGCACACACTCTTGTCCGCAGATATGTTTTCTCTTTGCTAATTGTTACCCTCGCGGAGCGCTTCCCGCCACGGGAGAGGGTTTTTCCAACCGTTTTTCGAAACCGGCCTATCGTCGGTAAGAGGTCTGTGTTTCAGCGTTTTCGTAGAGGACGGGCTCTGCGTTTCCAGGTTTCCTGCTCCGCGATAGAATTGCGTATGATTAAAACCGGCCAGTGCAGAAATTGGAAAGCCGCGGATGAGTTGGGGCGATCTGCGAAAGTACATTACGCGAGAATGAACGGGGATGAGAATTGAGATATGCAGTTTTTGCGGCCCGGCCATCCACCGTAAGGCAAGCTTAATTTAGCGCTGCCGGGCGCCCGTGTGATTGACGTTGCAATTTTTTTTTTTAATTCGAGAGTGTTAAGTGCCACATTGTACGAAAAAGAAGCGTTGATCGGCGTTGTTGTGTGATAGAGAAAATGGTCGGCGCTGGAAAGAGTAGAGAAAAAAAAAAAGCCGGAATTTGGGCCGAGTACGTGTGTGGATTAACTTAAACGAAGTAAATCAATTAGTTAGAAATAATATTTGGGTATAATTAAATTCTTATGGGAATAATTTCAATGTTTCCAGGGTAGGAGCCAAGGCAAGAGGCAAGAGAATGAAGAACTACGTAAACGCGAGGCTTAAGCTACTGCTTTCGCATACAACCCGTTAAGTGTCCCGGGGAATTCGCTCCCCGCGCTCCTCTTCCAAGAAAAGAAAAAAAAACAAGACAAACAAGTAGCCAGTTTGTCCTCGGGATCAGTGCACGAAGAAAGTCCCCAGGCTGACATATGCGTGGGGTGATCAATAAGAAGCTTTTAGCTCATCTTGGCGACTGAAGACGTTGCTTAAGTTTCTTCGAACTTTGTACAGAAAAAAATAAAAGTGATGCGGAGATTCAGCCCTTGGGTTAGAACTCGTCAGCAAGAGCTTACGATATCTACTGGGTCTTGGGACGTTTCTTCGCCCCTTTTTTTTTTTTCCTCATTGGCGTGGAAGTGCTGTCTGGGAGCCAGTACGACGCCTGTGTGACTGAAACCTGCACACAAGAACATCGCTGCCAATTTTGGTGACGCCTAAATATGCAGCGTGGGGACGACGCAACACTAAGCCGTGGTTACAGAGATACGATAGTGCGAAGTCATTCTTCCGTCTTTTCGAACACTTCTCCATCCCTACCCCTAATAAAAATCCCTCCTCGCTCCGCCCTTATGGCTGTATGCGTAGTAGTACTGCATTGATAACGTACCCATGCACACGGAAACCACTCGATGTCAATGAGGACGAGGGCCCTGAGGCCAGGCGCGTCTTCAGTAGGCGCAAAACTTTGCGGTTTCGGGAATAGGGCCTTTGAACCTTCAGTAATGAGGGGAGTCGGGGGTGTTACTTAAAAGTGGCCCGCCAGCTTCTCTCTCCCTTTACTCCTCTGTAGGTCCGTTAGTGGGAGTATAACGCTTTTTGTTCGCCGCATTCCCTCTCCGTTTAACGTTCGTACGGTATGTTTTCTACATTTTGTGCCTTTCCAGCCGCTATACCAGCTCCTGCCACGAGTGTTCCACTTCTTAGTATATCGGTGTGTCGGTCGAGTGATTCTCTCATCGTCGTCATCATCAGCCCTAATCAGGTCCACTGCAGGACGAAGGCCTCTTCTAACCGCTTCCAATTCTGCTCCTATCCTGTGGTGCATAAATCCATTCTTTTCCGTCTCACTTTTACATCGTGTCACTGGTCTTCCCCCGCTTCAACTCCCGTTTCCGGGTAGCCACTCTACTACCCCGGGAGTCCATCGGTTGGCAGCTCTCCGCACTACGCGCCCAGCTCTACTCCACTTCCGATTTCTTATTGAGCTAGGATGTCTTCCACCCCAATCCAAGACGCTGGATTCCTATCCCCAAGCATAATTCCTATCATTCTGCTTTCCATGGATGGGTGAGCCGACCTAAGTTTTATTTCAAAGCAGCTAGCAAATCCCCAAGTTTCTGCCATATTAGTCATCACCGCAGGTGCATATACGCATTGGTTGTATTCTTTTTAGTGGAACGGGTTGACTGCTGCTCTTAACTTCTGTGTATTTGCCGAATGCTGTTCGGACCGATTCTTTCGCGGTAGCGATAGTAATTCTACGCCTGATTACCTTCTGGTGGTTTGGGTCGCCACTAGGTACTCGTCCGTAATGGCTGTATTCGTCCACCTTTCCTAGAATTTCATTGCATAGGCTTAAGGAGCGCCTTCTGCGTGTGGATTTAACATTACTTCCGACTTATTCACATTTATTCCACGACTAAGCTTTCCGAGTCCAGTTTCTCAAGCACCCTCTGCAGGTCCTCTTCCGAACAATTGATCAAGGCAAATATGTCTTGTGCGAATCTCAGGTGGCTCAGACGTTCCCATTTTCTCGACTCCCTCACTCTTCCCAGTGAAGCTTCCTGAATGCCCCCTCAACAGATTCTGTAAATAATTTCGGCGAGATGGTGTCCCCTTGTCTGACGCGTTTTCTACTACGGTACTTCCCACTGTTCTGGAGTGTTATGTTTTCTAAGAACACTAACGCTTTTTAATAATCTATAAAGGCCATCTGAAGGGTCTATTGCACGTGTCCCGCTGATTTCTCCATTACGTATTTGATGGCATAAATGTGATCCTAAATTGAGCCTGTTCCTTTGGTTGTGCGAAATATAACTTGTCACTTTTGCTGTCAGCTAATATTGTGTTAAACAACTTGTATACAACAGATAGTAGGCTGATAGGTTGGTAATTCTTGAGCCGTTTGGCATTATCCTCCTTGTGAATTAGAATTGTATTAGAACTGTTAGAATTTTTCCAGGCCAGTGGTACATTTAATGCCCTGAAGCACTATGAAGAACAATATTCCTGGGCTTCCTATTGCAGCATCCCCACCAGCCTTTATAGAACAGCGGTTATTCCGCCGTCACCCGCGGCTCTATTCATTCCCTTGAGCGCTGTTTCCTCTTCTTCTTTAGTTAGTGCTAGAACCTCGCGAACCGAGCGAGTCTGATCAGTACTGCTTCCTTTACTAACGTTGCTGTATATCTGCATAGAATCTTTCCGCTGCTTTCATTATCTCATCCGTGTTGTTCATTATGTTGCCACATGCCTCTGATTGCATACATTACGTTCTATCTCTGCCAGTAGCGAACTTCTTCGTTGCCGAAAAGCTCCCGTCCTTGGTTGATGTTTATTCAATCCTTGCTGTGCTGTACGCTTCTGTCAATGTATCCTCCCCCTTCCGAAATTTGATTTGCCGCTCCTCTTTCGCACTCCCGCATTTCTCAGTCAGCCCCATTCGCTTTCTGAAACAGCTTGCCAGTTTGTTTTCCAAGTTCTCTCTCTCTTTCTCTCTTTCTCCCCGGCGTCCTTTCATTTCCGCTCTTCGGCCCGTAGTCTGACAATGCGCTAATGACATTTGACATTTGCCCCCTCTGCTGCATCTCCTGTACGCCGTTGAAAGGTCCATTCGTTTGCATTCTCCGTAAATGGAGGGAGGGAGGGAAAGAGGATATCAGCTTGTCTTTGGCTCGACCAAATCCCCGCTGGGTGTATGTGGGTGGGAGCTCGCCAGGCCGACTCATTTTGTGAGGATAGGGGGGAAAGGGGGGGGGGGGGGAGGGTTGTACAAAAACACTCGCCTCACTCCCGGCCACGGTGACGGCCAACGACTTTACAAGGGACTACTCGTTTATAACGAATAATTGTTTTGGATCTGTTGTGGCAGTTATCGAACCGGACTAACTCGTGGCACGTTTTTCCCGGATTTGGCGCCGTAACGGGCGTAGAGATAACGCGTAACAGAGCTTATATTGCGGAAATCATACCGCTTTTGGCACGGTAACGTGGTGAATGGTGCCAATATTGAGTAGAAAAACAGCGTTAGATTGTTTGAATGGACCGATTCCCGCAGTAGCTAGAAATTTCCTGACGAAGTTCACTCTGCTGGTTTCAGAAGTATGCTCCATGGACATCCGCCGGCGCCATTCACGGGCACATGGCTCTAGTAAAAGTAGAGTACCCACTTCAAAAGGCGCTGTCTTTTGGGTCTGTCCCGGGCCTCTCCTAGTCCCCAAGAAGGAGCAGACTCTCTCCAACTGTTGGACCAGCAGAGGTGTCAGCCTTCTCGGAAATGCTTGCGCATCGCTGACAAATTGTCGTTCAAAATATCAGCGTTCACTGCATGCAAGCCGGGAAGGGATCATGCATACTTCGGGAAAAATGCGTACTTTCTACCGACATTTCCGTCTTCCAGGTGAGTGGCGATCAGAGCAATGCTGAGTCATAGATTAGAGCTACGGTGTTCGGGACATACTGGACGGGGGCGGATTAAAAAAAAAAACAAAAAAACTTGGTCGGGGTTGTCGGCCACCGCTTGGTGAGCTTCGTGCACGAACAAGCGCACTTTGTGGCAAGGCCTTCTCTGCCACCGGAACGGTTGTCGCATTTGTGCCGCCCTTCGCATCGGTCTGTAATTAAACTGCTCCTGGGCAGATGGACGTGGCGGCGACGCGCGCTTGTATTGACGTGCTCCAAGCACGGACGCGGAGCTTCTCGAGTGCTTGTTTCGTTTGCCCCCATGCGTGTCGCTGCTTCAGGCAGGTCGCTGCTTCGGGCGAATGGCGGCCTGTCTTGTTCTAGGCTTTTCCCGAGGCTCCTTGGGTTAATCGTCCGCGATTGGGCGGTACTGTGAGCCCGGATCTCTCGCGCTCGCAGACCAAACATGTTGTGATTCTGGCGTCCTAGGTGAAGGAGCCAGGGTAATGATTTGTGCTAGTACTTCCCGCGGTCCCAGTACATGCCTGCCCTGTCAGTCTGGAGGCCGCCAATTCACATTTGACCGGACGGTTCTGTTCGGTACGGGCTACTTTCACGTACACACCGACAAACGATACGTGATGTGATCGCCAATCTGGGTGATGTGGTGTGCTTTGGGTGTAGACTCGACGTTTGAAACCACCGCGCTCTGCGAGGACAGGAGGGAAGGGGTCCTAAAGTTTTGTGAGTTGTTCGGACCTCTTAACTGACCGCCCCTCCCCCTGTATACACCCACAACACGTTTTATATGCATGCGAACACCTGTCTTCAAAGCCTTGGGTGAACGCATCGTAGTGCAGCGTGCGTTGCCATCTCTCCGCATTGATAAAATGGTGGCACGAGGCTTCGGTCAACACCTCGACGTCTCTGTTGGCTCCATCTGCGCCATTCATGCATGGGCATGCCCATAGAAGCATGCGCTGGATGCATCGCGGAATTGCGGTGTGGACGTGCAGCGGACAGCGAGCCACATTAGCGACTGGCTGTTATGCAAATATCTTGGCGTGCCCAGCATCTCGGCACACCGCAGTACTTTCATTGCCAACTGCTCGAAAGTTCTTGAGTGTTCCTCAAAGTTCTTATGCACAGTTAGCATGTGAAGTAAGAACCTTATTTTGTGTTAGATCTCTCTGTTTTAAAAGACGCTTCTGCCAGGTTGGAGGCAGATACCCCCCGCGGTGGCTAAAGGACACGAGGTTGCGGGTTTGATTTCCCACCGCGTTCTTTTTGTGGTGCAGGCGGAAGACGCCCCCTGTGTCGAGATTTTGAAATTAATCTGTCGTCCGCCACTACGGCGCCCCTCGTAGTTCACGTGTTCTTCGGCTTGTAAAACCCCAATTTGAGGTTCGAGAGAAATGAAAGCCATCAGGCGCATAGCTCATTGGGCAGTGGGCAGCGAGCAGCCTTGGCAGGTCATTAACACGAAAGTCTTAAAGATTCCTGCGAAATTATCCTTCTCTTACTATTCAATTCTAAAAGCTCGCTGCGTATAAAATGTACCGCTATGTGCGCGCCACCTGTGCACCCATTGTCCGGAAATGAGGAATTGTGTTCAAGAATCGAAGGGAAAGGGGGGGGGGGGGCGACTTTCCAATCAGCCGCGTTCAGAATAAATGGGAGTCGGGAGGCCGCGCGTTGTTCCATTGTTTCCCGCTCCGTGTGTTACGGATTCTCTATACCACGAATAGGTGCGGAAGTGAGGGCGTGGGACTAATTTACGAGTGCGTAGGCTATGACTAGCGTAGGCTGGCTACCAACAATGCCAATGCTCGCTCCTCGCGATTAATGATTAACGGCGGCGAATCTTCCGAGCCGTGTACCGTTGAAAACGCGAGGCAGCGCGCATAGAGTTTGCCGTTAATGAGTATGCGCATGTCGACGGCATACGTGACTGCAGGCGGCTTTGTCCCTCACATCGGTCTTAATGTGCATTTCGTTTATCGAGACAGCCTGTGTCGAGTGATTAGTAATGGTTCCATACGTTTTAAATAGGGCCTATAAATGAATGGTTGAGCCTAGTTGTCGTTACAGCAGCGCCGTTATAACGGCGTGTGTGTTAAAGGCTGCAGGCTGGTGCTTCATCACTCTCCTCGTGAATTTCTTTTTGTGTGTGCGACCTTGGTTCGGTCGCACACCCGAGTTTGATCCGGGCAGCTAAATTCAGTGTCGAATGCTTCAATCTGAGCTCCTTCACGCTGTTTATTATGAAATAAAAAAAAAAAAACTGCTGAGTGGTCATGGAAGGACGAAGCCGCGATTGACGTTAGAGCATCATCCTGTCCCAGAAACTGGCTGCCGTTTGAGCATACATCTTGTTTTGTATCCAGTTGCCATGTTTTCCTGTCCGAATACTTCCCCAGCTCTTGTACGAGCAGAACGTTTTTGTTTAAAAACGAAGACCGTACGTGTACGAGCGAAAGCTATACGGCGGCAGGCTATTAGCAGGCGCGTTCCGTGCGGATTTCCTGGTATGCGCGATGACGCTTTGTGTACGTTCGCTGCTCCGCAGGTGTAGCAATGGTTTGCTTCTGGCCTGGCTTGGGGAAACACTGCCCTCTCTCTCTCTCTTTGAGCACCTACCTGTCTGGAATTCCGATTCAGCTGCGCGCATGCAACGCAGCGTGCACCGCGCCGGGCGACATCACTCCGATTATTTCTATAGAGTGGACGAACTTACAGGTGCAGCCTTGTGTACGTATAGTACTGTGGTGCAAATTGAAGGTCCTCCCGCTGGTCCCTGGGCTTCGGCATGGGTAGTGATGGCAGCACCGATAAGGTGATGCGCACCTCCATTTTGTGTTCCTGTTACGAGGTGCTCCTGTCTAGCGGTTGGCTGCAGAGTCTGAAGCGGTCCCCGCCGGGGGCCGTTGTTTGGTTGTGAACTTTCGCGGTGGCTTCCGCCATCATTCAGTGGCGACACCCGTCTGTGTGCTTTTGTTCTCGAGTCGTCCGTGCTTTGCTTTTATCTGCTCCCGACGTAAATTCTTTTAAACGTACTCATTCTTACCGATCACTCCTGTGTGTCTCGCCAACTCCGCGCGCGCTGCTCCACGGCGAACAGAACCCTATAGTGCATCGAACAGATCTTTGTTTTTAACTGATCGACATCGGGCGCTTCGGTGCATTTAATTTGCGTAAGGTGTTGTATGCGACAATAAAGAGGCCGTCGTGGCACTGAAGCCTGCTTACGTTCTTTGAAGGTGAACGCTTTATGGCTGCCCGTGGCGATACTTATCACAAACACTACTGCGCACGCTGCGCCGTGTTTGCGTCACTCGGCTTCTACTCCGTAGATCGGGATTCAATTGTCATACCATCTCAAATGTGTTTTTCGTTACTTGCCGAGCACAGCAGACAAAGCCGCGCGGTTTTTTTTTTTTTTTTTTGCACGATGGGGCATCTAGTGCCTTCGCGTCAAGAAGGAAATGAAGCTACGTTTTGTCGCTGCGATGGCGTATTGTGCGCGTATTCGGGGAATATCTGGTGACTATAAACTGGCCGAACAACTATACTGCGGTTTTCGTTAGGCGGTGGGCGGCTCCGAATTCGCGGGCGGCGAGTGCACCTGCGCGTCGAGGACGGCGGGAAAAAGCCAGGGGAGCGGCCAAGGGGAGAATTAATTCTTAGGCATTGCTGATTTTGCACGGGTCCCTGCGCGGCTGCTGTGCAGCCTTAAATGGTGATCAAAGAACAATCCTTTCGGCCTCGCAAATTGCGGAGGTGCGTCGCTCAAACGAAGGGCCATGAAGCGCGAAAATATAGTCCGTCGGTCGGATTTAATTGGGAGGTTCAGCGTTATTGAATAATTCTCTCCCGCGTTTTAATTTTCTTTGTGTGCGTGTGGGTGCGATATGTTCCTAATGGTTTAAAAATTACGCTCACCCAGGCACATGGCTGGCGCGTTATTAAAGCAAAATCTTTTTTTAAGCGAAAGCTTTCTTAGTGGGACCGATGTTATCCTGTCAGAAAACTAATGCATTTTCCCATTGAGCAGTCGAAAAGCTGCGCGTGCGTGAAACCGGACTTACATTCTGTCAAAATGGTGACTCGAAAATACCGAAGAAAGGAGCGGTTCTAGATAAGACAATACACGCATTGATCATGAAGAAGGAGTGCAATAGTCTCATCTCATAATCACACGTATCGGCATTCATTTAGATCGTCCGTGTATGCGTTTACTTAGTGCTCGAAAAATCGTCGCACGGGTTTGTAAGTCCGTCTAGGACTTCGGTCTTTGGACGTTTGACGATCGGCTGGACGCACTTTCATCGAAGGTTGGACGCAGTTTTGATGTCAGAAATGTTTCGCGCTTCTCCCAACTTCCTTGACGAAGGGAAGTTTTTTTTTTTTTTTTTTTTCCCTCTGTGGGGCAGGGGTGCATCCGAAGTGGGAGTTATTGCACCAAAATGTGTACAAGTCAGGAGAGACTAAAACTTTATTTGGTTGCCAACTGGACTTCCTAGGCATCGGCCTGAACGAAGCCCCTGGGCTCTGGCAGAAAGAAAAGAAAAAAAGAAAGACTGAATGGCTTTCGCGCACGAAGTCTTGCTGCATTCGCTGTACATGTTGAATTGCTTTATCGGGCCAGTTTACATTACGAAATCGTTTTACACTACGAAATGCTCTACGAAATCGTTTTATTCGAAAACGCGCGCACGCGCGCCACTTGACAGTACAGGTACAGTAAATTTATTGGCGTTCGACAGTAAATTTATTGGCGTTCGCTACGAATTTATTCGAATAAATCCCTCAGTCTGCCACTTCCAGGTGGAGGAGGAGAGGAGGAGTAGCGAAACTTTATTTCACAGTGAAGTCGAGCTGATTAGTGGGAGCCATCCCCAGTCCAGTGTAGAGAGGCAAGTTTTCATGAAATTTTGAGGGGCGCGAAGAAAACCTGTTTTTTTTTTCGATGCTTTTTTTTTGTTTTTTCAACCGCTAACATCGCAACGCTTCTTTTTGAAGGAGGTACTTTCATTCGTAAAACGCTGTAATATTGGAACGCCAGTGGTATGTGGCGATTTGAATGAACAGACTCCGTGTCATTTGTCTGCCACAGCACCAGGCTTGTGCTTTCGCTGTCATCTTCCAGCAGCTGCATCGCTGGGGACACCGCGGCTCCTACGAAGGCGCGCAACCTGCAACGCGCCAGTGCCGCGCACAGCCGTGCACGCTTCGCGCAGCGCCACTCGCAAAAATAGTGACGGGGAAAGTGGCGCCCAAGGCGTGCGAAATATAGAGTTCCCAGTACCCGAGACGACGCCGTGCTGGCGGCGCAAGGAGACGGGTGGGACTCTGGGCGTATTGTTTCACGCCTCATCTTTTGCTGCCCCCTGTCGTTGTTTTCCCCGCCTTTGTCCGTGCCTTACCTGCGCCCTATTGTGTAGGCGTGACGACGCTCTGATTCTCAAAGGCGTGCGCCGCCTTCCCGCCAGACGGGACGCGCACGCCTGGACGTTGACGGGCCGGGAGCACCTTGGATGAGGCGGAGAAAGCGGCAGCCGCGTGATGTGTGCAATCGATAGCGTGGTAATTGCGCGGCGGCGTTCTACTCCGGCCTTTTTTGTTTCCCCGCTCTGTCTGGCGGGTTCCGCCTCGGTTTGCCTTGAGATGTGTACGCGCCACTTCTTCCACGCGGCCGGTCGAATGAGTCGCGTTGGTTTCGAAACGCTTCTCTCCTCCGTCGGTGGACGCTAATGGTGTCGTCGTCGTGGCCCCTTGCTTGGCTTCCGCTGGCGGCCGGTTTCGCCCTGCACGGCGCGTGTGCAGGTGAATGCGAACTCGGGAGCACTGGGATGTCGGCGAGGCCTCCGCCGACAGCTCAACGCTGCTGCATGTGCGCCCACACGCCGCGGCTGGGGATGTGAGCGCGGTAGGAACTTGAATGGCGTCCGCATTTGAGGGAAATCGGGGTCTGATGCATGCTGTGGGCCGCGAGCCCAGTCAGGGTTTCCTTCTAAATGGCGCCAGTTTGTAGTTAGGAAGGCAGATGCTGTGAATTTCTGCACTTCATTTCTCTTTCATTTTTTTCTCCTTTTGCGGAATGGGGCATCGCTGCAGCCTGCGGATATGAGCACTGAACTATGGGGCGCGCGTTTTTTTAAGATTACGCAGCTTTAGAGGAACCCTTTTACACTGCAGCTGTTTTTTTAAAGCCAAGCTTTTTACCTCTACCCCACAAGGGTTCTGTCGCGACCGTTGGTCTCAACAGAAAACTGCGAAAAAATAAAAGAAGTTACTGGCACCACCAGGAATCGAACCTGGAACGAATAGAGAAACGGAGTGAGGGCCGGTTGTCTTACCGATTGAGCTTCGAGCCCATGCGGAGACGGGGAGACAGGCGGTGCACTCACCAAGCACATATTTGGGATTAGCCCTGCGTTCTCGCTGAATGCTACGTGATAGCGTCACGCGACCCCTCGCGCCGCTGTGCGCTCCGCCCACGGCGCGTGTAGCGGCCGTTTGCATGCCTTGCGCATGCGCTAGGAGTTAAAAGGAAGCTCACACCAACGCATGGCATCTCGCTTCTCCGTCTTTGCTGCCGATCTCGTCGCCTGAGTCTGCGGCGGCAGAAACGGAGAAGTGAGAGCGTCTAACACCGGGTTTGAGCTTCTTTTAATTTTATAAAAAAAGTTTTCACTCATGTGCTTCATCAATACAGTTCAACCAACCACCGTTCATGAATGATGCATTGATTTAACCAAAGCAAAGAATATCTATTTGAAGTGATAAAGGGTTTGGTTAAGTGCATTTCACTTGTCTCTAGTTTCTGCAAAACGGAAAGAGGCACTCTGGCACACATCATAGCCGAGTGCAAAGACCTCAAAAACCCCCCACCTTCCTTTCCCCCCAACACCCCCAATCCCCAACCCCCCGAGCGATGGGAGACCTTGTTGTCCAGCCCCGCCCTGCCAACTCAGCCAGCACTGACGGCCAGGGGCCAGGAGTTGCTGGAGACATATGGGTCCCGTGAATAGGGAACCACCCCGTCTGGTGCCTGCGCGTACCATCGAATTTTCGAGCTCAGTAAAGTTGATTCTCTCTCTCTGGTTTCACTCTTTTAGAGCCACATGTGTAAATTCAAGTGACGTCGCATGGGTAATCGTTGTGGGTGTCGTTTACAGCTTCGCTTTCCTACCACCTTCACAGGGTGGATTGGAACGCATTTTCCCCCACACTTTTAGGAGACAGCCACGTGGCTAAGGCAATCGCGGGACTTACTGTAGTCCGCATGTGAGTCGCGAAAGAACTCTCCCGGGCAATGTTACGGTATGCCGGGAAAAAGACCGGCTTCCGAATCGACTCTTGCATGCGCAGCAAGTTAAGATGGAAATACGCAGACGCTGGTAACTTCAGCAACGTGTAATGTGGCGGAAGTGCTTTGTGAATGCAGCCGAAGTATTTGTTTGTGGGATCTGCCAATGCTGGAGGGGCTTCTGTTTCCAGCTATCGTTTTTTGTTTGTGGCTGGATAGTTGAGCAAGTGGAGCGACAAATGCAGTTTAGTCGTCGATTCCTTCTTCTTCAAACCTGGGTGTCTCCGTGTCGTGGAAGACTCCGTCGTATAGTATGCACGTTCGCGGAGGGCAGCAGTCTGCGGCAGCCGGCGCCGAAGTGGCCGGGAGGACATATTTTTAGCCGCAGCGGTGCCGCCGTGGCACGGCCCAGTGCTGCGGCGCGGCCGTATATGAAGGAATGAAGAACGACCAGAGGGTCCCCCGCCCGCTCTTCCTCCCGACGGGCGTTTGGCGAAGAAGCGCCCGATAAACGCCTCTTTTGGCGCCCTCGCAGAGCGCCGCTCTTGGTCCTCCCGCGTGCCGGTACTTCCGGAGGACGAGAGGCCCCGGGTGCGCTTCCTTCCACGACGAGATGCGTGGGTGCAAGAGCGGGAGGGGCATTCCGTCGTTGCCGAACCGCTGTGCACGCAAAGTTGCCACGAAAGGAGGGCTGTGCCGAATGGCGGTGGATACTTTTGCCGCCGTCAACTAATTTATCAGCCAATTAAGGGGGCAGAGGTAGTAGGTATGCTGCCGCGCAGCACGCTGGACACGCCATCAGCCCTAGTACCCCGCCGCGTGGCCTCATCCGTCCGGTTTGAACTCTACTATTTGGTTGCGCCTCGGGGGGCTTTCTGCACTTTCCGGCAAAGAAAAAAAAAAGGGGGGGGAACGCCATCATCTTTTTCCATGGGAAACAGGGGTAGCCATGAGCAGCTATACATCCTGAGTTGGTCAAAGCTACTAGCACTTTCAGAGGCACTCATAGTGCCAGTAAAGCAACAGAAGCAGCAAAAAAAGAATGTTGGCAGCCAAACTAAACACTTGTTTTATTCTAAGGACTACATAAACATTCTATCATATCAAAAGGGGTGCTATGGAGGGCAGCGCATAATTGAAGCAAAACACAGCGCGAACACATTCGCTGTTTGCGCTCTGCAGAGGCCTCCGGCAGTCTTGCAGGTCCCAAGTATTTTTTTTTCTGCCGGTATATTGTAGCCAAGAAAGTAGCGCTGAACAAGAATAACAACCGTCATTCTTTCCACACCTCGTCCTTGTAGTTCTTTCATTTTTATTTCTTTACGTTTTTCTTTCTTTTTATTTCTTCCCAGCCTTTCTCTTCTTTTCTTTCCGATGGTTAAGGCAGAGATCGAGTCTTTCTTATTCGTTTCCGTTTTCCCCTCCTAGAAAGAAGAATGAAATGCGTGCTCATAGGATCGCGTTGATTCGAAGTGTCACTGTCTCCGCTGGAGGCCTGTGACGCCATGTCGGTACCACTTCACTGCTCGGGCTCTCTGTCAACGAACTGTCCGCGTAGCCTCGTGCTGTCAGCAGCTATATCGGATCTTCGTTATTTTTCTCCTTTATCCTTTCTCCTGGGCGGTTAGGCAGACGGATGTGCCCCGCCACCGCATAAAGTCGTCTTGTACGGAGCTGTCAGTCGTCGGCACCCTCCACGAGACAAATATGGTAACTTATTCGCGCGACTGGGTGGCTGCGTCACTTTTGGCGATCCGGGGTGTCCTCGCTTCAGTTTCTTAAATCCGAGGTGCAGTGGCCTTTCCATACACTGGTCGATTCTCATCCGTGGGTACGAGCTATTTCACCCATGGAACATCATCATTATCACTTCACCGATATTCTTGACGGCGGGGGTTGCAGTGGCGCTGTGGGTACACAACTTCTCGAGCTGGCTTATGCTGGCGTGCTCACATACAAAGGCTTATCATGCGTGGCTGGTGCGTCGTCGAACTTTCGAGCTAGCCGTCATGAGGTCTCAGTTAATTCCGATCCGTCTGCTACGGCGTCTTTCGCAAGCTATACGCGCTTCCTCGACGCGTGAAAGCGTGCTGAAATGCGATTTGCAGTTTTGCGACCTGCAGAGCAGACCGCGTTGTCACGAGGGACGCTGTAATACGTGACTGTGGGTTTGCTTAAACGTTAACAGTGCAACGAAGTCTCTTCTGCACTTCAATAATACGTGCTGCATCTTTAGAATGGCGGATATGCTTGCAGCGAACGTGCATGTTGCTTTTTGGGTGCAAGTTGCGTTGTTTTAAGGACTTTGCGACCCTTACTTTGCTTGTGCTACTCATTCCGGTAATTCCTGCGAACTTTGTAGTGCGGGTCTAGTTTGCAGCATACAGTCGGCACACAAAAATATCGAGCTCGCGGTCGGGAGTAGAACTATACATTGCTTTTTCTCGTAACAGATGCTGGTGTAAGCTGTTGGACAGTTTTTCGCTCAAAGAATTGCTTACTGACACACGACACCAGCTGGCATAGAACTTCAATTTCATCCATCGATCCCGTGCACCGTTTACATTTTGCGCTAAATGTACATGCATGTCAACCGCAGGACTGTGCACGGAGAGGGGAGGGGAGGGCGAAATGGAGGGGAAAGGTCTGCGGTGGACCCCCAGCCCTTCTGTTAATTGTAACTGGTAAAGAAAGAAAATAACCTTGAATTGTGCTTTTGATGTCTTTGCGGAAGGTATCTGCACATCTTTTTAAAGGCGTTAACATTTTGTGGCTCCCTTTTTCTTTATTCACTCAACTTCGTGTGAGAAAAATACAGCAGCTAGGCCTCCATTGCCTACCGCTAAAAATAAGAATAAGCAATCTGACGCTTGCTTTTTTTTTAGGGCCCTGAAAGGCGTTTTGAGCACACTAAATGAACTAGCGCAATCGTTAGATTGGGTCGTCAACGTCAGCTGTGCCAAGTATTACTCTTTTACGTGCAGCGTAAAGCTCACACTTTTGTTGCAAAGTTTGTCGCCCTTTTCTCACCCTTCCCTGCGTGTTTTTGAACGCCGCCATCTTCACATGTCTACGTCATTGATTCCTAGATGTTCACCATGAGGTAGGCATCCTGCTATTGGGCGGCTTTTTCACGCTATTCCGGCAAAGAGATGTGTCGTCTGCTCAACGTCCGCTCGCCGGCTGATCTGCCAGCGGGTCTAGTGCTCTCGACGAGTGCTTGGACATTTTACGACAAACGAAACAAGTGTAAACAAACGCTTAACCGTTTGTATTGAATGCAACACGGCCATAACACGACATGGATATTATCTTATGTGAGTACGTACCATAAAGGAAGCGTCTTAGCCCCGTGGAACTTCCTTCGTGCAATCGCAGAGAACGCCCTGAGCCGAATGCTTGGGTTTGACGCATACATTTTATTCAACTTCAAAACAATCCAGAGATGTGTTTCGAATGAACACAACGTCACAACATGCGTTGCAAGTCTGAAACGTGATTGACAGACGATCGGTTGCCTCCTACTCCCCGTCGTAAATTCGGCACTCACCTCGCGCCCGGTTTGCGGGGACGAACAGCAAGTCACTTAACTCTGGCGCGCAAGCCGAGAAGGCTTTTAACCAGGTACACTGCACATACCCCATGCGAGGTTGAGTCGTACGTCGCTCGAGAAAGATAATCCAGACCATGGGAAGCACTATCCACCCGCAGAAGTACAACGTCGCATTTCATCGCAAAATAAAACGCGTCCACAACACACAGGAGGCGATGCACACACACACAGCTTCGGTCGCTGCCTTGGCTTAGCTGCAAGCTTCGTTCGGACAGTCAGCGATGTTACGACGATACAGAGCTGCGTGAGGGCGACGTGCTAACCACTTGACGTATTTAAAAACACAGGGGCAAATTAACTTCGTTCGTCGGAAGCAAACAAATCTTTCCTCCATCTCGCTGTGCTTGCCGCCATGTTGCGGCCTCACGTACGCACGCTATTTTGCTACTAATAGACAGTTTTAGTACAGCGTTTGTTGCCTTTGTATACGCTAAACGCAAATTTTTTGCGTCCCGCTACGTAAAAACCGCGAGGGGAGTTTCAGTGAGCGTCTCATCAGTTTTGTCTGGCGACACGCTAATGCACACGGCGCCATCGGTCGAATGTTTTGCGAAATGACTCGCTGGCTGATCTGCTAGCGGAGTGCTGGAGTGCTTGGACATTTTACGACTATCCAAACAAGTGCAAACAAACGCTTTCCCGTCAGTGTTGAATGCAACACATGGGTGCACCTTGTCAGAACACGGGTGCTCGCTGCTCGAGTGCGGCGCTGGTTTGCACTGCGCCTTCCCGTTCATCGCCACTAATAAAGCGACCCGATCCGGCGCGTTTTGTGCACGGGTTCTGTGTCGGTTTAAAATGTCTTTTTCACATGCCGCCGGTAGGAATT
Source organism: Haemaphysalis longicornis (assembly GCF_048455015.1). NCBI lineage: Eukaryota > Metazoa > Arthropoda > Arachnida > Ixodida > Ixodidae > Haemaphysalis > Haemaphysalis longicornis. The sequence continues at coordinate 357,434,246 of NW_027526203.1, read as the reverse complement.
GCCACCACCACTCGGCACCAGCGGGGCCACATCTGAGACGGCGCTTTTTCGATAAACAGTGCGCGGTACATCAAAGGGAACAAACGCACGATTCTCCCCGTGCGGCTGCGAGTTCGCCGCCGATAAAAAGTCACGTGCCGCCGATAGCAACTGCAGTAACGTACACCGCGAAAGGGCAAGGCCAGGTCGCACACATGCGGCCAGGTCTTTCGTTCGCTTTTCCAGCCTTGAGCGGAGTGCTTTTCATCTTTGTTGACACCATGTCCATGGTGTCAACAAAGATGAAAAACCCGAAAGAGCTTGCCCGTAGCAGACGGCAGTCTGAGGAGCGCAATAGCGGAAGTACGTCACCGCTGAGGAGTGCAACAGCGAAGAAAAAGTTGAAAGGAGGAGGAAATACGGCTTGACGATAATGCGCGGTTTTTGATTTACGATTTCTCGGCTAATACTCATCGCTTTGACAAAATGTTTGCAGGAGGCGATTGCTAATACATTGCTTTATTTGGTTACATGTACATCCATGCATCGGCGGAAGGTATTTCAGGACAGCTTTAAGTATTAGTCGTGCCTTCCTCTTTGGCGTCTTAAAGTTAAATTGGGGTTTTGCGTGCCCGAGCTACCCTGGGCTACGAGGAGCGCCGTAGTGGAGAGCTACAGATTAATCCAGATCGCTCGGATCTCTTTAACGACTGCCGAAATCTCGACGCACCGACGTTTTCGTTTCTCGTCCCAATCAGAAAAGTGGCCGCCGCGGCCGGGATTGAGCCCGAGTCCTCATAAGCACAACGCCTTAGCCGCTGCGCCACCGTCGCAGGTGCACCCTGCTGGGCGTGTCACTAACCGGCTGTACACTATGCCGAGCGTGACTTTCTACGTAATTAAATTCCTGGAAGGGAGGTGAACTCGGCTAGTGTTTGGCTCGAAGACCTCGGTTGATTTAATAAGCTGGCTGAAAGGGCTCGGTACGGCATCCCAAACTCAGTGCATGGCACTGTGGGGAGCGACATTGGAAATTAGTTTTTGGCTTCCGTGAAACGAAGCCCCAAACTTTCCCAAGTCTTATTCCGTTATTTTTAATTCGTCCAGCCTCAATCCGGGCGGCTCAAATCGATAAAACGCTCTGGTCTGCCGCTTCTTGGAACTTAGCGACGAGCGCGGCCGCGGGCGGCGCTGCGAAAAGTGCTCGCGGGACGTCAGCTGAGGGACTCTCGCATTTGTCGTCTGCTTCACTCCGGCTCGCTTTCACTGCGGCTTCTTTGTGTTCAATGGACTTCTGATGCTTGCCCACAGCGGATTCTGTACGTATTTTCCTGTCATAATATAACGCTTCAAAGCGCATACAGACGCTCAAGGCGATCTCGTTTTTTTTTTTTTTTTTTTTTTTTTTGCTGCTAACGCTCGGAGGAAGCATCGTTCGCAATGTTCCGTGCGAAGCTCGAAGAGTCAGCGCCACAAAATGCTGCTAACGTACAGGACGTCGGCTTCTGTATTCATCAAGCTTTCGAACAACGAGAACAAGCCAGCTGCTAACCCCCACAACTAAAAAAAGTGCAAGACAAAAAAACATCTCCACTAACTGCGGAGGTGCGATGCACGCAGTGTATAAGTGTATTCTTGGCGCCTTGGCATGCTCGGATATGAAACCGTCGGTGGGTAGAGTTATACAGCTTTGCTTGAAGCACGGCGCGTTCTAGCGCGAGGCGCTGGAAAACGAGTGCCCCGGTGTGTTCTTTTCGTACGTGTTACGTTCTATGGCGAGGCGTATACGAGTTTCCTGGTGTTTTAGTACTGTGATTAGCGCGAGGCGTAGACGAGTGTCCCGGTGTTAATACCGCGACTACATCGACGATACATGAGACGACGACATGAGACCCGACAGCACCCCCAAATGGCTTCGCTCCTAAAAAGAAATTCGGGCTCTTTTATTTATTTTTTTTAATGGACGGAGGTGTATGCCTTGCCAGAAGGCTTAAGCTCGGTTACCGTTTGCAAGCAGAGTAATAGAGTCCCTTGAAACGTTGCGAAATGCCCGGAAGTATTGTCGCATGCTTGTGTGCTGTCACAGCAGGTGTGTATGCCGGTGTGCACTATAAGGTCGCTAGTCTCGTACGAGGTTTCTGATCATTGTGATGCGTTATTGAGGCCTGCATTAGGACTCGCGCACAATGCAAACAAAGTGACCCGCTGGAACTCGGAATCTGTGCGCGTACGGTGCGCGGGCGCCGTATCCGCCTCGTTCACAAAACGATCGCAGCCTCAACCTCGTCCGCCGTGGTGTACACCAAACGAATGAGACAGGAGTCGCACAGTCCATTATTCGCACCCGCACCCTCGAGCAGTGGGAAGCCGCGCTGTGCAGTTCGGACCCTGAGGAGCAGCGACAGTTGGTGGACCGGGCACGCAGGACTGCAGCCGCCGCAGGGGCCCTGGACTGAGGGCTTCTCCCGCTTTCAAGCGCAAACCCCTTGAATAAATGTTTTATCACCACCACCACCACCCCCTTTTTCATGAAATTTCGTGCTAATCAAAACGAAACGTTCTGGTTCAACAAAAATAACCATTTTAACAAGAAAAAATATAACTTAACTATGTTTCTGCAAACCTGGAGGGAGTTTTAATGCTACACACTAACAGCCCGCATTTAAACCTGCTACACACTCGTTTTACGCCGAAAGGTTTGAAAGTCAAAAAGAGCCCTAATGAAGTGCTGGGACATATTCATTCATTATTTTCGGCTTTTACATTATTCGTGTATATGGGATGCATACTATTTCACGAATGCGTTCGCGAGAATTTCCAGCCTTCACCGCCTGATTTTGTATTAATCGTGCTTAAAAGCCGGTTCATTGCGGGCACGGTGGCTGCGATAGAAATTCGCGGTAAACGATAAAGCAGTCTCCAAGTGCTCCGTCTGCGTTCTACCCCGGCGATGTTGCACAAACCTTAATTCTTCATGTATTTGCATGAACAACGCATATGTTTCGAATATGTACCCTCTTAGCGTGCAGCTATGAGAAAGCTGAATTGCTAAGGGCTGCGCAGCCTCGAGCAAACATTTATTTATATGAACCTTCGGTCAGCCTCCCATACATCCCCAAATCTCTGATTGGGCCTTTGAAGACGGTACACGAAATTACAATGCGCAAGGCACAGAAATACTAAAAACAACGAGCCGAAAAACCGCTGTTTTATTTGCTGCTGTGCGATGCGATTGTTGGCGTCCACTGCTTGGCGCACAACATTAGAGGCTGTTGGGTATCCTTGATAGCTTCGCAATAATACTTGAAGTTTAAATGCAGCAGACTCCCGTTCAGACGCACTCGAAGGGACCGTAAAAATTTGTTCGTATTATCAGAAATTCGTCTTAAGCGAAGGTTTTTTTTTTGCATTGCGGACGTTACGAAAGATCAAAAATGTTGTTCGTCTTAAGTGTTTGTCTTAACGGGAGTCCACTGTACTTACTAGCCAGATTTGGGTATTGGAATTCGCAAATAAGCTTTCAAAGACGAGTTGCCCTGATGTAGTACCAATTAATTTGTTTCAGAAGTCAGCTCGACAGTAATTAGGGGCTTCAGAAGCTTATAATTGAATTAAACCAAAATCGCTTTCAAATGCGGTCAATCATCAAAGCAGGCGATTCTCCGAACGGCGAATATCCGGAAAATATAAGACGAGCGAAACTGTTTTGGTGGATAACTATTTCCAGTATGGCGATTTACTATGTTGATCGAGTGAAGACGCATACACATAACGTCCTTCGAATTAAGTAGGGGTTAGAGCTGTTTTTATGTCCATATACTCCAACGGTTGACGGCCACAGCAGGCGGGGACGTTGTAACGTTTACAGCTGCACTGCGAACCGGTCAGGACAAGTAAATGAAACTCGGCGTAATGGCGGAGTCGTCTTAGTGTATGGCCAATTTCAGGGTGACTTTTTTTTAAGGTACCTACATTAGGTTAAGGGCTACGGAGCGCTTTACACTATAGCTGTGGAGTGAGCGCGTGCGATTCTTTGTCGACGCGAGTCGATGGACGCGCGCCATTCTGGCCAGAGCCTAGCGCAAGACGGCTTCGCTGTGAAGAGCAGCACCCGACTGTGCGAACGTCGCACCCACTGTCAGCGTGCAAGTTGCGTCCGTTTCACACCCAATCGGAGAATGCAGTGAAGCAGCGCGTTCTCCTGCCGGCGGATACGTCTCCGCTTGCGCGTATCGCCGCTCGCTCTTCGCCGCTCGGCCCGTGTGCTCCTGTTTAAGCGACCCTTTCTAATCACTCTCTCCCCTGGCGCTGGCGCGTCGATGGACGGTGCTGCAGTAACGAGGCCGTTCACCCGGCCAGGCTTCCTGCCTTAATTTTGACGCCTGGCCGCGTCTTTGAGCGACGGCTGCACCGCCGCTGGGATGGAGCCTCGGCGACGTGCTCTGCCTGCGTCTTTTGCCGAGCGCCGAGTCCGTGACCCATCCAACTGGAATTTGTGGGGGTGGACGTGGCTTACATGTGCTTGACTGCGGCTTTTGTTCGTGTCGGGGGCGGCAAATAGTGTCACTCGCCGCAGCGACTTTTAATGCAATTAGTAATCTCGACCAATGTCTCCATCTTTGCGGCATTTGTGTCTAGCCTGTCAAGCCGAACCAATGAATTACAAGCCAGAAAAAAAAAAGGGGGGGGGGGGGTGAAATTTTAGCAGAGCCACTGGTTGAAATGGGACTTATGCGTTCAGTGGGAGCACTACCGGTTTGGTTTCTCACGGCAGGCAGCGTACAGAGGAATGACAGGTGCAAGTTACGTTGCGTGTCATGGTGTTGTAGACGCTTGCGTCACGCGAGGCGGTACATGGAACAAGAAATGGAAGAATTGGATGTAGTACTGCGTACCATTAAATCCGCAGAGACAGTGGTGACCGGGCAGCGAAATATATGCATGCATGCATATTTATTACGCATGTAGCATTCCTGGCCTACTTGCCCCACTTCGCGGTATGTATGTCCCTTTCTATCCTCTTACGCTGAGCCGTCTTGTGTGTGAAGACTAGTCGAAAGTAATTTTTTTTTTTTTATCGAAGCAAGATCGTGTGCTGTCTGCATGTATGGTACTTTCAAGTAATCGAACGGAGATGAAAGAAATCACGAGGCAGAACTACCATTCGGACGGATGTAAATTCGATTGGAATAGTATTGGTATAGTGGATGTGCAGTAATTGACGTGACCTCTACCTGGCTACTGGTGGTAGCCATTACTGTGCTCCCAGTCATGCAAGGGTGACGAGATGCTGCTTTTACACGAGAGTTATTACGCTGGCGCAGTTCGCACATGGTGGTACCTCGATGCGCGTCTATTCCGGCCACCCCGGTTGATGGAGCGCGCTGGCAGTGAAATTCCGCTTGTGGGATAGATTGTGTTGACTAACAGATTCACTTCACCCATGCTCACCCTCCCACCTCTCAACCTCTTACCCGCATGGGCAGGGGGGGGGGGGCAAAAGGGGCACTTGTCCCCCCCACCCCCCCTCCTCCCCCCCCCCCTTCCCGATTCAATGGCTCTGCCCCACTCAAGGCAAAATCCTGCCGACGCTCATGCCTACCCGCATTCCCTTCACCACTGCTCCACATCCCCCACCATCCTTGCCACTCTGTTTCCACTCTGTCCTACGCCCATTTCTTCCCATCAACTCAGCACTCCCACGCGCGTTCTCCTCTACTCGGTCTCCGGCGAATCGGTCGTATCGTTGAAGCAAAAATTATTGCCAATTCAATCCAGTTTACGCAAACCTATTGAATTTATCCCGACGACAGGATCGAGGCCATTGCAGTGACCTGCTCCTCCTGCCACTCGCCAACAGTCCTACAGAACAAGGAGAGGGCAGAGAGAGTAACGTGCACATTCCACCAAACGTGCACATCAAGAAGACGTAGCAGGGAGAATCGAATCCTTCGGGCGGAGGAGACCCGTAGAGTACTGTATTGTGTACCTGTGGACCCCGTGCGAGGTCCTCAGGGGTAGAAACTCAGACATGTTAAAATCCCCCCCCCCCCCTCTTCAATACCACAAGTAGGGCTTTTTTAAAGTAAACGTTTAGTGAGAATAATTAGAGTAGATAATTGAGAACGGGACAGATAGATAGCCCATACCTCGGTATTTGTGATAACTCTATTTGAAGACTAGTTTCTGCCGTCCGAGTATGTCGCACTAGTTCGCCTTGCAGGATAAGCATCCACAGGGCTAAGGAAGTCTTCGATATGGCGTGCAAGGTGATACGTCATTGACTTTAGCACGTTTGAACGCTCTAATGTTTATCGCGAAGTTGATTGCCCCCGTCTAGTGCAGCAGAGACACGCTGCCAAACAAACTAGTCAATTAGTTTTCTCGCGTGGCCCTTCGCCGCCGTTATTTATATACGTTGGCCCGCTTAGAAAGGGTCGGTGCAGTCTCAACCAGGTTTATTTCGATGATATGGCAAAACCTTGAAACGTCCCTTTGCGGATAGGGGTGTAAAGTAATCCAGAGATTGCGGCATTCCCGGAGTCAAAGGTTAAAGCGTCCTCCTGCCTGTAAAACCCGCAGATACCTCTTTCGTAGGTGTGCACGTCTTATGGCCTTTTTACGGCACCATAGCGTTTTATGCCTCTTTGCTGTGACCGCCAGTTTTCGTAATTGCAACGCGTTGCCGACTATTCAGAGACAGCAGAGCCAGGCTGACGGGCTGATAACTTTTAGAGGTTCGCCGCCGCATTAATTAGCTGATCATTTGCCGGCGTCATTTACAGCAAAACGCCGGCGTTTGTGAAGTACACAAAGCACTATGTGCACCGGCGTATGGTGCACGTTATGGAATCGCAGGTGTGTCCATGACATCTTTAGTGCTTTTCGTAGCTTTAAAGCCCCACTAAATGTTTATTTAAATTTATTTGGGAAATGATGGCAGCGAGAACTGTGTTCAACGGGGCATTATCCCGTTACTCGAGTCGGCCCGAATCTGCGGCGCTAATCGGGCTTTGAAAGTTGTCAATAGGCGCCACTTCGGCTATGCATATATGCGGTGCCGTTCGCCGCCGGGCCACGTTGTGAAAGGCCTCAGCTGTAACTCCCCACTGTCTAATGCGGGGCGGCTCAGGCGCGGTTTTTCGGCGTGAAGAATGATCGAGAGGGTGGGACGTAACCGAGACACGCGTGCTGGAAGGTATACGAGAGGAGCTCCTTAGTGCAGATCCTCCTCCCGCTGTCCGTGGCCCGTGTTCGCGTTTTAGGAAGACGTATCGCGTGCTCCGGCGATATAGGCCCACCACCGCACGCGTCGAGTGCTCAACAAGCCCCATTTTTGTTTCGCTGCGCTGCCTCTTCCCTCCGGCCGCCGGGCTTCACGTGCGTCAGAATTGATAGCTGGCTCCACGGGACGAGCCACGGGGAGGCTTTGGAAAGTGCCACGAGCCGGCAGTTATTATATATATATATATATATATATATATATATATATATATATATATATATATATATATATATATATATATATATATATATATATGTTGTAGACTTTCCCCGGTCTATCTTGCCACGCCCTGTACTACATCTGGTTTAAACTTTTTCTATCTCCCCCCCCCCCCCCCCCCCCCACATCTTGTCCCCCTTGAGACGCCGGCAGCTGAGACGCCGAGCCGTGGTTTCGGTCGGGGGACCTCCGGAAGGGCGGTGCTCCCGGTGCGCTGCCGTTCTGCGCCGGCGACGGATGACCGGAAAACGATCGGGGGTTTCTCGCCGCCTCTCGATTTCCGCGGCTGTTCGCGCCCCTGCTGGATGGGACTTGAAAGGCCCCCGAGCATGCCGGGCCATCGCTGCTACCGTTTATCTCGGCGTGGCATCGCGTGCCACCGGGGCCCGTTCTCATTTGCCGGTTTGCTTTTCGGCCGCCTGCATCGAGCCGATATGGCACGTCCGACACCCCCTTTCCGCCCTCCTCATGGGTTGACTGGGTAACTTCGTTCTGAACTGCAAACGGCACCGCATGTGCAGAGGCAAGTTTGACGCGGGTGTTTGTGTGTATGTGCGCGGCCTCCGCGATCAGCAACGCGCGAGGGAAGGAAATATCCCCAGTGCGCTTCCTTTCCTTTTTCTATCGAACCCCTATAGTTCATTCCGAAAGCTACGTGTAACACTGTGGAGGCTACATTGTTGTCAGCAGTCCTCCCAGAGCACGCCTAACTCACCGTGAAGGGGGTCTTGAAAGGACATTTCCTTCTCCCCTCTGGGAAGGTGGAACCGCGAGGCCCCCGAGTTTTTTGTCGCTTCCATCACGGTGAGTTCGGCTCTATTGGCAACAATGTAGCCTCCACAGTGCTGCACGTAGCTGTCGGAATGAACTGTGGAGCCGCGAAGGAAACAAATCTGCATCAGAGTATCACTTTTTTTGCGTGCATTGAAGAACCTGACTTCGCTAGTAAAATAAAAAAAAGACTACAATCGCGCGTGGACATAAAACTCGTCGGTTTAATTTTCTTTCGCATGAAACAAGCCTGTGCGCAGCGAATTGCAATACATCGAAGTATAGTGCGCACGCTACCTTTTGTCGCTTTGCATCCGTTTTCTGCAATTACAAAGGACGGACAAGAAATAGGAGGGACGGTCCAGCGTATCGCCCATTAGCAAATTACTCTGAAAGCCGTGTTGAAATTTTGCGCACGTTCCTTTCTTTTTGTACCTTTGTCGTCTTGAAGGGCTGTGGGGATCGTTATTTCGCACTTGCGAGTGCGCCGGAGCCTATTTTGTATATATACATATATACCGGCCGTTATGAACGCTGTGAATAATGTTGACTCTGTTCTCTCCTTTGTCTTTACTTGGATCATCTGTCTCCGCTCGTGCGAAGAACTGCGCGTCAATTTTGTAGGCTTGTATGCGCCAGCCGTTGAAGCACTTTTATCTCAAACCCGCCGCGGTGGCTCAGGGGCTAAGGCGTTGCGCTGCTGAGCCCAAGGAGTCGGGCTCGGTTTCAGGCCGCGGCGGCCGCTTTTATGATGGAGGCGAAAAGCAAAAACGCCCGCGAGTTCGAGATTTCGGCGCACGTTAAAGATCCCCAGGTGGTCAAAATTAATCCGGAGCCCTCCACTACGGCGCGCTCCTCGGCACTACTCCTGTGTAGTTTCGGCGCGTTAAATACTATGACCAATCAGTCGAACTTTTACCTCAAACATCGGCGTGTTGCCTTCCTCACCTAAGGGATACTCGCTAGGACTGAGCCTCGCAATAAATAAAGGTTTCTATCTCTCCCCCTCTCTCTCGCCAATGCAGTTCACCGTCCAATTCTTCGACGATCTCAATATAAAGCTTGTGGCCTTTTTAAGCAGTCGCTCCCTCTCAAAGCCCATGGTACAATGGTTATGTGCGAGTCGGCAGGAGCATTTCTCTATCCTCTCCTGCTGGTGAAATCGTGAACAAGTCGTCATTTAGGGCTAAACAGGGTGGCTGCACTTTGTCTTATTCGTGTGCAGCTGTGCGGCACGCGTGTGCATGACAACTGTGTAAGGTTTTGGCGGCCTAAAAGGCACGCTCGTCAAAAATAGGCCGATTTCACCAGGGCTAAGCTTCTAGGGCTTGCATGATGGCCATGGAGATCATTCTTACAATCTGTCGTCCGGCCTCTGAAAGTGGCAACCTTGTGTCAAGTAGTGGGACAACCCAGCCCTAATGTGTAGCAACATCGCGGGGCGAGAGATAGGGGTCTTCATTCGAGCTCCAATTTCCGAAGCCCAGAGAAAGCTAGTCGTCGCCCGGAGCACCCTTGACGTATTTGGCAAGACGAGTTCGGACAGATTCGATACGTAGTCGGGTCTAATTTGGGCCCAGACCAGAGCCGCTTGTCCGACGTCCTGGGTCTCTGACGGGGGCTGGGTCAGGCCGTAAAGTTGTAGGGCGCGCATTAGCCTATTGGCCAGCGCACTGCTTCTATTGGGTTGTTCATCCCAGTTACTTGCGTAACACGACGTGTGGATGGAAGCCGCATGTACCGCTCAGCGGCGGGTTAGTGGTGTCCGGAGATGTCCCGCAATAGCCGTGCGACCGGTGAACGTAAGTGAGAAAGCTTGGCGGCCACCACCTCCTCAAGTCAGGTCTATTTTCTCGTCGATAGCGATCAACCAATTTCAAAAATCGTTTTTTTTTTTTTTTGTGCCGTCAGGAGCGACATACGTGCTCCTTCCGACCGATCGTACCTTGACGGCGTGTGCCGTTTCTGAGGCCTCTTGCCGCCTTCGTGGTGTGCGGCTGGTGCGCAGGCGGCAGTCGAGTCCTCATCGTATACGCTTAATGTGTCGGCCGCCCTCTTGTTTCGCTCTGGGGCAGTCCCGGGTCCTCCTCGCTTTGATCGCGGCTGCTGCGTGCGGAATCGGCTCGAGAGCGAACGAGCGCACGCCTGCCGGGTCGTCGTGACTTGCATGCAATCGGCACTGGCCCCCGACGCATGCGGGTCGGCCGCGATGACGTACGGGCCACCATCGCCTGTTCTCGTTGCACGTCGGGCTCTTGGACTAATTACGCAACAGGGGGCGGACCTAAGGGCAGCATCGGCGGCGTCTGCGGAGCTCTATCCGTGCGGGAATTTATCACCATCGGGTGGCTGGCTAACCGCGAAAGTTCAGAGACTTCAACGACAGCGTTGAAACTTTCATGCTCTTGCACTCGTGGGAGGCAAGCGGGGTATGAGTAAACCTGGAAACGACGCGCTCTTTTTAAGGACACCCGGGAGGCTTTGGGCCGACCGCGCCCGGGGGTGCTCTCAAACGGCGCCCCCGAAGCGTGCCAGTAGCTGTTGCTTTTTTTTCTTCGTCTTCTATTCTACCGCCACGCATGTCGACGAACGAAGTAAGCGACCCGGAATTATTCCATCAGCTTGCACCGATCAGGTTGCGAGTTGCGTCACGCTAATGCTTCTTTTTCAGCGCTGTAGCGTTGTTGGGCTCACCATTCGAAATTTGGCCGTCGACCACCGTTGGCAATCGGCTGACCTCTCAGGTTGTTCAAGCAAGCTTCGGGATGCGCAGGGACTTTTAAGGGCGAGCACAGGCTAACGTGTAATTTTCTGCCTTTGTAATTTAGGCTGCCGGGATTAATGGTTGTAACACACAATCTATTTAGTGCCGAGGGAGAGGTATTACAAAGTGCAACACTGACAATCTATTTAGTGCCGAGAGAGAGATATTACAAAGTGCAACACTGAAATGTAAGGTTTATTTCTCTTTTGATGGTCAACACACGAGACTAATGCTAAAGTGCAACTTTGAACTGATTTTTTAAATTCTTACAAGTGCGCCTCCATTGCGTTTATCTTGA